>NC_089912.1:29726728-30030061 GCF_040182565.1 Anser cygnoides | reverse complement strand
GCCACGAGTTTATGTGAACAGCACGCCAGAGGAAAGCTGACTTCTCTTGTGCTGAAAGAAGGATATGAATGAAAATTCAAAGATGTTGTTTAAATGGATTTTAATCTCACAGAGCTGATGATATATGGATTGAACAGATGGAGGCAGCAGAATAGATAGCTCCTTCCAGGGCTTCAACTGAGTCCATCCTGGACATTTGAAGTCACTATTCAGAATTGTCCTTATTATACTGATATGGTTATCAATTACAATGATTTATTAAAATTATACCACTTATATTTGTATTTGGAATTATTTAACCACAATAGCAATTAATTAATAGGGAACAAAGGACTCAAGGCCAGTTTTTGCAGTTTAAGACCAAACTGACAGTGCGGAGACTAAATGGAGTCAGACACCAAACCCTCCTGTCATGGATATGTTTGATGTTAATGATGATTAACATGACTCCTCTGTTCTGCAGGGAAGTCTGTGTAATTCAGGAGAGAAGTTGGGTTGTTCACTGCAGTAGTTCCTGAGATAGCTTTCTTTCCCTGTGTGGGAAACCACACGGGAGAGAAGTCAGGAGTGTCAGCAAAGCAGTACCAGCCATGCTGTGTGTACTCTGACCGTAGCTCCCCTATGTGAGGTCGCCTTTGTTTCTCTGTAGGCATTCCTGTGATCTCCCCATTTTGTCTCCAGGGTTTTTCTTGAGGTCTTTTTGGGTCTCTCTGGAGTCTCCTCAGGTTGCTCTAGTATCTCCCCAAATCCTCTCTCTCTGGGCTCTCTGTTGGAAGTCTCTTCCAGGTCTCTTGAGTGACACTGGACAATAGCAGTTATAGATTGCGTAGAGAGGGCCTGGTTCCAGTTTGGTGTATCCAGATTCAATCAGCATCTAACACTTGGCTCCTACCTCATTGGCACTCACAATACACCTTTTTTAAAGGTCCTCCACACTTTCCCCATGATACATTTCCATCTTTCATAGCATTCAAATGTTGTTTACTCTTAAATTACTCCCTTTTTCTTCTCCGTGCCTTTGTAGCTAAATTTCAGCCAGGCCCAACCCATGCCACCTCCCACAGACTCTATCTTTTATTCTCTACACAATCCTGCAACTCTTCATACAGATTCATTCCATGCAATCATCAGGATGTTCCAGCCCTTTCATGGTGGTCATCCCCATGGCTTGAGCAACTGAGTGAGTTTGCAACCATTCAGTCAGTATTTCTGCCATGGTTAGTACCACTGTTTCTTGGAGGCAGGCTTGGGGAGTGGATCAATGCAGTTAACTTGCCAAAAAGCTGCACCAGATCTCCACACATTCTTTTAAGCACTGGCAATAGGAAAATTCCTCTGTCACATTTCCTTTACTACAACATGTAGTTCAAAGCCCTGAATGACTTGGATAGTGGAAGATCCACCCCTCTTTCTCTGGCCCAACAATGACTACCATCTTGGCCTTTATGGCTGGCCATCTCATGGGCCTGTTGGACCACTGATAATTCTCCTTTGCGTTGCCAGTACAGGTTCATAGTTGCAACCAGGGTTGCAATGCCCCAGTTAGTACTTTGGTTGGCTTTAGTGTTTTGGTGTTCTTCTGTGGCTCGGTTGTTTGGGATGCATGCACTCACATAATGTATGAATACATACCTTTGCTGGATTTGGTAGACTATTTGTTGCCATACCCTGGTGGCCAAGATGTGTTTAACTCAACATTCCCATCCTTGTTTTTTTTCAATGGTTCTATACATACCTACTCAGCACTGGCCACCAACTAAGAGTCACATAAAAATACAGTGTGCCACTTCAGTAAAATCCCTACCACCCACTCCTCCACGCTGAGCTTGCAGCACCTAGGAACACCGTCAGCGAGCCACAATGATACCTTCCAGAGTTCCCACTGGGAAGCTAGACAGCTGTGCAGGAGGGAGAGCTCAACCCATCAGTAGCCTGAGTGATGCAAAGCACCAGATAAGAAGTAGCAGCAATGTTCCTCTCCACGTAGGCCAGGTACCCAGGCCCTTGAACCCTCCCACCTTCTCTCGTTCCAGCTGAACAGGCCTGGTTCCCTCAACCTGTCCTCACATATCATTTGCTCCAAACCCCAGATTCTCCCTGTGGTCCTGCTCTGAACTTGCTTGAGTTTGTTGAGATCTCTCCTTGCAGCTGGGAGCACACAAACAGGAGAGTATCCAGATGCAGCCTCACCAGGGCTCTGAAGAGGGAATCATCACTTCCTTCCACCTGATGGCTGTGCTTCCACTGCACAGTACTGACTGCAGTATGCCTTCACGTCTGCAAAGGCAGACTGCTGACTTCTGTTTAGCTCCTTTTTCACTCTTCTCCCACAGGTCACCCTCCAGTCTATCCTCTTGCAAGAGGTCAGTGCATCCTGGTTTGGGACTGCATTTGTTGAACTCCAGGAGGTTCACGCTGGCCCATTCCTCATGCCCATCAAGCTCCCTATGGGTTTCCCTCCAGTTTATCAACAGCTACAGTCCTTTCCAACAAGTGGACTGGCAGAAGGAGGCAGTCCAGGATGCCTGAGAGACTAGGATAGTCATGTCTGAGATCTAAGATAATCATTGGATGTTCTTGAATAAACTCCTGATCTACAGGCCTTGTGCATTTTGACCTTTAGCTGGCAG
Source organism: Anser cygnoides (assembly GCF_040182565.1). Lineage (NCBI taxonomy): Eukaryota > Metazoa > Chordata > Aves > Anseriformes > Anatidae > Anser > Anser cygnoides. The sequence continues at coordinate 30,027,431 of NC_089912.1, read as the reverse complement.
GTTAACAGTGTCTTTCTGGTGGCAAAACTGCTTGACCAATGAGAGGGAAGGTGCTGATATCAATCCTCTAAATTTGCTTCTCTCAGTGGTGTGGATAGCAGTCAGAGCCCTGAGATTTTTCTGAGGCTTAATAGCGTTGTAAGGCTATGCTGTAGGAGTGTTTTGTATTTGGAGAGCTGCCTGAAATAGAAGTCACTGACAAAAACGTCACATCAGTTTCACATAATGGGTAGGCACTGTGAACTGCTCTGGGCTGAGGAAGGCTCTGACAGTACGGCACCGAAGCAACGTTTTGATTTTCCAGTACTACTACTGCAGGTATCAGCGCTTAACTGTTACCTGTATCCCTCCAGTAATACTAACCTCTATATTAAGCTTAGAAAGAAAATTGAGCTCTGCAAAGCTTCAGTTAAGCTACCGTGTTTGTATCCTGGAACCAACAGCATCAATAAGTGAAACCCAGGGACTCTGAAAGACACGTGACAAAGCCCAGGCAATGCTTGGATTGATGCTCTCACTGAACTGACCACGAGGTCCAGAGCACTGAGAGATCATTACAGCAACTTTGAATTGTGGGTGCGTGGTTCTCAGAGCTAACTCAATGCCTAAGACCAGCAATAACATGCTGCAGAAAATGGGATTTTACATGGCTGTTTCACGCAACCTGCCAGCATCTTTTTCAGCAGGATTCCTACTTGCTTCATTTCAGACACCCAGCTTTGTTCAGCTGCTGCAATTTCCTTCCTTTCTCATTCCCTTCTTACAAGGGACTCCAGCTAGAAGAAATAAAAAAGAAGCAATTTGCAGTGTTTTATGTGTGATCAGTTCAGATGATTAAAAGGGAAAGACTGTACAAAAACCAGGAGACTCTCTACGGTTTGCTCCCTTCCTTCCTTACTCAGACCAGGAGTGCAGAAAGGTCTGTTTCATTTCTGTTTCGTTTCACAGTCATGAAATAGCCCCTTTCCAGGAGTCAGTGCAGCTGTGTGTTGGATGTTTTTAGTTGCTGTTGTATTGTTGCCTGTTGCTTGTTCTGCTCCAGCACCGTGCCAGGTACAACCCAAGGACAGCATGAATTACCAGCAGCAGCAGGGGAGGAGAAGGGCAGACTGTCCCCTGCCTCCCCAGCTACTGAGGACCAATTGATTACCCCAGAGCATAGCTTAGCATTGCAGAGGGGTGAATATGGAATCCAAGCTTGGATGAAAGATGGCATTTGCAGCCACTACCAGTATGACCATACAGTGTTTGTGCGGACAGCCTGAGCCATGAGAGCAAGAGAACGGGCAAACCCTGAGCCTCACAGGGATAGGAGAAACAGTACATAAATGTGTCATTCCAAAACCGTTTTTTCTTAGAGCACAGACTCAGGCCAAGTTCTCTGAGAAGCTACAAGCGTGTGTTTTGCACTTCTGGATTTAAGACAGCCCTGCCCCTCGCTGTGCATCCTGTCTCCACAGACTTCACAGTCAGATGATAAGCTATTAGCAAGTACAGAACCTCTACAAACCTTAAGGATTTTTCCAATTATGAAAGGAGCTGTGACGTGTAATCATGCCTACTATAACAGCTTTATAGCAGTTATATACTATAACAGCTTTTTAACAGGCTATAACAGCCTTTTACCATGCTGAATATACTCACCAAAATAGAAGCCTAATTAGCATCTCTTTTAAAATTTGCAGAAGGTAATTCAGCAGTGTTATGCTGTAAACAGCAATAACTGTAATCCTTGAGCATCTCGAGCAATAGGACAGCGATGTCATTCATACATGCACCTGTGCTGCTTTCGCACAGCCTTTGCAGAGCTGCACATTATCCAGAGAATTACTCAGGGCAGAACTGAGCCATCTGATTTTCCAGACTCCAAAACAGGCTATAGCCTAATAACTACTTGCACTACATAGTTAATACACAAACAAAAGTTGTTCTGAAAAGCCACTTCCACTGTTCCCTGTTCAAAACAATCTGAGAACACATTGATAATTAGAGGAAGAAAAGGGAGATGTTCATGTTTTTTTTTAAATAATTTTTTAATGTGCTATATAGGCATGATCACTACGAGATCTTTCACCTATATGCAATACTACACACTGCAACACACCGCATTTTCAATGTACATTAAAAAGTCTAGGAAGAATATTCCTTCACTGGAAAAATATCATACAATCACTTAAATAAACAAAGACAACATTACAGTGCAAACAAAATCCTGGTTTTATTTATTCTGCAATTACTGAATACTTTCTTTCTAAAAGTTTTTTAAAAAATAATTAAAAAACCTACCCACAGACAACCAACATTTTCTGAGATGATTTCCATTTGCTGAATCATGGTCTGATCCTTGAAACTGTAGTAAACTGTATACATATTTGTATGATGCATATTGACCTGATTTGTGTCAGGTATGGGATCCCAACCCCAAACCTGCAGACGGCAATAAAGTGGCACTGCTGGCTTCAACTGACTTTTGATCAGCCTGTGTCAAGAAAGATTCAGTACAACAGTCCTCTCCACGAACTAAAGAAAGCGTGCTTCAGGAAGCCGGGCAAGGTCTTGGTTTAAAATGATTTTGGTTTCTGCTGCTAATTGCTGTTAGGGAGAGCAGGTGCCTACTTCTCCACTACAGAAGCCCAGTCTGTAGAACAGCAACGATGGCAGATTCTCAAAAACGCACTTCAACATGGGAAAAAGGCAAAATGATACCCTTCTGTCCCAGGAGGCATGAGGGTGTTGCCAGAGCCACACAGGTGAAGAAACAGACTGCAGCAGATACAATCTGATTCCTAACATGCGTAAGCCCTGCCACCTTCATGAACTCCTACTCTGACACATGAACTTTAAAGTGCCTGCATGCTCTTGCCAATTGGGTGATGTTAATAGGAGAATGAGAGTCCTGTGAAGACATGAGGGAAACACAAAGTGCATGTAGGTGAGTACATAAAAAAAGGGGATGTTTGGTTTCACTTGGAGAGGAATGTTGTCTCTTTGTAAACTTCATTGTACCACCCTTCTCTCAAAAAAACACAGTAAGAACCTCTGCCTTTAAATTATGGGTGAGATAGGGACAGCAAGACCCACTACCATTGTGGCACAGAGTGACACTGGGCTCCTCATGCATGTGTGATCCGCTCCTGTTCAAACTGTGTTGGATGCCATAAACAGAACAAGGCAGGCTTAAAAGACAGGCAGCAGAACATTCACCACTGATGACATTATATGTGACATCCTTCAGGTTCTTATCAAATTAGACAATACAGTGAAGCACTACTTTTACAGGCAGTAAGTGATTACTCCATTACATTTTTCAGATTTGCACTTCTATGCATACATAAAAGAAAAGAGTAGGAAAGAAAGCTGAATTAAATAACACACAATTTCACAGTCCTTTTGCAGTCTGTAGAATACCTAAACTGCATGAAACCAGTTTGCTACTATAACAGCTGATAGGTTAATGCACAACACTCTAGATATAGGTGGGAGATGGCACAAAAGTGAGGACTAGCAGGCTATTGAATCCCCAGTTCCAATTTTTGCACAATTATAGTTTTTCACTTATCGCATTCAACGAGCACACAGAGCATGTACCAAATATCTCTCAAGTGGATGGGCACTGAGTTGGCAGGACTGAGGTAGAGAGCAGCTTCTGCAGCGCTTCTTGCTGGCAGTGAATAAAATACAGCAGGGGGGTTCTGCCTATGGGGAAAATGAACACTGGCCAGAAAGTGTGTGTCAAGGGACCGCGTTTTAAGAACGTCTTGTACACTAGAAAACCAAATTTCTGCTCTGCTGAACACCGTTCTCATTTGCACAGCTGTACAGGCCAGCTTGTGGAAGGGCAGTATAACACACACTTATAAGTCTGCTACCTCAGTGTGACAACTGTTTGCTCCAGATGAAATAAGCAAGTGAAGATTTTGCCTACAAAAGCCTTATAAAAGCCTTTGACCACCCTCATGCATAAATACTAACCCACATATTAAAATGACTCATTCTCAACTACTCAAAACACCAGGGTGCAACTTCCCCAAACAGAATTAGCCACCTGCATCTATGAATGAAACTTGCAAATGAAGACAGTAACCCTTATAGATTTATTGTTGTACCAAAAATGGATAAAAATATATAATAAACTACTTTTTAATTATATTCCCTATTCATAAATAATTGATCATGACTTGCTGTCAAAAAACTGTTAAGATTTTGTGCCTAATAGGATTTCTGTATTTGACTACCCCATGAAACTTTGGGGTTGGCATAAACTCTGGGCATTAAAAAACAAACCCCACCAAGCTGAGCGACCACACAGAGCTGCAAGGACTTGCCTGCTAAGCTCCTTCTCAAGTCCACCAAGAAGACCCTAGTGTCCCCTCAAGGGCAGGTTACTCTTTCACATGGAGAAGTTTCTCAGGGTGGCAAGAGAACAAACGTTGCTGGTGCTTTACAGCTGAGAAGAACTTGTTGATTCAGTTTAAAACAATGAGTAAGAACTTTCTGTTGGGAAGTATTTTCATTCACAGAGAAGCTCTGGGAAGGCTATCTGTTCCCTTTGCACCAAAGTAAAATTTCTTTCTCTTACACAGAAGCATAGTTCTAAGGGCATGCTGCAGCATAAGATTACCATACACACAGTCCCATACACAATTCTGTAGATAGCCCACATGCCCGAATCTAAAGGCAGCCATTCTCCATCAAAGACTCAAGCACTGAATTCTGCCTATGGATTTAGTGCAACCCAGCTTACCTCTCACCTCCCATCCACAGGAAGGGGTGAGACTAGGATATTATAGGGTCCGCACAGCCACCGGGTAGAGCAGTGACAAGTGTTCTGCTCCCTTGATAGGCAGCTTTTTTGTGGTGTAGTAATGGATGACCTCAGGAACGCTGTCGAAGGGAGGGCTGTTCTGACCCAGGATGTATTTTTCTTTGGTTTTCGTCAGTTTCATATGCATAAAACCTTGACTGCTCCTGCAAGAAAAGCAAAGCGTTAGTTCATGATTGCGTATGGGGAGTAAGGCAGCACCACAACGAGCTCATTCATGACATAGGGGGATGCAGGAGAACAAAATAGTTTCCAGGTGACAGGCCAAGACTACTCCAAAAGACAGTGACTGTTACCTGCAAACCCCCAAGGACAGTCCAACACTAAGGCAACCTAATCCAGTACTTTGTTTTCACCACCTTCTCTCTCTGGACTTGAGTACAATGCTGTCTTACCCTGGAACTGGCCCGGAGGCATGCCAGAGGACAGCCTGTTATCCTGTTACCCCTCAGTTTTGCTGTGAGCATTTGATTTTCCTAACAACCTGACATCAGTTCTGGACCAAAAGGTGTCATTAGTTTTGGCATATCAGAAGCCTGAGGCTTCTTCACAGAGGCACGTGCAGGACGTGAGCCTCATGCAGATGAGGCCAGGCCTGCCTTGTCCTGGGGCGACCTCTGGACAGAGCACACTCATCCCACCCTGGCAGCAACTGGCCAGAACATGGCCATGTGCAGACGGACCTACTGCTGCCAACTGGGGAAATATCCTCAGAGCAGCCCTCTCCCAAGACTAATGGCATGAAGAATTTCACCTGCACTGTGCTGAGCAAAGGCTGCTGACCTGCAGCCCTTCTGCAAGCACAAGTCAGTATGTGGCTTCACTGAGAAATATTTAATATATCCCTTACGGCAAATTAAACACGTTCATGCTTAAATATAAAAAGAAAATTTAATGAACAACACATTGGACAAAGTCCTGCTACCATAAGCAGCTCTACAAGGAGTCTGCAAAGATGTGTCATGAGCCAGTTCCCTATATACACTTGCCCCAGCATCAACCGTGAGCGTTGGCACAGGACACCTTGCCTGGTGCTGGGTTTGTCCCCCAGCACCACCTCCGCTCCCCACAGGTCTCCTCCAGCGCCTGCACCACACGATCGCTACAGGAGAAAACTGCAGCGTGTCTTATCTCATCAGCAAGGGGAACTGAACTCCCTACACGGAGCCGCTCTGTCCCTGGTGTTCCTGTTTCCCCTCAGCTTAGCCCATCCTGCAGCCAGCCCTTCTTGCTCTCTGTGCCAGAGCCTCTCTTGGTCACAAGTTACCACTGCCAAGTGGTTACAGTCTGAATTTCCGCTTCGTTACCAAAAGGAAAGAAGAAGCTTCAGGTTCTGTGATGCACTGGACAGGTCTATCAGGAGTCTTCTAAGATCTCTAAGAGAGAGACTATCTCGGGCTACTTTTGCTAAAAACACAACTGAGAGGAAATATAGGAGATGTTGGGGCACCTGTCACCTGTACAGAGTCACTTAATGAAATAAACTCCTCTTCAGGACACCTGCTTATTGTGTATTTCGGCACTGGTTAGTCCCGAACACAGTGCCTGGAGCACTCTATTTTGCCCATTTCCCATGTTGTTCATGAAAGTGAGTGAAAAAAAAACATGACCTAGTAGTTATGGAAAGAAGCCTCATGGACTTCAACCAAGACACATAAAAAGTTTCTGCCTTTGGACACAATAAACCCAGGCTGCAGCGCAGGCTAGGGCACAACATGCCAGAAGAGGAACCATGTCACGGTGGACAAGACACAGAACATGCACCAGCAGTCTGCCTCTGGAGCCAAGACAGCCCACTGCAACCTGGGCTGCACGGTAAAAGTGCAGCCACCTGGTGGAGGAAAGTGACTCCCTGGGGTACAGAGCACCAGCGAGGCTGTATCTGGACACTGCAACTGGTGTAAGGGCCAACCCATAAAAGAGGGAAGTCAACACAGGAGCAAGTCCCGAGGCAGGGCCACCAGAAGAGCCTGCGGGTGGGAGCATGGGGTGTAAGGGGTCAGCTGAGGCCACTGAGCCTGTTCAGGCTGGAGAGGGGAAGGCGAGGTAGAGGGTGGCAGGCCGCCTAAAGAGGAAAGTTACAGAAATTACAGAAAAGGTGGATATTTCTCAGAGTCACACAGTGAGTCACAAGCACAAGCTGCAGCACACAGAGTTCCCTCTGGGTGTAAGGAAAGTCTTCTCCATGACAGTGGCGCAGCCCTGGGGCCAGGCTCAGAAAGTTCAGGTTTCCATCCTCACAGGTTTTCTAACTTTGCCTGTAGAAAACACTCAGCAACCTGAAGGGCAAGTCCTGCTAGGATTAGGGGGTACGATTACACGCCTCCAGCTGTCCACTTCCTTCTAGAGTCCTCTAGAAGTCTATGGTTAATCTTTACCATTTTTATATTTCCAGAAATCACTAAGCAGAGCTTCTAGTTCAACAACAATTTTTATTTGAAACATTTATAAATATTGAATATTAAAGTGAAAAGACGAAAGAATCAAAAGTAACCTCTGAAACTTCACGACTTCAAACTAAAATTTTCTTGAAACTGAAAATGTGCTTTGGGCAATTATTTCATAAGAAAGCACAATAAAATCTCCCTGTTTCAAGCAAGGCACAAAACACTTAAGGGAGAGACTGGAAAGGGTGAAAGTTTTGACATCTGAGAGGTTCAAAGGTGGTGAGATGTCAAACCAGGGTGATGGCAGATACTACAAGATGCAGACTGTACGCAAGTTGCTCACCTCCTACTTTTAATACTTGATCTTTGCCAAGCAGGGATGACATCACCTTGCAACTGTATGTAGAAAAATTTTGCAGTTAATGAGGCCAAGGCTGTAGACACGCTGTTGCCCTGTGTTCAGGTCCACCCTAGTCTGACAAAAATACCCGGAAACAAACTATCCTGTCCTGGGCAGAAGAACAGTACTGACTCCGGGAAGCAGGGAAGACAGTATCTTCTGATAGGCTTGTGTTTTAGAATAATAAAGGGGTTGGATTTTTTTTCTTCTTCTTCCTTTGGTCTTGCCAGACAAACACAGCGGACATCATCTCCATCATCAAACTAAAGCCCTGGCCAGCTGAGAGCCATTTCTCTTGGGCTAAGTATCTCTTTACTGCTTTAATCCTTTTAGGGCAGCGTTCTGGTTCAGTGGTTAGAGCCTCCGACTATTTGCTTACAAACAAGGGAATGTTTGTGCTGCTGGTTTTCCCCTTCACTGCAAAGCAGCTGAAATATGTTAAGAACTAATAGTTCTGTGATTATATTATTCCACCAAAGCACTGTTTATGGTTCACACCGACGCTGCACAAGGCAGCTTGACTAGTGCCGTTTCTTATCAAAACAAGAACCTTCTTGCCCGTTTTTCTTCCTTTAGTAAAACATGTTTGAGGAGTGAACTGCAATCACAGAGAACTCCCCAGCAGGTAATGCATCTCATTAACGTATATGATCTTGAAAAGGAAACATAATGCAACACACACCACTGCTGGATATCACTCTTTATCACAACAAAAAGCAATTTTTGATCAAAAGGGCTATGAAATAGTGCTAATGAAATTGACCTTAGTAACAAAACCAATCCACTCCTAAAAAGCAAGATATTTAATAATACATTATGTAATTCTGCAGCTGCTGGTGCCTATCGCCTGCAGCTAATATGTACCTCTTACTTTTCCTGGTAATTGCTCAATGAATTTTTCATGAAGAATACAAGCAACACTTACACTAAATCAATTCCTTTCATGGTAGAATGACTTAAAAACCCTTGCATACAAAACTGATATGACTGGAGGTAGAGGGGCCACTCTCTTCTTACATAAACAGTAGACCTCTTAACGTAATCCACATGCAATTTGTATTTACAGGACCAAAAGCCCCATCCCTAATTTCCGAGATTTCTATACCATCTCATGGGTATCTCACCCCACATCCATCCTTTTCAAGCAGCCTGTATTACAGACTTTGAGAGGCAGACTTGCAATTGTTAAAATCAATAGTGAAGCAAACTGACTCGTGGGGCAAGAGGATTAAGCTGATGACCAAAGGACCTTTTCTTGCCATCACTGAATCATCATTTATATCACCACTTTATCTCCACATCCCTCTCTGACATTCAGCTCATTTAGCCACTAAAAACTGAATTCCATGAGACTAACGCACCAGGGGATTTTATTTGCCCAAAGCTCCTCTGTTAAAATTAACTGCTAACAAGGATCTTTGTGGAACTTCCCAAATGATTCATCTTTCAACTGGTCACATGAAGATGAAAAACTGTAGGTTACTTTCATTCATTGACCTTCACTTATCTTCATTTTTAGCTATCTTCTCTAATTATTTGTTAGATCTCTGACATCCCTCCATCAAGCACTAGTTTTCTTTTCAAGGCAGTATGTTGGAAAATGGGTAGGAAATAGATGGCCAGCTAGCCTAACGTTTTCATTGTTGAAAAGCTGATATTCCCCACCTGCATGCTATCTCATGTCCCGCCTCCTTTGTGTCTTCCCCCCACCAGCACATATGCTCCTTCTTCAGCTTTTTGAGTTAGAACAGGTCAGAAACCGGATTTTCCTTTTGCAGCTCTTCCCCTTGGTAGTGTTTTGCAGGTGGTTTGAAATACCGGTAGATTTTATTGTGGTTTCTTGTGAAATAATTGTACAAAAAGACCCACATCCCAGTCTGTTTCTGCCTTTGTATTTATATGGTTTTGGGTTCTCCTCCTAAAAGAGCAGGATATTTTTCACTACGTAAGACCCAGTCCGAAGGGTTTTTTACAAAGCAAAACCCAGTCAGAATCCTCAGAAGTGGATTTCTGAGTTTCTCTTTATGGATGCCGAGGAGGAGTAGAGGTGGCAATCAGCAGCTATTTGAAATTGACTTCAAAGCTTTGCAATGTCACACATGCATGTTCACAAAGAAAAAGGACTGACGGGATTCAGACAATGGACTGATTTTGCTGACTGCTAGTGTTTGCAGCCAACATTCATCCACATATTGTCAATGATGGGCTGAGTTTTAGTTTCTGTCCCAACTACTTTCCTGGATGTCCAGAACTCTTCAAACTGAGCATTGTTCCAGGCTTACTGGTGGGTGAAAGCAAAGATCATTAAGGAACTGGAGCTTATGTTTTCAAATGTTTTCCTCCCTCCCTTCCCGACTTTTTTTTTAAGTTTCCAAAAGTTACACTGTGAATCTGTTACCTGCTTTCCTTATTCCAAGTAAGCCAATGGAGCCATCACTAGTTGCAGCTAGAAATATAAAACAAGCTACTTCTCATCTTCTAGAATGAAGAACAGATTAAGTTGGCAGGAGGTGGTCAGGCAGTTGGACTCGCTATTTGTAGGTCCTTTCCAACTGAGCTATTCTATTCTAAAGCCAGCTTAGCACCTTGAAACTATGCCCTCCAGTTAAGCACTTCCAAGTGTAAAGGATTTGAAGCTGTTCACATCTCCAGTCAGGATCCTGCTGTGCTGTACATCCCATCCTTCTCCAGTTGTTCCTGAAGTCTCCCTTCCAGAGCCACCTCTTCTGGTATGCCTTGGCTCAAAGAAAATCAGTGCCTAGTAACTGGCACGGGCAGAATGTGCCTACACTTGTTTTACCACACTACTTCTGCTAGTGCAGTGATGAAGATTATAGGAACACTGCTCAGAAAGAAACCTGAAAGTCAAATTCCTCCATCTTCTCCAAACCCTTTCAATTCAAGCCCTGAACTTAGTAAGCAGAGAGATAAGTGAAATTTAAGGCAGAGATGAGGAAAAAGACCCATGATTTAACTGGCTGTAAATCAGTTTCTGCTTAGTTTTTTAAGTGTTGTTTGAATCCACTTAAATCTTACATGTACAAGCAAAATATGTCCCTGATAGTAAATCACTCTGGTTTTGGAATCTGGATTTCTCAATTTTTTCAAAAGCAATAACTATTAGAGCCTGCCAGGCCTGCCACACAATGAGCAGAACCTAAATGACAATCCCAAATTCACATTCATGAAAGCCAGTATCTTAAATAGATCTCACGCAAGACTTCAGCAACAAAATTCACTGGAACCTTACTTGTTTAACTCATTTAACACATTGTTACACTGGGATTTACAAATGGTGCTAGCATTTCTCAAATGTTGTAATGGCTCTGTCCAAACTTTTGTTCAACTGAGGCTGACAAAACAGCGACACTGACATGACAGCAACACTACAGACCACATTCACTCCTTTCTATTTCAACCATTCCCATGAGTTTCAAATGTAGAACAGGAAAACTCCTAAATACTGATCCCTGCACCAAACTGCTTTGGAAGTCTCAAGGACAGGTGTTTATACAGACACAATACTTGATATATGACTAATAGTCACACCTTGTTTAAAATGTTTTGTAACACAACCATAAAACCAAGCGACTTTGAATTAGAGCTTTCCCACACGTTTTCCTTCAGTTTTCAAAACCCAGTGAGGATGGGAACAGAGATTGTGCAGACAGCTCATCAGACTGTGCTTTGTTTGATCTTATGCCTGAATTGTGTTAAAAGAGCATTCAAGAAATATTAATTGGATACTAAACCAAGTATTTTTTTCAAGAAAATGTTAATAGCTATGAAACATTATTCATGCTCACAATCAGGAAAACTGGCCAAGCCTTCCAAACGTTGGTTTTGCTGGTGAAAGTGCTGTTTTGTCAAAACAGATTTTCTGCACCAAGGCATCCATTTTAATGAAAAGTCAGCTGGGCAAGAAATAAAGCAACAACATTCCAATAACATCAGAAAAAGCACTGTAGCAGTGCTGGAAATGTGTTGTTTTGTTTTTCCATTCTGAAATAGTTTTCCACTTCAAAATTTTATTTTATATTGTACGTTGTTGCTTTGAACAAAACCAATGTTTCACAGAAACCTACAGCAACAAAGAAAAAAATTAAAATTTCCAAGACACAAAAACCTGCATTTTTTTTTCCTCTACATGAGTGATCACTTCAAAAAAAATAATTCTTTACTGGAGACAACCAAGAGGCTTACCTGGGTATATTTTTTTCTGGCTCATTTCTACTTTTTCAAGCACAGAACACATGACACTGTCATTCTGCATCTGAGAACCACTGTTACTGTCTAGTAGCAGTGCTAGGCAGTGCTAGGTTAAAGGTTGGACTAGATGATCTTTGACGTCTTTTCCAACACAAATTATTCTATGACTCTGTGACTTCTGTAGAAGTGGCAGAATTCTTGCCTGCAAACAGCCTGCTCCCTATCATTTGTTTACACTGACAGCAGTCTAGAAATAAATATTAAAATACTGTTATTAAATTTCTTATTTAGAGAGTTACGAAAAATTCCCTTAACTCTTTTAAATTATATTGACAGAAGGGAACTAGGATTTTATTTATGTCACAACAGTTCTAATAACATTTTATGTGTTCTAAATTAGGTAAAAGGTACAAAGCGTGGCACTGATCTGAAAACTATTACCTGTCCAGAGTTCTCAGTTTTGGAAAACAGGATCTCTTCTACAGATCAATCCTGAAATTTCATAAGTGACAACGGCTTTTATTGTACTCCCTCTGCCATTTAGGGAAAACCACACACCTATTTATAAACACCCAGGAGCAGTGTTTCAATACACACCATCCTCCACAGATGAAACAAAAGTCTCTGAAGTCAGCTCTGTTCTCCCTCCACTGGTAATGACCATGCAGAAATTATCTGACAAAGCAGAAAGCAAAGACCATTCTTGCTTATACTCACAGTTTTCCCATTTAGCTGCCTTGAGAAATAAACTTAAACTAAAATTTAAAAGTAGCTACATTTCCCCAAACTGAAAAGTAAGTCAGGAAATGAAGAGCAGGCATGGTATACATCATTGCAAAGGGCCTTGGCAAAACCAGATCCTTACTGAAACAGTTAAACAACAGCACTGGGAACCTTATAAAATTGTCATAAGCCAACCACTTGAACAGTGGCAGAGCCTCTTGAGTTTCTGATAAAACTTTGTAAAGGGTTGAATACCACATATTCCCTGTGGCCAGAACAGCCTCAAAACCAGCAAATAAACAGGGCTAGAGGCAATTGCATTCAGGGTTTTGAGATGAATTTAAATATTGGAGCAGATTTCAGGAGGATCAAAAACATATGGTATTACTCTTCAGGACCCCAGGCTGGAGACTTTTATTATAGTAAATAAACATTCAGCAGTACTAATAATTCTGAAATTACCCACCATTCATTCCAGAGAAAAGGAGCCATTACCACCCATCACGCAGGCATACTTCATTCACTGTCAAATCACTGGATTTCCTTTTCCAACACACTTACTGGTATTTGGAGAGAAATCAGCCATCTAAATCCGCCAGCTGTTTTCATGCAGTCTAAATGAGCTCTAGCCAAACGAACCCTTACAGGCTCTTGCCCCTTACATTTTTAGAGAAAGCAGTCAACTTTTATCCCTGTCAGGCAACACAACTGAGTATCGAGTTTGTAACCTTTCCATTACAAGGCAGAATACTGCCAAAATGCCAGCAAAATCTTTTTTTTTTAATACTATGACATCATTAAAGGACGATTACTGTTAGATGTTAGAGAAACATCCACCTTTTCTGTAACTTTCCTCTTTAGGCAGCCTGCCACGCCACCCTTCACCTCGCCTTCCCCTCTCCAGACTGAACAGGCTCGGTGGCCTCGGCTGTCCCCTTACACCCTGTGCTCGTGGCCCTGCCTCTGGACTTGCCCCCGTGTTGACTTCTCTCTTTTATGGGGGGTCCTTACACCAGCTGCGGTGTCCAGATACAGCCTCGCTGGTGGTCTGTACACCAAGGAGTCACTTTTTTGACCTACTGCCTCTGCTTTAGCCGTTAGAGCCCAGCAGGTGGCTGAATTTCATCGAGCAAGACTGAAACATAACACAGCTTACAAACGGAGATGTTCTAGTGCTGCAGTTCATGATGTACCTCCACGAGTCGTGCCTGAACTCCTGAAATACTTGTAAGATGGCTCTCCTCTTGCCTCCATATATCTACCTCCACCTCTTCCACCACCCTACATACTAGTAAAAAAAATAGACCTAATATTAAGGAGCTTGCAACAGGGCATTTCAATGGCAACAATGACACTGCCACCATGAGTAGGGGTCTCAAGTTTTTTACCTAGACTTATGTAATTAAAAACAGGTTTACAGAAAGAGCAGGAGAGTATCAGTGGGCCAAACACCTACTACCCTGAAGGAACACGCTATTTGTGTGTATGGCCCTCTCCAAAGACCACAGAACACAAAGCTTTCCTAATGCTGGAGAAGATGGTATTCAAAGACAGAAGTGTAGTATTTGGTTACATTAAACGAAATTGAGCAAGTGCTACCACCTTCTAACTTTTCAGATATAGGTAATATTTGTATAGATTTCCATTGCCAGACATTGCTGTATTTTGGAAAACCTATTTTTCTGTTTTTGCCAGAGAGAAGAAAACCATAAAAAAAACAGAGCAGAGCTGCCTCTGTTTCAAAACTTGCAACATGACACTACACAATAGACTCTACATCACTGTCACAATCTAAATACAAAAATTAGTGTTTTTTTCTTCCTTTTCCTCCATATCAGAAATGTGCAACGCTGAACTGAAAAAAATGCTGACTCACACATAGATGCTGGTGAAGGTCGCTGAGGGGCACAAACACACCTAAAATACAATAGTGAATATGAATGCCTAGGGAATGTGTTCAACAGCTAAATGGGGATAGATGCTGCATCTTCTGCCCCAGAATGATCTGAAAGATATAGACCTACACGGTTACTAGAGCTTACCTCATCCCACAAAGCAACTCCACATCCCACTGACCTGATTAAGTATTTCCCTATTTTTATGACTAAGTAGAACCATTTTTGCCTAAACAATAAGGAAAACACAGGGTCATCAATCAAACAATGCAACCACAAAAGACAGAAGTAACTCACTGTATTTCAGCATCAACCCAATCTGATATTGGAACCCTTGCTTTAATGAACCAGAATGGAAAAAGTAGTGCTCCTGGATATTGAAACAGAAGTGCCTTTGGCTCCTGTACCAATAGGTTTGGAAGTGCAGTTTACAAAGGTCAGTTTCAGTTCTCCAATTCTACCCATTCGTAGCTAGCAGTTTAGTAAATCCTTGAGAATCTTTTTCCATGGGGTGACTTCTTTTTTTTTAAACTAAATTAAATCTTCATCTTTCTATTCTCTAGTGTGATTGATTTATGCATTGTTACACAAAGAGGTCCATTTTATTATTTGTCCCAGAATATGCCAACACTTTTTTTAAAAAAAAAAAAACAACACATTTTGCAGCAAGAGCACTAGTAGTACAGTTCCACAAACTTAACACTGGAATTCACTGTCTTCTTCCAGTCAACCACCATATAGATATACTCTTACAAGTCAGCTACATTCATGGAAGAGCTTGCTGTAAACAGAGTAGAGAATTTGCCAGGAGTTGAAATTTGAATATTAAGTGCTTTGCACAAAACATGGACCTACGGTGAGTTTACTCATATGTATCTATGTGGGTTTATATAAATTCAAATTTTCCCCAGTATTTTCCCTATAGATGTTATCTGTCCCTCAAAAATGTGTACTAGTTTATTTCATGGAGTCACTCCCGTGGGTCAACAGACATTCTGCCTGCCTCTCAGCTCTCCCTATCACAAGCTGAGAGGTATGTCAACTTACCATTTGCTGTAAGAGCCAGCTGGAGACTGACTACCCCTTCATACTGCAATAGATCGTGGATGGTCCATAAAACATCATGTTGCTTCTGCTTCTGTTGCTGATCTACTGCTTGATCCCGGAGAGATCATCACCTCTGTGCCCTCATCCTCCTGCTCAAATAACATACCTGTCCAATACTGGGGCTTCTGGAGCTCTCCTGATGTGCCTGCCTACCTGTTAGGATGGTTAATGGTCTGAGGAATAGAAACTGTGTGCTTTATCGGTTACAGGCACACCAGGAAAAGGGTGTGAAGGAAGAACAACCCCCACCCCCCACAACAACAACAAAAAAAATAAAGGGAACTCACAGTCACTAGATTTGTCCCACCAGAGGGATTATTGTATCCCCCGCTCACAAATTGCTGTGAAAAGCTTATATTCCACAGGGAAGGAAAAAAAAAGGAGCAAAAGCAACATAGAAGCTTCTCAGGCCTGCCATACTTGTACCAGCTAAACCCATGTTAGCAAGCGTAAAGAACCACAGCCAGGATGCTCAGCGTATTGGGAGGACACCGACTACAGACAGCCAGGTGCACTTCAGAACATTAAGTATAATAAATTTGAGGAAAGAATTATAGAAAGTAAGAGCAAGATGTATCACACTTAATTAGATGACAAAAAACAAATTTAATAATTACATTTTACAAATCTACTCCAATGCATTGACAGAGCAAGACTGGAGGGCCCACCTCCACGGCCTTCAACTTCAGCACTGCTTCCCCATATTCCAAGTACAGTCACGCCAGTCACAGCATATCCATTTCTTTAGGTCTCTGCTGCCTGAACTTCCATTTCAATACATCTGAATTGAGGATACAGGCCTAAGGCGGTACCCAGAGGCAGCCCTAGCATCCCCAGAGAAAATACCCAATCAAGCTGGACTCTGAGATGCAAATCTAGTATGTATCCTAGTTCTCCTGTTGCAACACAAACCCCTTCATTTTGGCAGGAGACCAATTACTACACACCAACAGGTTTTACTTGGGTCTGTGCCCAGCTGTGGGGTAGTACTCCCTTCTCTCCCATACATCAGACAGTTGTCCATAATTTTATGAGTCTTTCTTTGTTACTCTTCCTTTGTTCCCTTGTTTGCTTTTCTAGCATGGTTTTACAGTCCTGGAGACCTAGCCAAGCCCCAGAGGATTCAATCTTGGTCCAGGACAGACAACATAGACACTCCTGGAGTTACCGACTGTAGTCTATCAGGTAACTGGTTGTCTTCTGTTTATAAGATGGGAACAGTTCTCTTTTTGGGGGAAAAAGGCAGGCACCACTGGAGATGAGTGAGTCCAGAACCAGCCCCTCTGAGGTGCAAGCTCAAGGAGTCTGAATCATATAAAATATAAGGACTTAGATAATAGCATAAAGCACGAACACATGGATGGAAATAAGTTCTTGGGTCCCCTACCCTGTAGGCCTAGTGATAGCCTGCCCTACTAAGCACAGTTTTTTGTCACTCAAGATTATATCTTCACCCAGACCTGTAATTTAGCTGCATGCAACTAAGTGGAAAAAAAAAAAAAAGAATTCTTTCTCACCACATAAAATCAGCAGTTTTGTCAACTGCTATCCATTTTCCTGCCTGCAGGCATTCTTTAAGAGACTCACGGATAAATGTAGATGTTGCAAGAGTCATCCATGAAGCTACTCACAGCTTAGATACAACTCAAGTATAAAATAGATGCTATTCTTCCTTACCTGCTGGCCTGAAAAAGATACTGATGCTCCATGCCAGCCTCACTGTCCTCTTGTGACAATACTGTGGCTGCAGCTTCTTATTGACAACAGAAATCCTCTTATGAAAGAAAGGTCATAGATGTTTTTAAAAGGGGAAGACAATACCTGTTTTCTAAAATGTATTACTTTGGTACTTGGTGCCAGTTGGACAGCCGCAGCTTCAACCAATGTACATTTGAATTATTAGCGATGTGTTTAGCTGACAATAGCAACAAAATACTGAGCCCTCACTCTGTTCATAGCTTTAATGCAGTGTCCTATTTTGGCACTGATGTATATGTGAAAAGGAGACTTTACTGACAAATTAATGTGCTGCTTCACTGCAACCATGTCAACACCCTACAAATTAGAAATTTTTCATTTATTTATTAACCCGCCAGATTATTCTCTTATTTTCTATTTGTTCTAGCTGAACATGGTTCTACTACATAACAGCATTGGCTGGGCAAATGTAAATGTAAATTGCATTTCGTTCCCTCTCCCTCACAGGAGCAAGGTAATATTGAAACAAAAAAATACAGATCAAGCTGTAGTCAAACTTTATGGAGTATTATTCCCAAAGTCTTATACAGCATTTCTGAAGAGACGTGTCTCCAGTAACGCTTTCAAGTAAATTCTGGTGCAGGTAATAACATATTGCAAGTAAAAGGAACTTCCTTTCTTCACATGTCAGGGAAAATGCCATCTACGCTACAGTCAGCAATAAAGGCCCCAGCCTTTCCTGCAAAACATACCACCATGGGGCTGGCAGTCAGGACACCCCTTTATTTTCAAAGTAAAGAAAATGCTCTCACAGGTAGAGAGAATAAATAGCAAGGTGTGGAGAGTAACACATTATCCAGCAAGCAGCTTACATGGAAAGAAAAAAAAGAAACCAAACAGAAGTTACTGTAACTGTACCAGAAGCACTGGCACAGTTTTGGGGATACAGGGCTAGTAGACTTCTGATCCAAAAGCCTCTGAGAAACAGACATCAAATACCTGGCAGCTACTCCCATGGGACATGATGACTATGAACAGAATCACAAAACTGTAGGTCTCGAGGCCGCTGTCTATATCCCAACACAGCCTCCTATAATCGTTTTCAATTTACATGACAATGACTTTACTGAAATCGTGGCAAGAAATAGTTAACAACTGCAGTCACCTTCAAAGCCAGTAGTCTCACATTAGCATAGGCCTGTGCTCTAACAGTAGCATCACAGACTGCTTCCTGGGAGGCCATTCCGTGGAAAAAGTGGCCTTATACTGTATGCTAAACAGGGACATTGCACAGACCATACCAGAGCAGGACCTGGAGCAAGTATGTAGGTCGAGCTTAAGCACAAGCAGAATCCAAACAACATGGATGCTCATGAATTATTTACAGAGAACTGCTCATTTTTTCCACTTGTAGCATTCACCAACTCCAGAGCTATGTTTCAAGAACCATATCCTAACAAAATTATTATAGGCAAATGTAACAAATGACAAGGTTGCAAGTTGATAACAAGAAAAAAATTACATATGCCTGGTGACAATTAATTTTGTGCTACTGCTTTATTAACATGTTTACCTGATAACTATCATGTATCTTTATAGTGTGCTACCAGATGCAGTGCAGTCAGGACTTATCATTTCATCATAAACATACCCATAAAATAAAACAGAATTTTAATGTTGAAATTGTTCTGAACTTCATTTCACTGTGCACATTCAGCAACATCCAAAAGCCTCTGTATTTACAAGTCTCTTACACCTGCAGAAGACCTCAAGCACCCCCAAGCCTGCCTGCCAAAGAAAAGGTGAGCAAAGCCTGTTTTTACCATGCTCTTTTGCAAGTCCTGATGCAGCCCCATGCAGTAAGAGGGGCGCTGGATTGGTACAGCAACACAAATCATGTTCTGCATAGCAGTAGATAGACGAGCACATTATTACAAAGTCTTGGCTTTACTGAGGACACTGCTATAAAGCATCCACACACAACCTCATCCATGCTCACACCAGCAACACAATGCCTGAAGCCCCTTCATTTTTATTTCATTTTTATTTTTTGTGATGTGAGATCCAGTCTCATATTCTATTGGTGATGATGGAAATTAGCTGCTTGCCATTAACTTAAGGTTGCACTTGAATGTTCCAGGGGCTCTTTTCTGCAAACAGAAGTAATTATACTTGTGGCAGCATAAACAAGGTTATACATTTCCTCAGTATAGTTTGAGGAAGGGATAGCTGATTAACATTGCATCTGTGGTTAATTCTGCCAATTACCCCATGAACACCTTGTATTGAGCACTTTACGAGCTATACATTTGTTCTGGTGAAAATGGGAGGTGAAACAGATCGTCTCAAATCTGACCAAAAGATGGGGCACTGGGACAAACACAAAGCCATCTGAAGACCGTCAGCCCCACTGATATACTTCTTAGTCCATTCACTTAAGTCAACAAAACTGTGAAAAGGACACATGGGCTTGAAATCTCTCATCGTCACATAGAAGACTTACGACTGCTTAAACTAGACACGCAATGTGACACAATGCACGTCAGCAATACATGACAGTCACTTCAATTCATGCTCATGAACTCTACACCACTTGGAGCCATATCAAGAAAAATACATATTTGCAGTAATGCCCAGAGATGGGATTGGTAGGGAAATATACAGCAAACAAACAAAAACACCACCAGTATGCAAAATGAGTTTGAAATTAAACCTCACAACAGGGAGAACAACAAATATGAAAAAGGAAACAAAGCTAGTGCCAAATTCAGAGGAAGTTCACTGGAAATAGGTGAAAACTGAATATTATAGAAATGAGTACATATGTTGCATTTCAAATCTCAACAAAGGATGAAGGAATTAAGAGGTCCTGCAAGACAAATGCTAATAAGGATGTAAGATCACATGGCAATGAAATGAAGAGATTTGTCTGACCTCAAGTTATGGATACAGGGGTGCAAAATAACCTCATCACAGACTGATCAGTTGCCTCTGGGTAAAAGAATCATAACCCCAAATAGCAGCATGTGCTTGGCACTTTGAAGGGCGAGTTTCCTACAGCTAAAAGTAGTGATAAACCAGACTGAAACACTTCCTCACAAGGATTGTGAGTGAAACCTGAGAACTGTCTAATAACTCAGCTTTTTGAGCTTAATGAACAAGAATTCTTCCATCACCAAAACTCTCCAAAGCCTTACTTTTTTATAATCATCTTCCTTGAGAGAGGATGCAAAAAGAACAATTAATTATACATTTAGTGTCCTGAATGGGGGAAGAAAGGGAAGAGAACCTTATGGCAATGAGAAGAAATCAGGTGTCAGGGAACATTGAACATGAACTTTGTGAGTGGTCTACAGATGGTAATGGTCAGCAAGATGGCAAGTAAAACTTAAGCAGGTTGCTAGCAGAGTAAGCAAGTTTTCATGGTAACTGACATATATGGTTAAATTATGTTATTTTTTATTTAACTAGATACTTTGAGAGAAGACATTGGTTGCATTTGCAGGATATCAAAAGAGCTCCTTAAAAAAAAAGGAAAAATGGCTAATGAACAAGACATGAACTCTAAGTGCAGTACCATGGGCTTAAGAGGATTTTGCAGGTTCTGGAGGAGCCACTGAAAAATGATCAACATCACAGGGAGCTGATACACAGTTAACAGACAGCATGAAGAGGCCAGGGGCAGCACTAGTTTTGACAAATTTATGGAAGGAGAGCTGAAGAGTACCAAAAACACTTTTCTTACATTCCAGAAAATGCAGATTGGAGTTCAGTCATTTAGCGGTCTTATTTAATTATTAAATTATTATTTATTGTCTTGTTATGGGGAGATTTAAGATAAGTGCCATCAGGAAATCTGGTTTAGAAAATCTTGAAATATAACACACTACAGGGACATGAAGGGCCAGCATCCAGATGTCTAAACTTGCAAAACAAAGAAAATAAAGAGAAAGGTGAGGCAAAGAAAAGATAATTAAGAATTGTAGGAGATCCACAAGAATTTACTGTCATCTTTTTCTCTTAAAGCTGTGCACTGGTTACATAACAAGAGTCACCATACTAACGCAAGAATTAAGTGATATAGTATGGCATGCTTCAAGAACAAAAGCCGTATTTCAAGACTTTCAGAATACGAAGAGGAAAATTTAAGCCTACATATATCTGAAGAATGTGCCATCAAGCCTCCAATGCTTGCAAGTAACTAGAGAAATATTACATCAGAGAACACACAGATCAAATGACAAAGGGGTCAACTGCAGCTGAACCACATTTCTAAAGCAGGTGTGTTACAGTTCAAGGCAGGACTCTTTAGTGCAGAGAGACCACAACAACAATAAAAAAGGAACCAAGATTTTAAGAAATCCTACAAAATATCTGAACAGAATCTTAAAACTAGGTTAACAGATGCACTTCTACTAAGCCCAAAATGGGGATATAAAACCAATCTGAAATCTACTGTTTAGATCATCTGCATAAAACAGGGTAGAACAGACACGGCCCCGTAGTTCCAATGAACCTGAGAACATACATAGGTTAGCACTGTCTCTGAAAGCATTACCATCAAGCATTACCATTATCCAAGCAGTAAAACGTGCTTCCAGAACAGCTCTGTGAAGAGACTGGTTAAAAGCCAAACTGTCAGGAGCAGTGGTGGTAAAAAAGGCTAGGTCTGTTTCTTTCCTACTTGGAAGATAGGTTGCACATCAGACCCTATCTTGGAAGAAGGAAAGCAAGGGAACAGTTCTCTTTGCCCTTGTACAGCCAATATGATGGTGAAGGGCATTCTTGTTCTCCTGCATTGAAAACCTGGGAGCCTGAGAACTTTCTCTGCTGGAAATGCAGATGAGCATACATTGAAGCAAGTATCTGTAATATATTCTTATCAGCCAAGGTACGTGAGGCAAATAACAGCACTGAGACCGGAACAATGAGCATTTCCCAGTTCTGCAGATCTTCCAACCTTGATCCTAGGCTTTTTACTTTCAAGAATTGTATCAATACCATCCAGCTCTACTACACAAAGTCTTCCTTCCATATGTGAAGCCTCTTTTATAAAAGGAATAAAATCCCCAAACAATGCAGTTGCTTATTCAGCCTGAAGCAGAAGCAGCAGAGCATTTCAAATCAGACCCAGGAAAAAAAAATCAAGTTTATTTAGTTAAATGGACACCACAGGAATACTAAAAATCCCTTAACATACCCAAATTATAAGGTCCTAATTCAGTGATTGTCACTGTACATCATGCAGGCTGACAGTCTCAAACCTTCTGGGTGCCCTTCTGAGCTGAATTAGCGTATCAACAGAATGAATAATTTTCCTTTTTTGCACCGAAGAAATTATAGCTTATAAATTACATATACTATGTATACTGGCAAGTACTTACTTCAGTGAAAGAGAATAGTCATGCTTGCTTGTTTGACTGTTTCGTACAAGGTAGCTACACTCTTTACATAGACGTAACAGGTGTTCTGCATCTGTCCTACTGATTGCTCCATGATACCATCTAGGAAAAAACAGAGATTAATACACATTTTCTAACTCATACTGCTTTCACTACTTTGTTTTTAAGGTATGAATAATGGTTAATACCACATGGATATCTTTAAGATCTAATACATTAGATAAAAAGCATGTTGTTTGCCTTATCTGAGGTTAACATTATCACTTGGCCTCTCAGCTGAAAGAAAAAAATCAGATTAGGACAGCATGTGACAGAACTGGCGTACATACTTTTGTAAGAAATTTGCACCCAGAGCAGCAAGTTATAACCTTTATCTTGCAAGCAGGAGATTCACAATACACACATTTACTTGATTTCAGCCCTTCAATATACCAGTATTTCAATTTATATAGAAAAGAATAAAAAACACACAAAAAAGCAAACAAAACCATAGCAGAAGAATACAAACAGTTTACAGTGAAAAAGATCACTTAAAAAAAACATTGAGAAAGGAGGAAATTGATAAGGGTGTCTGTTTAATCAACATGAAGATTAACAAAGACTTGTTCTAAACTTGGTTATGACAACTTTGAGTGCTTTTAGTAAATCCCTGGAGAATCTGCGTAGTAGGTGTAGTCTTGTATGCAGGGAAGAAGGGGAATGGGGAGAGGAGAGATGTGTCCTCTACTAAACTGACCAGTGCAAATAAACTCCTCAGTACCTGCTTTTTTGTATTGGCATTCAAAATGCTTGACCCTGCCCCCTGCCATGTAACATGCCTGGCCCTGCACAGGGTCAGTCACGTCTCTGAAGGAGATCTCCCCCTTCCTGCAACTGGAAAACACACTTTGAAGCATGATATGACACCGCCTAAGCAGGATAATGCATGCACCAGAAATGTTCTCTGCCTGTCATTACCAGGAATGGACTCGCCGTGTGCAAAACAGTTTCCTTCCATTTGTTCTAAATTCATTTATCTGCTTAATTTACTTTAAGAGAGATGTTCAATTAAAAGGAAAGTGAATAAACAGAGAGGTTCTTTTGACAGAAGTCATGCTTTTGACTATCTTGACCTAATGTCAGCTCCACTGTCAAATGGGCAAAATGAAAGTTGGTGTTCAGAAGAAAAAATCATCCTGTGCCTGGCTACAACTGAAGTCTGCATTAGAGAAAGCTACAAGGAGGGTTTTACTATTATATATTCAAGACAGACTTGAAAAAGGGAGACCCTGACAGCTCCATCACATTACAAGTAACACCGACACAGATGTAGATGTTTTCAGGCAGCATTCCCTCTGTACCTCATCAGTTACTGCTGAAGAGTATTTCTCAACAAGCAATTTAAAGACTAGGTTAGAGACTAGGCCGTCTTCTGAATGTGAAGAATATGAATACTAAGAGTCAATCAAAAAATGTATTTGAAAGAGCCTAAAAACTATTCCTATTGTTTATAAATCATTTCTTCTTAAATGGCCAAGTAAAACCAAAACAAAATATGACCTAGCCCAAATCAGGGAGATAAATGATATTCAGAGGGAAGTACTTTGTGCATTCTTTGGGCCTGGTGATCCCCGGTTGGCAGAGAGGTTCATGGAAAAAGAATGCAGAGTTGGTTCCAGGAAACAAAGCCAGCTTTCAAAACAGTCAGAAGAAAAACGGCAAAGTATGAAGACAACTGATGGGAGAACATCTGATTCAGAAACAATGCCTGGAAGCTGTTCTGGCTACAGCTGAGAGTAAACAGCAGTATTGAGAAGTGTAATTGCTTGTGAATCATATGCTCATGTAAATGGGACATTCAGCTTGCTCCTGTTCCAGCTAACTGAGATAAGCATAGTGCTATAATCAGTTTAAAGTTCCTGGCTAATTTGCAGTTTCAGCTGTACCGGGGCTGTTTGCCCTGGGTGTGTCTATTTTTTAAATGTCAACATATAGGTATTTGTACAGAAAGTTCAAAGATTCAAATGTGAATTATGTGATCGCAGAACTGTGAAATAACAACTTGTAGAACACACCAATGCAAAAGCACGGGACATGAGAGCCTGACGACAAGCATATCTTCTAAGATATCCCAGAAAGCACAGGCACACAATACAAACCTAGAAGCAAAACTGAAACGCAATCACACTTTTCAAGACTAATTGAAAGCATCCTGACTGTGGTTTACAGATGCTCTTCCTGACGTCTCTTGCTTTGCCTATAATCAGATTTCAGATGCTGTGGGGTCACAGCTCCACTGCAAACAGGACAGCTGCATCAGTTATGCAGTAGGTGTGATCAGTTATTACGGCCCACAGGATGCACAACACTACTCCATTTCTGAATTGGTCAGAGCAAAACAGGAAGTCACCAGACCTTGTATACAAAGCAGGGAGGGATTCACTTTCAGTAGAACATACAAAATGGCAGAGCACACTTTCCTTTTTTTTCACTGCTACGTGGAGGAAGCAGAACAAAATCATTCAATTCCCTTGTGTCCATGAGTTACTCAGTTTATGGTTACGGACTCCTTAATCACAAGCAACTAGAAGTAATTTGATATATTACACATTGGAATTTCTGCCTGTTTGGGAAGCTTCCTAACCTACATATTAGAAATTCACCTGTTAATTTGCATGCTACTTTTCATGTAGATCCTCTCTACAAAAAAAAAGAGATTCCATTCTTATACAGAAAAGATAGTATGGTGCCATGAAGAAATCTCACACTATTTAAAAATTAAGCATTTTGAATGATTACGAATAATCAAAGGTACAATAAATCCACTCATTAATTTTCTGATCAGTTACTGTTAACTGGACATTCATTTCAGTTTTGATCCTACAAAATGAAGAATTAAAAATAATATTGTGACTAACACTTGAATAATTAAAGGAAACAAAACCAACTTTGCAGTCTCCATTTCTAAATTGCAGTTACACTATAATAGAGATCTACACAACAATCCATTCGAGTCAAATGTTAAATAACAGATGCTCATCTTTCCACAGTGGCTTAAATGTATTTTGGGGGGTTATGGTAGGCTGGAACTATTCAAGTCTGAGGGACAAATTTGACAGTCAAATGTATAGCCTTTAGTTATTTATCTGTAGTATCAGCAAGTGATTTCACAATAGTGGTCACTATTTCCTGTATTGCACATAAGTCTACCCTCTGTCAATGAGCAGGTGCCTCAAAGGCTGAGGTGTAGTATGATACCATGTGGAAGACGATAATCTCTTTTTCAAGCTTAAGGTTCCAAATACTGCATGTAAAAATAGTACATCAAAGGAAAAAGAACTTCAGGAAACACCTTCTCTCAGACTCAACTGATAGAGGGGATTCTCTCCTACCAAGAATTTGAAGTGCAAAAGGATTCAGCACTAATCTTACCAAAACCTGTACCATTCAGAGATGAAGTATTCTGACAGAGAACACCCTCACACCCATGTTAAAGTACGTCCTCCCTCTCCTTTGAATATAAATTCTGCATCTAACTTAGAATGACAGTGTCTGAAGTGGGACTGTCTTGAGGATTAAAGACACAAGTCCCTGACTTCACTGTGTGAATCTGTTGGACGACTCAGTGCTCACAAATATCAATGTACCCTGTGTAAATTGTTCCATGCAAAGATTTTTCTTTGGTTTTGGCCCCTTTTCTGAGGCTGCACATCCAGTATGATACAGGACAGTGGGTCACTCCACCACACAAGCCAGTCTGTCCAAATGGCTCAGAGAAGGGTAAAAAGGAGGCAGGACGGAAGCCACCCTTGTGGATAACAGATATTCACTCCATAGAATTTCTCCAGAACTTGAGTATGGAGCTGACAAAGCTGATTCTAAATACCATCCTCAGCTTTGACAACACAGAATAGAAATAACACTCTTTTTGTAAAGTTTTGTAACTGGTCTCATCAGGCTCTCACTAGAGCAGTATTACAGCCAAATACAAGGCATGTCTGAGATACTAGAAACATTGCATGCAGCCACAAAGATACAGAATTCATGCTGCTTTAAAGGACATTTTGGATTATGTGATACATACCTCCTTTCTCTAACGCAAGGTAATCAACATGGTTATAAGGGGCATGTGATTTAGCAGACAAAATTCACTGTTCCTGAGGTGAGAGGTTCCTATTTAATTTTATATTGTCCCCCAAAAAAGTTATTTACAGTTTGCAGAATTAACAACGATAGTTTTCTGTGTGCACTAATGCAGGGGATGTAGAGGAAAGGGAGCTGGACAGCAGGATCTAGGACATCTGCTGTTCCTGTAAGCGGAGAGGCAAAGAGCTAGAAAGCAATTGCTGTGCTTACTTACATCTGCTTTTCCAGAGGAACAGTTGGATCTATTCTCTCTCCCAGGATCCCACAAAATTCTGGGCTGCCATGTTTGATGGGTTTAAAGCCTCTTCGAGGTGCTCTTAACTGCCTGCGCTGGTCATTTGAGGGAGGAGGAGATGCTTGTCGTTTCTCACTTCCGTTAAATTGGGCTGCAAGATACACAATAATTACCTCTCTAGGCAAGGTTAATAAGGACCAACACAGCTGTAGCATTTAGAGAAGCTTCGTACTTCCCAGTGAGAATAAACATGCATCCACCAACATTCAGATACAGTGGTTTACCTACCAAGTTATATGTATCATCTAAAGCGTTTCTAACTATGCGAAATACAGCCCTAAAACTCTTGCCTTTCCATCGACAAAATCCATACCCTTCTTAATCCCGTTAAAATAACCCATGCTTATATTAACAATTGGTGTTTTCTTCCCCAAGAGATGATGCTGTTGAACTACCCCTTGCAGTAATGAAGACAGGCTGCAGTGGTTTTAGTCAGGTGGGCAGCTGAGCTCCACCAAAACTGCTCTTTCATTCCCCCACCTCAAAGAAAAAGGGGGAGAAAATACAATACAAAGGGCTCAAGGGTTGAGATAAGGACTGGGAAATCACCCAAGAATTATTGTGATAGGCAAAACAGAGTCAGAGTAGTGAAATTAGTAAAATTTATTTCCTTTTACTAGCAAGCTAGAGAAGTGAGAAACAAAGGAAAGAAACTAAAAACACCTTCTCCACATTCCATCCATCCTCTTCCGCCTCCTCCCTCCAAGCAGTGCAGGGGAGCTGAGAATGGTGGCTGTGGTCAGTCACTTCGTCTCCGCTGCTCCCTCACGGTCCCTCTCTGCCCCTGCTCCCCGTGGGGTCCCTCCCACGGGATGCCGTCCTTCCCGAACTGAGCCTGCGGGGGCTGCCCGCAGGCAGCAGCTCTTCAAGAACAGCTCCCACATGGCTCCGTACCACGGGGTCCATCCATCCCCCAGGAGCAAACTGCTCCAGCACGGGTCCCCCACGGGTGGGCGGCAGCTCCCCCCAGACCCCCTGCTCCTGCGTGGGCTCCTGTCCACGGGCTGCAGCTCCGGCCCGGGGCCTGCTCCTGCGGGGGCTCTCCATGGGCCGCAGCCTCCTCCAGGCCACAGCCACCTGCTCCACCAGGGGCTCCTCCACGGGGGGGCTGCAGCGTGGAGATCTGCTCCGTGTGGGACCCATGGGCTGCAGGGGGACAGCCTGCTCCACCAGGGGCCTCTCCCTGCACAGGCCGCAGGGGAACTGCTGCTGCCTGCCTGGAGCACCTCCTGCCCTCCTGCTGCACTCGCCTGGGGGGCTGCAGGGCTGCTTCTCTCACACTTTTGCAATCCTCTCCCAGCTGCTGTTGCACAGAAGTTTTTTTTCCCCTTCCCTCAATCTGCTCTCCCAAAGGCCCACCCAGCATCACCCCCTGGCTCAGCTCTGCCCAGCAGCAGGTCCCTTTTGGAGCTTTCTGGAGCTGGTTGTGCTCTGACATGGGGCAGCTGCTGGGCTCTGCTCACAGAAGCCACCCCTGCAGCCCGCCGCAACCAAAACCTTGCCACATAAACCCACTACACAGGCTTTCAGTCACCTTCTACAATTAAGCCAACAAGCAAGTGAGAACATTGCAAACCCAGCTTGCCTCAGCTTAGATGGATCGTCTGAACAGCAATCTCAGTGCACTTCCAGACAGGTAACACCCTCGTACCCACATCAGAAATGCTGGCAAACAGTGATCAATTAAAAATGTTTCTACTTATATAATGCAACCACAAGGCTTTTGTCTTGAAAGGCTAGAGTACAAAGTGATGAAAAGGGAAAAGCACACTTTTTAAGTTTCTCTCACAAACTCCGTGATGCCAAGGAAAGCAATATGGCTTATTTAGCAAAGCACATACTAACGAGGTCTGCATCCTCATTCCTATAAAAACCACACTTACAGACTCTACATATCTATAACTTCAAAGAATTAAAGAATTGAATTCTGACAGAAGCAGTGAAAGGAGCTATCCACACCATCTTCCATACACTCTCACTGCCCTCTGGGGTTTGCTTCTTCATCACGAAGTAACAAACACTCCCAGCTGTGGATGGATTATTGTTTCTAAGGTCATCTAGTGGGGAACAGGCTGAACAAACCTCACTGTATCAGGAAGCTCAGGAAGCAAATATCACAGTGCACACAAAGCAGTCAGCTTCTGTGTGGATTTCAACAGCAGCATTACAGAAAATGTTGCAAAAACAGTTACAGGGAATCCCTACTAAAGCTTGTTGTAGATCACTTGCATTCAAACCTCGACTTGTAACAACACAGCCAGTTAGGCATGTGACTGGTAATACTTACTGCTTTAAAGCAACTTTACAACAGGAAGGAGCTGTAATCTTCAAAAAGATTATGCATACAAAATAGAGATGTGTTGGACAAGGAAAATATTCTAGAGCACTTTGTTTTGGCTATTTTTACATGCTTTCCTCATGACTTAGAACACCTCCAAATTGCTCCTCTTCTTAGAGACAAAGTAGGCAGGCACCAATTATTACCAAAATTGGGCAAATGTATTAAATCATATTCTGAAGTATATATGGCAGAAGTATGGTTACATTTTAAAATGCAAATTCATACTGAGCTTTCATTATCCAGTAATGAGGTTGATTAGCATAACAAGGAGAAACATTGCATGTGTGTACTTGCAAGTTACACATACAAACAGCATAGTGGTTTCAACTGTAAGAAAAACACCTGGATACTATAATTTGGGAACTCTGAATACTGGTGAACTTAATGTTGTCTGCTACTGACTGAGCAACATCTTTCAGACACCAAAAAAATCATTTCACAAAACAAATATGAAACTCAGTTCTTACAGTAAACAGTGATATCTTTATGACATGGTGATGGTTGGAAATAGGATCTGTTCTACAAAAATAGCACAAAGTTAAATTTCAAATGCTTTTGAATGTTTTGTTTGTCTGAAAAGCTGAGACATGTCTCTTGGCTCCTGCCCTATTTCTTTTTTTGTGAACTAAATTGGCAGGAAGAAGCAGCCTAAAAGGGATATCCAGGCAGACAAAACTGGCAAGTATGCTATCTAGTCAGGCACTGACCCACGTGATGCTGTTATCAGGATGGATTTTTAGGGTACTATAAATCCACTCTTGACCAAAGATGCAGTACATACTGTGAAGGTTCAGAAGTTCAACTCCATGCAGTTGAGAGTGGAAAGTTTCTTATTGCCATGGTATTTCTGTTTATGCGGCTGTTACTGTTTTGGAACCGACTGCATCCCTGACTCTTCCTCATTCTCCTCTCCTGCCCTGTAGCTGGTGGCTTACCCCACTGGGGTGGTATGTCAGAACAACCCTGCTTCTAATCCCCTAGCGTCCTGGGCACCATCCTTCTGTGCATCAGCAGTTGCACGCAGCATAGGTGCCCAAGTAACTTGAAGATCCTTCATGAAGGGCTCTGTGATCAACACTGAGTGGTGAAAGCTACTACCAGATGGCCTTCTTCGTACTAGAGGAGCACTGATATTCTTAAGTGATAACTGAGATTGGTTGTACAGATTTCACATGCATTTCCTTTACCCAAAGGTTTGCTATGCCCACCAGGAAATGCCTGCTCTCTCTCACACCCCAAGCAGGAGCCAGGGTCAGCTTGAAGTTCCCAAATGGACTCTGGTTTTGCTATCTCCTTTTCCAGACAGACTTATGTACCAGAAAGTTACCTTGTTCCTGTTATTTTGCCAAACTCAACTCCTCTGGGCAAACTGGTTTGCCCAGCTCAGCAGGAGGTCTAACAAGACCTGCCCACATCTCGTAAAAACCTTCAAAAATGCATTTCTGCTTCAGCCATTATTTCCTTCCTGCTTTCTTCTCTGTACAGCCTCCAATGAAACAAAGCCAAACCTGTCTGTGAAACAACTCGAACTTCAGACAGTGAAGATGCTGCACTCCAATACAAAGAGACCCATCTTTCAGCACTGCAATTAACAGCTGAAGTCCCCGAGGAGGGCTCTACATAGCCTGCTCCGCAAGCATCAGCATGACACCAGACCCAGACAGTGCTTGGGAGCTACAGCAAACACATGCTCTCCCTCAGACTGAGCAGACTTCACAGTTTGTGCACCCTTTTGGTCTGGCACATCTCGGACTCCAGGCTGGAGGGAGACAGCTCCTATCCATACTTCACCAATAAATCATGAAACCATGGCAGAGGTACAAAAGTTTTCCTTAAAAGACTTGCATGAGTAGTTGACTCCATGGTAATTCTAGTGTTTCTTGCCATTTTGGCTTGTTTCCTAAGTCTATCGCCTAACAAATCAAAAATGTTTGCTGCATAAAGCTCATTGTGTCTGCACTTCACATCACAAATGCATATTGTTCCCTGTGGATGAACCTCTCAAAATAGGAAAGTTTCAGCAGGAAGTGGCTTCAGTTGTGAACCTTTAATTTCTAATACCACTTAGACAACGTTGTGATCTTCAGAGAAATCCACCTCACTCAAGAAGCCAGCAAAACCCACACAGCTTAACTAGCTACATTACAGAACCACAGTACACATGAAAGTCAGAAAAGCACTTCGAATATCTCAGCAGAGGGTCAGTACTTCTCCACTGCAAACATGTCATTGTTTCAAACTTAGGAGTTGAATCTCTTCTTCCCTTATTTTAAATATTTATAATTCCAAGCAGTTAAAGTATAGGAGAGAACCGGTTAGACAGCAGCTTGAATCTATGCTTGCAGCCAGTCCTGATGCATTGCTTTGTAGCAAATAACCAGGTACCTAAGACATGCTAAGTTGTAATGAATGACACACCCCATCACAGAAATCTAATTCATCTAAAAATATGTTTACTCTCTTAGCACTGTAAAACAGAACTTTGCATGCTGATGTGAGCCCATAAGGAATTCAGCCATATCATAATACTTTTTAATTAAATTTCCTTTTAGTCTGTTAATTTTGTAAAGCAATATGTGCTTTCATAAAAGTTAACTACGTAATGCCTTAGAAGAATATTTACACACAGGCCAATCATAAAATCTAATATTGGGTAGATGGTGTCGCGTTAATCTACACTCAAATACATACTAATTAAAGACTACCTGATGAAGAAAAATTGACAAAGCTAAGATTTTTTATTTTTTTTTAATCAACACTCAAGACTATTTCAGCATTTACCCACTAAAGATCAAAAAGTTGGGCACGAAGATGATTAGAGCACTCAAAGACTTCACAAATGCCAAGTAGTGCACAAAAAGGAATGCCGTAGAAACCAATACATTTATTCTCTGGATTTAATTTAAACTCAGCCTTTCCATTTGATATGCACAATGCATGAAGAGCAAGGTCTGAGATTTCCATATGCACACACATAACTCTTGGGACAATAACTTTTGAAGCCAGTAACCTCACCTCTGTGGCTGCTGTATTACTACTAATTGAGAAATCTGTAAAGTATGATCTCACCACAGACAGATGTGCCCTGGTTCCACAGAGTTGTACTGTAAATATTTAGCTTGTATCTCAGTATTGCTAAACAATGAAGTTTCTGTTTTAGGTATTTTGCATACTTTGAAAGAAAAATGTCCTCTGGGTAGCACACAGTTACCATCCTTGTGCGGGAAGCTCACAGCAACTCTGATATTATTCTTAGCCTCTGGAATATTATCAAAACTAGTACATAAAGAGAAACTCAGCTCACAAGGCAAAAACTATGCTAGGCTACAACACAGAAAGAAACTGCAGAGAAATGAATAGCCCTAAAGAATTCCACCTTTAAAGATTTCAGGGTCACATATTCAAGCATGTGTTCCTTCCCAATATTTTATGCAGTCCAAGGGCTTTATTTACGCTTGTCTTCAAATAAAATATTCTTTGCTCAAAAATAGCTCTCTTCCAAAATTGTCCAAGAACACATGCAGGAATGGCAGACCATGCATCCAGCCAAACACTGGAGAGAATGGAGAAAAATATCTGGAGGACTCTCAGGTAATGCAGCCAGCCAGGATTAACTGTATTGCTTCCTTGTAGGAGCTCTTCAACAGCAATCTGTAGTCACTACAGGCATCCCCACAGCACTAGCCCAGTGTGCTAAGAAGGATGGGGATAAAAAAATGAAGCACAGCATTTTCCTTCCTTGTGGACAGAAATGCACACTCAGGTACTAGGAAAGGGTGATAGGGAGCTGGTGTCTGAAGGTAGGAGTTGAGAATTCCCAAGGAGACGTAAGAAGGTAACATGATGGGACCAGGTGTTAGATAGGAAAAGGACGAATGAGAGAGACTAGGCATAGATGCAGATTGGTGGGAGAAAAGAAAGGAAAAGCAAATAAAAATGATACCACATGCAAAAATAATAAAGAGAGGCAAGGTGCAAACATGGCAGCAGATGGCAGAGGGCCAGAAACCCTCTGGAATGGAGAACAGAGAAATTCACTGGAAAACAATGCAGAGCAGCTGAAGACGTACTGCAAATTCACTGCGGATGGCACTGTGCAGCCCCTACTGTGGGCAGCTTGTGGATCCTTCCAGGCAGCAGACACCCTACCTCTAACAGGCTTACTAGGGACCACGCTGCAGTGTAGTGAGGCTCATCAGTTGGGAGACAGAGGTTGCACATTTGCTCCAGGCACAGACAACACTACTGCCATCACAGGGACGCACAAAAAGACTCATCTGAGCTGGGACAGTGGTACCTGGACCAGAAAAGGAGTCCCAGAGCCTAAATCCAAAGCAGAAGGTTTTAAACATATGTGACAGGCTGACTTTCAGCGTCTGCAAAAACACCTTAGTGGCACTGGAAATTTAGTGATACGTGCCTCCTATGAGTATGGCCAAATTGATTAGCCTATCTTGACACACAGTAGGTATCCCAAGCCGTGGCCAAGATCTCCCAGCCAGACAGTCTCCCAGCACAATTCTTGCAAGCATTTTAACTGGCTCAGCAAAGGGGATGAGTCAGCTCAGGCAAGCCCGAACTGAAGCCTGCTTCCAACGTGGCAGGGTTCAGCAGCAGAGCTGTATATCCTACTGGAAGCCACATAAACAGGTTAGGCTTTTGTGCTGGAGTTCATGCTCTTTAGGGAGAGACATTATACCTGCACAGCATGCAACAGAACTGGATGGTGGCTTAGATCCAGGCTCCAAAGAACCATTAGCATATACTTAATGGCAATTGACTGAGTCTGGAATCCTACGAAGATTATTAACATCTAATATGCCAAAGCAAACCATGCTGCTAGAAAGTAGAAATCGAATTTCTCTAGTCTCTTTTTCTCTTCCATAGGAGCCCAAAAAGAAGAAAGGGGATGTTGAGCACAAGGTTTCTTTTTTAAGGCAGCTGCTTCAGGCTCATCCAGGTCTCTTGCTCCCAGCCACATTCTCAGGATGGATGCTACAGACATCAGCTTAGGTTGGAAGCAAACGTAAAATCAATTGCAACACAAAGACAAATGAACAAATGAAGCTGAGGGGTAGAAATCACTCTTACGACAGATCCACACTGCTGTGCTACACTGTGCTACAAGAGAAACACATTTGTGTCACCCACCTCCACCTACCTATTAGGTGATCAGGCCAGGAACACCCAAGAAGGGCAGTGTCACAACAGACTGTTTACAAAACAGTGTCCCTGCAGAACTGTTGAGAGAATGCACTCCTAATTTTGCAGTGTGGCCATATCACGGCACACAGAACTGCCAAATCATAGTGTAATTCAAGTAGAAAGGGATCCTGGGAGGTGTCTAGTCCAACCTTGTCAAGGCAGGGTCTGCTACATGATTAGATAAGATTGTTCAGAGATCTATCCACTCATTCCTTTTCTCAGGATGAAAATATATAAAAGCTGAAGACTGCAAAATATCCCTTGGCTGTCTTCACAGAGGGGAAAAAAAACTTCCCTGTATCACATCAGAACCTGGCCTGATACAACTTATGCCTGTTGTCTCTCATCTTCCAATCACACACCTGCTCATCTGTGAAAAGCCTAGCTCTATCTTCTTGAAGATCTCCTCAGAGACACTGAAAAGCTGCTATTAGATCCCTCCAAAGCTTTCTCTTCTGCAGACTAAGCAAGCTCAGGCAGTTCTGTCAGCATCTCCGCACGTGCTGCAGTTTCCTGTCATTTCGGTGTCTGTCTGCTGAAATCAACATTTATCAGCATCCTTCTGACATCAGAATGCTGGACACAACACTGGGCACAACATCCCACGTTTTGTCCAAAAAATGTCAAGTAAAGGGAAACTTTGCTTGACCTACTGGCTATACTCCTGTTTACAAAGGCCAGGATGCTGCTGTCCTTCATCACTACCAGGGAGCACTGCCAGCCATGTTTACTCCACTTTCCCTCGGGACTCCTAGGCCCTTTCCAGTGAAGCTGTAACCTGGCAGCCTTGGTCTATATCATCACAAGGAGTTAGTCTGCTCCACGTGCAGATCTTTGAATCTGTCCTGGATGGGTTTCACAAGCTTGTTGCCAGCCCTTTTCTCCAGCCTGTCCCATACGCTCTGCACGGCAGCTCTTCACCCCTCCATTTGGCATCGTTCCAAACCTGATGACGTGCATTCCCTCTCCTCCTCCAGATTATACTGATAAAGATGTTGAATAGGAAGGGTTCCAGAACTGGTCCCATGTGGAATCACACCTGTAAACTGATTCCAGGAAGAGTGTGAATCACCAAACACTACCCATTGAGTTCAATGATCCCGGCATTTTTTCCTCTCATCTAGTAGTCCACCCATCTAAGCCACAGCATTTCAAACCACAAAACAAGGATGCCATAGCACAACATGTTGAAGGCTGAACTCAATGCAGATGACACCTACTGCTCTCCTTCCATGAAGGGATCAACTAGTTTCAATACAGAAATCAATCAGGCTTGTCAAGCAGGATTTACCCATGGTAAATTCACACTGACTACTCCTAAACATTGCTCTCAGTATTCTTCCATGGTTCCAGAGCCACATCTCTCGTCTTTTCTCACACCCACAGTTCTCACCACATATAGCTCTTCCTCCCAAGCCTTCTTGGGAAGCCAAGCTGACCCCTAAAAAAAAAAGGTGAACAACCCTGTTCCTAAACAGCTTTTAAAAAGAACATGTAATTGAGGGGGAAATCATAAAGCATGTATGACTAGCATCCCATAGGAGCTTCCTGGAACATGGTCAAACCATGACTTGGCCA
Organism: Anser cygnoides; assembly: GCF_040182565.1. Taxonomy (NCBI): domain Eukaryota; kingdom Metazoa; phylum Chordata; class Aves; order Anseriformes; family Anatidae; genus Anser; species Anser cygnoides. Next base: position 29,991,244 of record NC_089912.1, on the reverse strand, counting down.
GGCTTTGCTGTGAACACTGAGGCTCTAGCAATAAAAAAAGCGCTTGGCCTCTAGAATCACATCATCAGTGAATGAAGCCCCCTAGCCATTTCTGCGAAGCAGCATCAGGGACTAAGAAGAAGAAAATAACCAACACCAAGCACAGATATTTGCAGAGAGAGCAAGTAGTTTTGTGTGAGGTCTCCCTGACTGACAAGTTCTTATGTGGGAGAAACTCAGCCATTCAAAAGAATTAATCTGAAAACAAGTTCTACACATCCATGGGAATGCTCACGATTGGAATGAAAATGACAAGTGACAAGCACCAAGAAACATCGCCAAGGAAAAGCATGTTACCGCACGCACATGACACAGCTACTTTATGTCCTGCCCTTTTAAGAAGTGGCCCATAAGTTAAGGACTTTGCAAAGCATCACTCTCATCATACATCCACTCAACAATAAACACTATCTGCATCACACTCACTGAAATAGGGGTGAGATTAAGGGGTTTACTAACATGAACCAAGTGCTGAGATGGTTGACAACAGCTCACCTGAAGCAGCAAATCAGTAAGTGCAATGTTCCACATTTCTGCAGCAGGTAAGGACTTGAGACTACCCACAAACGTTTTTGACAGATTTCTCCCCAGCCCCCATTCTCCCCACCCCTCACCCTTCAAAAGAGCAGAAACATTTGACTTCTCCTAAAGGCAGGCATATATGCTGTGAAAGAGAGAATTTTCTGGTCAGAATCTAGGATTCCTACCTGCCAGAGCTGGGATGGTGACTTTATTCCACTCCCATGGCTGATCATACTCATCTGCAGGCCTGTCATCATCCTGTGGCAATTTGCTTTCTCGTAAACGTTGACTCACCACACTTTCAGAATCAGATTCCACACCACTGCCTTCTGGTTCATAGGGTGTGTCATATAGCTGCATGTTTTTCTGATGGGACTTCGTGCCTTCCTGCTTCTGAAACTCTGTTATCAAGAAGGAAAATTGCATCAGTGTCACTACTAAATATGCCTTATCATCACAGTTAATAATTTTAGAGCATTCAAGTTCCATGCACTACTTAATTTCTGCATAATTGCACAGATGGCAAGCTGCTACAAGACTTCTAAATTCTGCATTTGCTTACCTGTCTGCAAGCAAAAGTTTGCTCTAGCTAACAACCAGAGCACAGACAGTCTCATGCCTCCATCAATACACCCTGGTCTGCAAAGAACCAGATTACAGGAAACACACAATAATTATCAGCCTTTGTAAAGCACGCTTACAGTCAACTGTGCAAAAATCCCCAAGAACACTGAAATTTGTGTATGCAGTTAAGTCTTCCACAGCAGATCATTCAGAAACGTAACTCAAATACCAACAAAAACGTACTTCAGAGTGTAATTATATTAAAGTTTACATAAAAAGTTATCTGTAGTTACCTCTAGAGAATGCAGAACACCAGCTGAAAATGAGCTGGGACTACAGTAAGAGCACTAAATGGAAGCAGCGCTGAACGGACCTTATCTCACATTGTATTAAGGAACACGTTTAAATTAACACAGACTTTGTCAAAAAGTAAGCATGTTGAAGCTTAACAGAAAGGAACAGTGCATTGCCATTCTGGTTTCTCTGTTCCCTGGATTTTACAGAGCCTTGTCTAGATAAAGTTATGGTCACTCCATCTATGTCTGGGGGCATGGCTGACGACCTCCAGAAGGCCCTCTCCTTGGCCAGAAGGCCTTGGGATTCTGTGAGCTGTTACACGTAAACCCTGTGTAGAAACAACATACAAGAAGGTTGTTAAGCTTCAGCGATGAATTTAATTCCCTCCAACATGCCAGTTTATTCCCATTTTGTCTATGAAAAAACTCTTAGAAGTCTTCAGGCGTGTCATTATGCTAAACCATTATCGAGAGTTTTACATGAGCAAGTCAAGACACTTGTGAAGCATACAAGAGGTGGAAGCAGGGTCGGGTGACCCAGGATGAATACAGAGACAGCACCTGATTGCACAAGAACAAAGGCTGGATTCAAAGAGACCTTTGGCTTTCCTGCCTGGTGAGGTCAAGAAGAAAGTACATCAGCGGCAAAGGGAAGGCTAGGAATAATATGGGCCCATAGCTAAATGTGTCAGGGTCCCTGCCCTGGTGACACAAGATAAAGAAATAGCAGAGAGACTCAATGGCTTCTTCACCTCAGTCTTTACTAATTGGATCAGCTCCAGGAACCCCAGACCCCTGAGAACACAGGGAAAGGCTGGACCAAGGGAGACTTAGCCTTGGTGGAAGAGGATCAGAATGGGGGCCCAAGGGAAGATTTAAAGGAACTGGACATACATAAATCCATGGAACTGATGTGATGCACCCACAAGAGTTTATAGAGCTGGCTGATGTCATTGTGAAGCCAGTCGTTTTTGCCTGTTGAGAAACTGTGGTAATCTTGAGAGGTTCCTGAAGACTGAAAGAAAGACCAATGATCACACCTATCTTCAAGAAGGGCAAGAAGAAAGACCTTGGGACCAACAAGCCCGTCAATCTCACCTCAATTCCAGGAAAGATGATAAGAGTGACTCGTTCTGGAAACCACTTCCGGATGCATGAAAGATAAGAAGGTGACTGGGCATAACCAGCAAGACTTACAAAAGGGAGACTGCTTAACCCACCTGAAAGACTTCGACAATAAGATGAGTAGCTTGGTAGATGAGGATAAGCTATATCCTCGGTTGCATTAGGCAAAGTGTTGCCAGTAGGTTGAAGGAGGTGATTATTCCTCTCTACTCAGCACTGGTGAGGCCACACTTGGAGAACTGTGTCCAGTTCTGGGCTCCCCAGTGAACGAGAGACACAGACAAACTGCAGAGGGTCCAACGTGAGGCCACAAAGACAATGAAGGGCCTGGAGCACCTCTCCAAAGAGAAAAGGCTAAGAGAGTTGGGACTGTTCAGCCTGGAGAAGAGGAAGCATAGAAGGGATCTTATCAATGTATACGAATACCTGTTGTTTGAGAGTGAAGATGGAGCCGAACTCTTCTTGGTAGTGCTCAGTGACAGGACAAGAGGCAGCAGGCAGAAATAAAAATACATGAAATTTCATATGAATGCAACTTTTTTTTTTTTTTTTTTAACTCTGACAGCAGTCAAACACTGAAACAGGTGGCCTAGAGAGGCTGTGGAGTTTCCATTAATGGTGATATTAGACACCTAACTAGACATAGTCACAGGCAGCCTGTTCTAGCTGACTCTGCTTGAACAGAAAAAAAGAACCTGAGCAAAAAAAAACGGCAACAAACAAGCACACAACAAAACACCTACAAATGATGCAAAGATTTAGAACAGTTCTCCCCATCAGTATATCAAAAGGTCATTCACCAATTCATTTATCAGCAAGAACAGTTTATCAGAGTAATTGTTCTGAACTATTTCAAAAGTACAGTGAAAGATCTACAAGAAGACAATGGCCTTGTTGCCTGGAAAAAAAATATATTAAGTTTAATGCATTACAAGTAAATCTGACGAAACCTACACTAAAGCCAATGATCTAAATGCAGGAAGGCAGGTCAGAATGATTCCTGGTCACAAACGATAACCACATCACCACCTTCAAATACAAAGAAAACTTGGGAATAAGTACCTAAAAGGGTAAGTTATTTGAAAAGAATTGTGCTTTTGACCTGCCAGAAGTAAAACAGTCCTTGTGTCAACTACCTTTCTAAGATAATTTTGCTCAAGGACATAATGCTGCACTAAGAAAAACTTTCGTATTAAAAAGAACACACTGCTGATACTCTCTTGAAATCTCCTGGACATAAGCACTGCATTGCTTCTAAGCCACAAACGTGGCGTGCGTCTGTCTCTCTTTCTGTACTGTGAAGCCAGCCAGTGCTATACCAGGAAGAGCATGCTACTGAGGAACAAAGGCATGATTCCACCAAATCAGAGATTTTATATTGATTTTAGAGTGCTAAACACAGTTTATCCACTGGCTTCTGCTGTGTAAGATTATTTTAATACAGGAGCCTATGCTCAACATTTTTCTTTTACCCACAGAACTAGAGCATCAGTCTGCACAGAAAAGATGACGCCTTAATAGAAGGTTGTAAGCTACTATTTCGTGACTTGTGGTCAGGGACTACAATTAAAAAATGTCAAATATTTGATCGTAACGAAGAAAATTTTCTCTAGAAAAGGCCATAACTTCAGGAAATCAAAGAAGTGGAAGAGGGAGAATATACATATACATATACACACACATAGATACACATGCTGACATACATAGTCTTTTTACAGCTTCCTGTAAATTTGCTTGCGAGTCCGTCTTTTATGTAATACATTGGAAGCATATTCGTGGAAAAAAGTAATTTTACTGAAGTTAAATAAAAAACAGCTGCTTTCAATAGCAGGCAGCAAAGTTGATACTGTACCACAAGCAATATTAGACACTGACAGCTCAGTGCAGACTTGAATATTTAAGAATGAGGTTTCCATGTAATCTCTAACAATGACAGCTATGAGTACTAAAACAGTCACTGGACTGACCAGGGAGTCCAAAACTGTATTAATTGTACTTTATTTGAAGTCTGACTTTGGCTACTTGAAAGGTCAAGCGTATTTTTCACTGTGAAAGCAGCAACGGCAACGAAAAATACATTAAGAATACAGTGCAGAAGACTTGTATCCGTTATATATAACAGTTCTCAGTTATATATATGTTCTTAGCTATATACATGTTATACATAACTGTTCTCAGTTCACATTTTTGTACTTTGAAATTCTGGTATATTAATTTTATCCTTTTATCCTCTTACTGCTAATATAGAAAAGTGCATTTTTGTAGAATTATGCTCATTAGTTAATTAGCTAGTAGAAAAAGAAGCAACTGAAATTTTGAAAGAGCTAATTTTGCTAGCAGGCTAGAAGACACAAGTAATTCTTATTCTCTTAAATTAGCAGCTGTAACAGAATCAGGCCCCAGGAGCCTGGACACCTTTATAAAACAGAGAACCTGATCAGCAAGGTCCAGAAATTGAGATATCTGGAGGACAAGTTCCTGTGATACAAGACTGAACTTCACATTCTTCTTCCCAGATGGTGAGCAATTCTGACAAAAGTGAACATACAGAACAGACCTTGAGCACCACTTGACACGCAGATAACCTCACGGCAATCTTTCCAGCTGTAAACTTTTTAAGTCTTAAATAACCCAACAGCATTACTCACTGGGGCACTGTATTCCTGAGGTGAGCTTGGAGAGAATTGGGGGATATGTCATCAAGAAAACAGCTATGCAGACAAGAAAATGAAATTCTGAAGATGGTATTACTTGCTTACAGAATCTAGTAGGTGAGCAAAGGTCTCCTTCCAAGGCTTCCAAGGGGATGCAACAAAACAAAACCTACCAGATTCTCCTACAGTGTACAGAAGCCACTGGCTATTTCCTTCATTTCAAACTAAAGCATCCAGTAACAAGAGGTCAAACAATTTTGTTGTACTCCTGAAAAAAAGCGCCCACGGAAGTTCTGACAACAGTGTTTTCCCAGATCAAGTATACCCATTCACCATGCAGTAGTAAACTCAGCCTAATCTGATACATCATTTCACACCCATTTTGCAACATTTCCTTGGCTGAAATATTATAAAAACAGAACGCAGGAGTCCCCCTGCAACAGCTGTGTAAGAAAAAGGTTCCCTGAAGTTGAGCACTTGTGAGAAAGTTGTTGTTTCCTTGGCTGGTGAGAGGCAGTGAGCTAAAGGCTCTGTTGGGCAGGTTTGTAAGTGAAGGCAGTTCCTACATCACGGCAGAAACACATCTTGCCTGCCTACATTCAATATGCCAAAAGGGAGACTCCTGTTCAGGCAGATGTGGTAACTCCCCTGCAGCCCTTTAGAGCCATATTACGAGGACAGAAGTGGCACTGGCAACCAGAATTCTGGGCTTCAGATAAAGTCCTCATGTTGACTAACCCTGGTTCTAGCCTGCAAGAGAGAAAGCAGCAAATCAAATGAATCCTCTGATTTTTTCAACCCTACTCTTCTACAGGAAAAGCTTTCAACATTTTACACACAAGGATTTCACAGCATCCGTGATAACATAAGGCATACGAGCTTCCTTAACACTCTGATAGCAAACAGTAATTCCTTCATGCCCCACTGAGAGACTTATAGCGTAATTAGACTGTCCTAACAGATCTGCAGCTGTTTTCTCTACCAACAAAGTCTTATTCTAGTGAGCCAGATCTGACTATGAATGTAACATGCTGGAAATGGCATTGCAATCATGCAATGCCAGCTTCTGAAAAGCTAGCACTGAAACTTTTTAACCAAAGTGCAAGGGCTGTGAACAACCTTTCTCCTTGACAAGACTAGGAGCAGGACAAATGACAGAATGCTGTTGCTGGGACCCTGCACAGCACTTGTAGTTATACCCACATCCACTCAAAAGTAGAGATCAATGCAGAATTTAAGCTCATACTGGTGGATAGAGCTTCGCTCTCTTTCCTAGAGCATGAGACAAAATACTTTGCAATGCTCCATATCCCAATCAATAGCTGTTGGCTGAGTGAAAATACAATGATTTTTCGGTCCTTTATGCATGCACTTGACTTTGATCAGATACACAGCCATCTGAATTAAACAGACTGTTCATTCTTTCAATACACACAAACATTTAAACACTGTGCTGGAGGAGGACTGTATAGAACAGCTGTTTACAGAACACAAAAGTAAGATTTTCTGTCCTCCAACCTCTGGACTCAGACTGTGGGTCTCTTTCAGATGGTCACACCCCTCTTCCCAAAAGTCAGCATTTGAACAGCATCAGTCTTAGTTACATGGATGTAGCTTTCTGCTTACACACATCAAGAATGCAAACTGGCACAACAAACTAAAACCAGCCTGGAAGGAATACCATTGTGCTATTAATACATTTGTACCACTCAAACCTACTGGATAACTCCAGCTACAAAGATCTTAGCACTCAAGAAATTATTTCTGGAAATTACAGATCTTCGTGGCATCAAGTTTTCAAGGCACACAGAAAAACTAAATTATCAGTGGAAAGGTCTGAATATTTAATTAGAGGCAAGCAACCAACAATCCTTTGCTTCGGTCCACTGTTTGCATCTCAGTCTCCTGATGTACAAACACAATAACCTAAATAGTGAGAGCATTTCAGCAGCCAGGGAACAGACTAACCCGTATTCATCTAGGACAGTCAGAGCATGACTTTCAAAACGTGGATTTGAAGATTTCATACTCAAAAGCTCCAGAAGGCAGCCTGCAAGGCGTTTGGAGGGCTTGCTGTAGCACTCTGGTTTCTATCAACAACCCTGGGATAACTAGAAGAGCACCACAATTCATAAAAAAAAGTACCTGAGAACATAACTCAGGAACAAAGCCTACTTGTGGACAATACGTTGTCATGTATTGTTCTTCACCAGGGAACAGGCTTTGTTGAATTGTTTTAAACCTCTGCTCTCTGCACACACTGCTCTTGCAGCTTGCAATGGTGAGTAACCCCTCCGAAGGTAAGAGAGCTGTTTGCACCACACCACGCACCAGCCAATAACTTGCCGGAGGCGTAAGACAGATGCTAATGCAAAGATCACCTTGACAGAACATTTACTCCCACTGAATCTATTTCCTTTCCCTCTCCATAAACAGGCCAGCCAACTGCTTGCTTTTCCCAAGCCTCACCGTAAACATTTCTTTTCATGCCTATCTCAGTAAGATCATCTGGAAACACTTCAGAACTCATGCTGCAGAGTTCTCATCATGTTAGTGCAACGTCTATTCAAAACAGAAGCTGAGTTTCACCTCTGCTCAAATTTCACCTCAGACCACCAGAACTCAAGCTGCTTTCTGCTCTACGCCCAGGTCCAGCTGGATGTCTCCAGATGCTGGGCAGCAGAGAGCACCAACACCACCCCAATAACAGTGAGGTCTTTTTTGCTTTGAGACTGAAGCAACTGCCTCCCAGTGCTCACAATTCCAGTTTACTCTGCAGGAAAGGCTAGATAGGGAAAGATCTTCCCTCAGTTTTCCTTCTAAACAGAAGCCAAACCACTCAGAAGTGAGCCAGGGATGAACAAGAGATGTTTGCTCTCCTGCCTTGGTTTGAAAGCTTGGCATAACCCCTCGATGTGAAAAGCAATGACTGAACAGCTTACACCATGACAGGAATCCTCCTGGACTCCAGGTGTGACTCATTCCCCCAGGAAAAGGCACGTGGAGCTCCTTTACACCACAACAGCCCTGACAAAGTATTATGCGGGTCATAGCAAGGGCAAGAGGGGAGAAGTCCCAAGTATCAATAAACCAGCAACAAAAAGCATTCATATATTTTGCAGATACTGTGTTCTGAAATAAAACAAGCAAACACTCTGCCAAAGAAGACAGGAGGTACATGTTTTTCTTTGGGGGATGTCTGGGGGAGTGGAGGGACACTGATTTAAAACAAGACACATAGGAAGAAAGACTAAATCCTGGTGGACAGGAAGAACAGCAGTATCGTTACCAAAGCACATGAAAACTGCCCTTGGAAACATAATTCTTTTATGGCAGATGCAATGAAATTAAAAATTAAATTTCATCAGTTCCCTGAAGGCAGAAGTTTATTCTACAAAGTCTACCCCCACCCCCAAACATCCCATTGTCTGTTAAATGAGCCGTGATTAAAAATTATAACTGACATCTTAAAATTCAGAATTTCTGCAGACTGCATATTTCAGAGGTGCTTTGCTGCTGCTTAGCCAGCTACTCATTACACATTTCTCAGAAAGACCTAAAAAAGGAGAAAGGATGCTTTCTTTATTCGGGGTGGAAGCCCTCTTGGGCACAGAGCATGCGAGCAGAGCACAGCACTGGTACTTCCATGTACACCTATTAGCACCATGGTTCTCACTGACCCATGAAACAAACCAGAGTGTCGTCCCCCCCCAAATGCTCTAAGGTTAGCACAACCAGAATCAATTCTCATTGAAGGACATTTTAATTCCAATGCGGTGGCAATTTTAAACAGGTTAACACTCTCCAGTGTCAGGACAGAGAACAGTGCAGCAAACATGACTGCTGTTTCCTGCAGTTTGATCAGCCTTGCAACTCATGGCTGCTGCCAGTGCTCACAAACCCCTTGCCAGCTCTCTTCAGACACACCGCCTTATCCCTTGACAGGAATCACCTTGAGAGGTGTGCGGAGTGGAAGGAGAACCCATTCATAATGTAACTGCAGTTCAATGCTTTCACACAAGAAAGATATTTTCTTGAATCTCATCAATAAGCAGACTTTGACAGGCAAATAGCTTACTCAAAAGCATGGAACAAGACAAGCACTGAGCAATAAGCTTTTTAGTGAGTATAAATATGTATCTACATTCAAGGAGATATTGCAAGGGATATCCACATATGAGCAAAAGTGAGTTAGTTTTTTAAATTTTTTATTTTTTAATTTTAAAAAATATTTTTAAAATATTTTTTTCTAAATCCAGACAAAATACATAATCTGTTCCCTATACTAGAATGTTTAAGAAGAATCCTTTTGTGCAGATGTAAGTAATTTCAAACTTGGCCTTACCCGGGGAAAAGTGCAAAGTGGATGCAGACCTCCCTGCAGGCCTAATTGGCCAGAGATAGAGTGGGGACGACGCTGCTCACAGGAAAAAAAAATACATGGCAGACCGAGGCAGTATATTCATGTAGCCAGAACAGCCGCCATTCAGATTTAACAAAAGCCAGACAAGGTGTGTTCTCAGCCAGATGAGATGTGCTCTCATCTGATTTTAGCCACCTGACAGCATTCTCCATACAGAGTGCAACACTGAAAGAAAGGCTGCTGCTGAAAAACTCCTGGAGAAGATTTCTTCCAAGGACATACAGGCTACATGGTCAGATTCACAGAAATGTGTATTGCACATTGTTTCAAATGAAACATCTAGCCTGTGCATGATTGTGTCAACTGTGATTTAAAAACAAAAAACAAAAAACAAAAAACAAAAACCAGAAATGCGAGCTCAAACACATAGCCTGAAGCTCCCCTGATGACTAACTTCCATTTAAATTTATTTTCTCCTTGTTAGTCATTTTTCATAAAAACACCCTGAAAACAAAGAGAAGCCAAAGCTTTGGAAGTGATACCTAATGCTAGAGATCTTTCCCTCTGACCAGGATTCCAGCAAGAGCAGGCACTATCAGTACTTAGTCATACGTTTCCTCCTTTGGCAGGACTTAAAAGCCACACAGCATCTGCATACCAAACAGCCTGTTTTTCCCTATTCGCTGCAAGAACAGCCACAGTGATTAAGTGCAGTTTTGAAAACAAAAAAAAAAAAAAAAAATAGTGATCAGCTACAGACATCATTTACAGTTTTGCCCACTTTGGCTTGCTTTCCCAAGGAGAATACTGTTCTAGTCGCAGCCTGTCTGTCCTGTCACCCAAATTGAGCTATTGGCACCGTCCAGGAGCTCTGATCAGTACCTGAGGACTTGTAATGAATCTTGCTGAAAGTAAAAGGCTCCAAATGTAACTACAAATGTTAGAATGGGAGATTCAGTGAGCTCCATGTCCAGCACAGACCCGCACAAGCATACAGCAGGAGTCATTAATGTACCCAATGAAGAAGGGGCTAGATTTGCTGTTCAGCTCTAAAGACAAAAATAGTTTGACTTAGAATTCTACCTCCTCGTGAGCTGACCAAGAACACTTCTCTGGTGTCATCACAACCCGTCACGGATTTCTGTTTCTCATAATCCAAGGCCTTGCATGAAGTAGAAGACAGCTAACTTGCTAGCACTGAAAAAGCAACAGGGATATGAACACTGAAACTACTGAGAATATGTTTCAACTCACCCCCTTGGCAGGTGATTCCTCCACCCATTGAATCAGCCTAGCAAGCGATGGACGGAAAGAGAAACTGGTCCACAGCACTTCCAAGCATCAAGTGCTCGATACTGCGCTGTCCAACTGCTCATACTCAATACCTCGCACTTGTTTGCAGACTTACCTGTAGTTGTCACACTGCTCAGACAACCCCTCATTAGATACCGATTTTTAGTTGAAAGACCAGTCACAAAGAAATCTGTTAGTATTTCAATACTGTAGTTTTTTTTTTTTTCCCCCTTGGCACAATACATTCATACAACAATACAGAACCTGAAGTGGTGTTTGAATGCATGCAGCTATTGACAAAATGCTATAAAGCATACAGTCTATCACATCATCATTCAACAGCATTTGTGCTTGCACAGATATCTAACAACAGCAAATAAATCTGACTAGCATTCAGCAGAGCATCATTAAGAACAGACCACTTTTAGGAAAACCAAACCACAGTCATGCAAACACCATTAATCAGCTCTCTTCTTCCCTCTCTGTAACAGAAGCATCACAAATCATGAAGAGTAATATCTGGGATTTTCCACTGAGGTCGGGTCAGAAAGTGTCATGTTATAGAAATTCATTCCAGTCATGATCTTGCTGCATATAACTGAGTCAACACTTTCTGATAATTTTTCCAGTTACACTTATTTTCCAATATATGCTTCTAAACCAGTAACAAGACTGCATGGAAACATTCTTAAAGCACAAAACCTCATCCAAAGAGACAACTGTAGGAGCTGTGTTGATTGCTGGGTGTTTTGCTCTGTTTTTAAAGACAGACACAAAAAGATCCCCCTTAACAGAGACATTAGGAGAAGCTGTATGTTGATCTCTTTATTTCACTATGATGCCAATTCTTCTCAGTGATGGTGCATCTCACAGCCTAAGGAAAGGTGCACAGAGGGCAGTAAGTCCTATTCAGGACACACAAAAGCAATGGTAGATCTGAAAGACATTTTGTCCCTTCTCTCCATCTTCTTTTTACTTCAACAGATGCAGCAGAACAAACACCTTCTTGCTTACCTGGGGCTGCATTATGGCCTTAACAACTGCTCCAGCACCTAGGAAAAGCTCATGAAGGCTCAGGTCTGTCATCCTATTTTACTGCTTTACAGTCCATTCCAGACAAATGCAACAGTTTGACAGACCTTCACTCCTCCCCCCCCCGCCCCGACAATGAATGCAGAATTCAAAACAAGTCCTGATTTTCTCGAGGCAAGACTTATTTCCCCACAGTTTGCCTCGTTTGTTCTTAATTGCTAGTCTGACCTATAATGGCATCAGTTTTGCATACCTACATCCTGCTTCATAATGCCAAGTTGTATGCAAACTCTTCCACTCCATGCCACCAACAGGTGACACTGAGCAAGGCAGAACCAAGAGCAAGTTCACACCAAGCTTGAGCACCTCCATCTTCTTTTCACACACGTTGATACCGCTCAAGAAATCCAGTCATAGTAACACAACACACCGCCAGTTACTAAAGCTTTGTTTGGAAGGGATGACAGAAACAAGTGCACATACCAGGATATCAGCACAGACCAAAAACATAAGAGGCTTGTCTGCCCCCAGCTAGAAAGGACAGGCTGCTCCTGCAAAGAATAGTCTCTAATCATTTTAGCAACCGCAGTGTCAGTGAACAGCTGAGTCTGCATTGGTACTTTGGCTCCTCCAAAAGAGCCCTTTCAAGCAGAACTGTGATTCTGTGAACTCTTCGTAGACAGAAACCAGACAGGATAAGAAGCTGTATGTTGTGTCGCAAGCCCACATAAAACGCACAGAGCACGAAGGCTGGGTTTCTGAACAGTTCCTGCTGAAGTTATAAGCCCATTTTATGACACTGCTGTGAAGCCATATTAAAAAGCTGGTACACAGATACAGCAAGATGTTCAGCCTCTGTTGCAAGCAGACAGAACCGTCTGAGTCTTCAACCCTCGTTTACTTTTAAGGATAAGAAAATCTCCTTCGGTTTGGGTCGCAAAACCAGAAGAGATGCAGGAGAAACGGCTGCTATCAAGTTAACAGCTGATGTCAGAACACAGACTCCATTTACCTAAATATGCCATTCTTGTTTTGCCACTACAGAATTTCAGAGTTTGGATGAAAAGCCAGCAGGCAGAAAAAAAATCTATCCATTTACCGGTAAGCTAAGCACATAAATGACAAAATATTACAGTTTGAAGGGACATCATCTCCTTCCAAGAAGTATTGTCGTCTTTATCACATGCTTAACTAGTACATAGCATACCAACTTGTTTTACTCTAAGCTGGCTTTACATTTCTGTAAAATATAGTGAAAAAATATAGTTACTGGAGTAATAGAGAATATAATATGAAGGGATGTTAGAGAATACTTCTGAGAAAGAAAAAGTTCAACAATTCAAAAGAAAATAAAAAGAAAAAGGTACTCCCAAGAAGGACCTTTGTCTTCAGCACAGCGAGCTGAGATAGAGGTAAAAATTCCTTTTCACTTCATAGCACAGGTAACATCCACCACTTTTTTGTTTGTTTTTAAAGAAAGTCAAAGTTAGAGAAGAGATATTCGTTTCCAGGGTTGTAATCCTAGTACTAATGTACTAATGAAAATGCTGCTCTCAAACATTTTCACATGGGCTCTGGAGTCTAGTAACCACACTTCCTTTTGCTAAAAGCCACTTCTCAAAAGAACAAGTAGAAAGATAATAGTAAAACTAAACTTAACGATGAAGAATTGAAGGATCATTTCAGTGAGTCAAGGGACTGTTGGAAGAAGTTTTAAAAGTGCTGCCAGTCTTGTATTTTGCTTGAGCATCACTGTTCCAGCTCCAGTTATCAAATCCTTGTAATGCTCAACCACAACAGCTCGCTCCTCTCTCAAGCTGCTGACTCTTCACGTAACAAGTCCTCTGTTTTTCTCTTGAGAACTGTTCCAGAAGAACAATAGGATCTCGCTAGGAAGATCATGGGCTGACCTTAGAAGTCAGCAAGATATACCACTGATGTCCTCCACCCAGTACAGAGTAACATTCTTCCCAGCCAGGGCCAACAGGGAATGCTTAAAAAGCTCACTTCTTTTCTCTGCCGACCAGAACGGTACCAGTCAACTACATTTCCATCACACTTCCAGCTGGAGAGCTGCCAGAGTTCCCACCAGTATTGTCCAGGCATGCATGTGCTGGCCCGGTCCAGCCTCTCCTCAAGCTGTATTTCAGCAGGTTGCTTCTTTACGCCTTGCGAACACCAGTCTTGTCTTTCCAGTGATTAAGTTCAAAAAGATCAGTACTAGGAGCACACCAGTGCAGTGGCAAATCTGAAAACGTACTGAATCCAAGCAAAGATGTATATCCCATAAGCTGGAATATCCTGGTTCCCAAAACTGTTTCTCAGTTTCACAGAATAGCTGACAGACCAGTCGCAGGGTGTGGGACAAGTTAGAACCTCAAGAAACCTCAAGAAGTCACCTTCTTTAGTCTGCTACTCAAAGCAGGGTCAGCGATGTGGCCAGGAGAGGTTACACAGGCTCTGTTCCTGCCATCCAGTCATGAAAGCTCTCTCACCTTTGTAGACAAAAGATTTCCAAGATTTCCAGTAAATTCAGGCCTCATGAATTCTTCTCACTGTAGGGTCACAGCTCTCTTGTGTACTTCTCAAATACCAGCTACTAGAGTTGTAAAATGACCAGTCCTCTTGGACTGTGTGGAATCTCAGTGCTTCTCACACTGCTGCCAGGAGCATCCCTGCTGCTCACATCTAATGTAAAAGAACCACTGTCCTGAAGTAAAGCTGATTGAAAACTTGCAACTTGTCAGAGGGCGAGGTGGAAGGGGAAGATGGAGTGGGGAGACCCATGTTCAAGTCACACAGGCACCAAGCAATAAGCACCATCCTATGTTACAGATATTGCTCACATTAGGAAAGCAAATAGGTTGTGTCTAAGTAGCCCTTTTGATCGAAGTGGCTTAAAACTAGTGTTTCGTATAAACACAACATGTTGTAGGGAGTCTTTCAAACCGTGGGCATGGGTTTAACAGCATTTTGAGCTCGATGGCTTGTCTTTCCCAACCACCCAAGCACTCATTCCCTCACTTTGGCTTGTGTTCTTCTGCAAAAAGAAGATTCATCACAGACTAAGCAAGTAAGTTTCAAGAATTAAGTTTCTTCCACATGTACTCTCAATCTGTTATGATGCTGACATACCTTTCCAAAGTTCTTGACACTTTGTTCCCCTTACTTTGTGCAAATGGTTGTGTATTAATGGGAAGTGACAGAAACCCCAAAGAAGTCAATTTACATTTCTGAAGTAAGGCCTGTGATTCAAGTCTTACTTTTAGTCCATTTCCAGACTGCATCTAGTCATAAGGGGACGATTAAAGCGTTGAAACAGAAGAAAAAAAGTTAATTCAATCTTGGTTTAAACCTATTTTGGGCAGTATATTTTTGAACTGAAACTAAGGCAACAAAATCCTGTGTATCAGCTTAATATTCATTCTCTACTCTATATTAGGAGCAACCAATTACCACAGGCTTGGTACCTTTGCAATTCTGACTCCAGTGTTGATTTCTGGCCCATATATCTGCTGCATGGAATAGCAAAACACACGATCTCTTCCTAATTCCAGTTCCAGACCAAGACTGGAGGGGAAGGATGGGGAGGCAAGAGGATGCTCTTTTAGGATAAGGCCAGGCCTCATATTTACATTTACTCAGCTGCACAGAGTAGAGAAGGTTGTTGTTGTTTTTTTCCCTCCATACATTTGTAAGCTTGTATGCACTAACCAAAGCAGCAAGCACCACTATAATTTTAAACATTAGGGAGAATGCTTTAAATTATTTCAGGGGAGGAGACAGAGTTAAATATAGAGAAATGCTATTCATTTTATGTACAGCTGGTTTCCACCCCCAGTTATGCATCTAGTTTTAGCAACCACAACACATCACAGTCCCTCCCAGCACAAGAAATTAGACCCCACACATTCTGGCCTTATCTCCTCACAGTCACCGACAGGGTACGAAGTATCCCTGGTGGCCACTGGAAATGAATCTGAAGTGATGAAGTTTCACAGCATATGCCAGATCTGTCACTTTGCTCTGAGAGAAGGTGAGGACTAGTGTTGAAGCAGCTTCAGCGTTCTTTCAGTCATACCTCAATTTATGCACATCAGAACTAGCGGAAAGGAAGAAGTCCTCTTCTGTATTGCTTCCCATTACACAATAGATGTGGGATACCTAGAACATGCCTCCCCCCTGTCATCTGCTTTCCTTTAAGTAACTGCTGAATGAAATCTCTGTCCAAATTTCCAATAAAGCAAGAAACAACTTCAAATAGATTCTGAAGCCCAGGAGGTTTCTAAATAACTAGCTCTAGTATGTTTTAAAGAAGGAGCAGAGCTGTTGAGAATATACGGCCTGATTTCTGCTGCTGGGCTGTAGGGAGTTCTGCACCACCTCCAAGCCAGCAGTACATGAGGGCCAAGCTCTATAAACACACATGGTAACACTAGCATCATGCTCCAAACCCTTGGTATGCTCAAGACACGTCAGATATCCACTTCTTTGTCAGCTCGGCGAGGACCTCTCCAAGATTTCCAGTGCAGTCTTTTACAGAACTGACAAGTAAATAAAGCTATCTTGTTACTAGCCACAAGCTCACCTCGATGTGCTGTTGAACTTCTTCAAAGCTTACATGGTGAGACTGCAAACTACTGGCTGAGAGAAGAGACACATCAAATTTCAAGAATGAAGTTACCTTACACTTCTTCCCACCTCACATGTGAAGAAAAATCTTGCTGTGCTAGAATGACCAACGTGGTCACACCCATTTGCCAACAGACAATAAATTTATGAGTTTTAGTGAGGAATCAAAAATATCATATGAAATGGGTTGATGATGGATAAGTTCTCATTTCGGGCCAACTTCTAGCCATGACTAGCCAAATGTTAGATCTTCAAACAGAATCTATAAATGGAGCACACAAAAATTTAAGCACAAGAGAACAAGCTTAAAGTCTTTTCAAAACTATGCCACAACTGTCAAGCTTGGTGGCCAAACACAATGACTCTTAGGTGATGGCTACAGCTGTTCCTTGTATTCCAATACAAGCAGATAGCAAATCTTAAACTGCTGAGCCACTACGGTGCCTAGAGACCACGCGCTGGTTTGCTAGGCTCAGTGACCTTCAATAGGCCAGAAATTTTTATTATGAACATCTCTTGCTGTACATGCTAATATACCTGGCCTAATATTTATCAGCATAATTATCATTGCTCTTTTTGCATTATTTGCAACTGTATACTTGGCGCCAGCAAACAACATGCCAGAGGCAACCTGGTAAAGGAAGAATGATTTTACAAGAACTGACTCACCACCAATGTGCTGTAGTGACTATTCAGATGAAGTTACATGTCTGTACAAAAAAACAGCCTCTCCAGTTACAAGGGAAACTGACACCCAAGGTCTTCTAAAGTAGGTGCAGGTTCATGGGAATACTGTTTTCCTCACACTCCCAGCATTTCTGCGATAGCCTGCAGCAAGACAGACCTACTGCTCCCAGCATGCCCATGGGGAGCTCCCAGTTAAGACAGATGCACTTGCTCTAGCTAGGCTGCCTGTCATGCACTTGCAATTCCACCACAATTCAGGCACAGACTTACTGCAGTACCTAGGGGGAAAAAAAAAAAAAAAAAGCAGTGATATGCACAAAAGCATTTGCGCTTCTAGCACTGGCTGCACCCTTTCTGCATCCAAAGCACAAAATCCCTAGGTGTCAGCCAGTTAAAATTGCTCACTGCTCTTCTACTGCATAGCCAGGATGATATGTATAGAGACAGGATAATAAATACACAGAAAAAAAAAAAGAAAGAAGAGGCAACAAATTTTCGTTTGGAATCCTCTCCAATATCCTTTGTTCTTGTTTAACCTCAAAAAAGCTCCTGTTGGTGCAATCCTCATATTTATTAAGGTCCCTCTGGATGGAGGCACTTGCTTAGTTTATGTTCACCTGCACAATTTTGCTGATGGTGAAGACGTATCAACAGCCAGGCTGGTGAACATGTTGAACAACACAGGAAAGACCATAAGACAACAGCCATCTGTGCCGTGAACCAAATGCTCTAAAGCATCTCTGGAAATCTCTTTCAGCTCTTCAAATCATGGACACACCTTTCTCCTGTTGCAGTCACCCACTCCTGGAGCATGTACACAAGCTGGTCTGATCAATTTGTTTTACACAGACCAGGCTTGCATGGGGAAGGACACGTTCCTTTCAGATTTGACAACATCCCGGAGACTTCAGCTTTTCATTTACATCTAGAAGCCCTTGTGGGACGTACTTAAATCTTCTGGTCTTCAAGGGGTACTGGCAGCATGCTGCTGTGCTGATTCAGGACTGACTCGAAGGAACACACATTGATACCTTCACTAGTCTCGAAGGTTGATATATCCTGCCTACAAGATCTAACGCAACCTGTTCCAGTACAACCATGCAAATAACTTCATGTAAGAAATGCATCAAGAACAGAATGGCACTCCTGCCTCCACAGACTCAAACATCTGCCTTTGATTGTCCTGAAAGAGCCTTAAGTAGCTTCTGAAGTTATCCCAAAGAGAAGAGAGGCACAGCATGCACTTTATCAATTGTGTTATGACTGTCTTCTGAAGTCTGCTCCCAGCACAGTGCTTGCTACGTAAGGGATACCAAACGACATGTTACTTCTCAGGGAAGGTGACTATTTTCAGAAATGCCACCCACCAAAATCTGTAGCAGTCTGAAATAAGAGGATGGATTTCTCTCTTCCTACCTGAAGCACATGCATGAAATGGGGACCAGAGCCCTAAGCAGGGGCTGAGGCTCCTGGCCCAGCACTAAGTGATGCCTGAGAAAGCAAAAGAAAAACAATGTGTACCTTCAAATTTCTGGCAGGACACAGAGCTGAGGTATTTCTAGGCCTCTAAGAAATCAAAGCACTGATGTACTGTCTGCTTATGTCAGCTTCCAAACCAATATCCAAGCTCAAGGGCCTTGCTTGCCTCAATCCTCCTTCACTCCCCATTCTGACACACAGAAAACACAGCTTCTAATCTGCAAAAAACAGCAGTGTTTTTTTTCCTGCCAACACCCTCTTTAAGGTGTACTTTTACACAGCCTTCCCCTCAGTGAGGATGCTTCTTCTCTTGGAAAAAGAAATAAATAAAAAGTACACATGCTTTGGGTAAGGTGGCTCCAAATTAGTTTGAGACTTGAACCGACCTTACAATTTAAATAAGCTGATTTTTATACGAAGGCATGTGCCATGTCAGGCACCTGGTACTCAAAAATCACGAGTTGAAGGTAAGAGGCTGCCTTTAAAGCCAAATGACAAATTAAAAAGGGCAACAGATGCAGTCTTATCTCATCCCTGTAGCTATCATTCCTTATCAGACCTTGAAAGGCTGACATCTCCATCTGAGTGATGATCTAAAATTGGATCCTCCTTCAAAGGTAAGCTTTATGAGGTCTGTGGTCCAACACATAGCTGTGTGTTGCCTTGATTTGGCATTTGACTGCAAATGTTGCATGTGGTCTGAAGAACTGATTAACTCCTTCTGAGAAGCAGAGATACTTCGAAGAGCTGACTTGACACATGCAGTTGTTGGGAGACAGTGGAAAGGCACCATCCCTTCCAGCTCACACGGCTGTGATAACAGTCTTAAAGGACTTTAATGGGGGGAAGAAAATCACCCAGATTTTCCCCGGTATACCCATACCCATGAATTTGGGGAACATTTCCTCCTCTCAGGTACAGGATTACCACAGAAAATAAGCAGAGCCTTCTGCATCATTTGACACCCAGTGCAGGCTGATGGGAGTACACATTCAGAAGAGGCCTATTTTTTTACCTCCACTAGCACTGCCTGGGAACAATGGATGACATCCAGAGCAGCCTGGATGTCACAGGCACCACCACTCTGGCCTGGCAGGGTCTCAACCTTCCACTGCTGGAATGTAGCAGAGCAAACCGTTGTTCCTCTGGGGAACTCTCTTAAGCACGAAGCATCTCCCAGGCCTGATCCAGGCAAAGACACTTGACATGTCAACGCAGTTAGCTTCGCCTGTTCTTGTGATGTGTCTCATAATCACAGCAAAAGAAGGCTCTAGACTGACACTAAGGGAAAAATAAGAATTGAAAGCATGCATAAGAAAGCAATGGAAACATCATACAACACGCTTGGACAGACAGCCCAGTCATTGCAAGGGGAAAAAAAAGGTTTTATACTGCTGTTCCAGAGAGAACTGAGTCTTTTCAGCTGTTAGCCCGGATGCAAGTCAGAACCTGGGGCAGCAGCTTTATAAGGAATCCCAGTCACAGTGATGGGGTTGCTTCTTCCTTCACCTCTTTGACTCCAATCTTTCTTCGCCTATTTCTTGCTAGGATGTGGTATACAGGTATTATTAGCAATGCCAGTATCTTCTTAACAGGTAGCTTCTTTCTCTCTACTCCATCTTCTTTTCAGTATTCTTAGAAATCAGCATCTTCTCAGCTATCTGTACTTGTTTTCAGACACGCATGATAGCAGCCAGGCCAGGATCTCACTCCATCCAGGATACAGCATGTCGGACAGATCACAGGACCTCCTTCATACATTGTTTTTATACTGGGACATCCAATCCCCAAACAGAACAGGGACATGGCAAATATGCAACCACACTGCACACCAGAAACTGGATTCAGAAGGATTTTCTCTGAACCTCTGGCATAGACAGGGCAGAGGCTTAAAAGTATCAGCCCAGGCCAGCAGATGTGGACGGCTGCCAGGAGATAACAACTTGTTATAAACATGCATTCGTTCTCAGCATGCTTCTGCCTTCGCCTCAAGTCAAGCCTTTCCTCACCTTTACATAAAGATTGCTTTCTTCCAATCAATATAACTGCAAATCTGGGAAGGCAGTATTTTAGGTGGCACTACACAAAAGACACTTCAAGCTTGATTAAACCAAATTCTACCATGGAGTGCACAGAATCAGATGGACCATTTATTAAAATCGTTCACTTCCAGGCTTTTTCATTTTTTAAAAATTACAATCAGTTGAGAATTAATTGCTCAGAGCCAAACAATTCAAAAAAAAAAGATGAAAACACCAATGCTGGTAAGCAAACAAGATTTTAATAGTATTCACAGATTGTTCCTCCACATATTAACTATTCTCTCCTGGAAAAAGGATCTTTGCATCCAACAGCCTCATCTCTCCCTTCTGATTAATCTTTCATAAAGGCCCAAAGCCAGAGCTGCCAATTGAAAAGGAAAGCACACAATCAACAAGGCACTAGAGTGATTTTTACCTCATGATGAGGATAAAAGGAACTGCTGAAGAAATCTGAGAAATGCAAAACAGATCTGCACAAACATATGTACTATTTCTGTTTCATAGCAGTTAATATCCACATGAACCGCAATGCAATTAAATATGATGTGCAATTTTATTTTCTTACCTGTCATTATTCTCTGGGCTTCATACGGTTCCATATAGCCAGTGTTCTCCCCTTTTACCATTTTGTTCAACTCGCTTTTGGCATCAAACGGATCTGAATAGTCGTCTGCTATCAAGACCTGAAAGACAGGAAAGTAACTGTTACTAGAATCTCAAGTCAGACATCTAAACCAGAAGACAGTAACACCCTAGCAGATAAAAAACATTTCACATAGCTACACCCTATGCCATCTTTGAAGTACAACCTGAGTTCAGAGTATAAAATTGCTGAACTTCATTGACTATATGGTGCTGAAATAGAAACGTGCTTGTCCCTCCTCATCTCAAGGATCTCACAAGGGCAGGCGCTATGTCAGAAGTTTTACCATTTGCTGAAGACATGGAATAATGGGTAAGGACAAATTAGAAAGGTCTAATCACTTAGCACATTCGATCCAGTGCAACTCTTACCAAAGAAATTTGTTAATACTTGGCAAAAAAAGCACACTTCCACTTGCACAAACCCCATCCCCTGTTTTTAGCTTTATGAGACTCAACCCGAAGTACTGCTAACAATTTTATCTGCTGATAGGAATCAACCCTTCCTACTACTGATGGGTAGGAGATAATCTTGGTTTCTAAAAGCTAAGAAGGGGGCCAGGGCAAAGAAAAGAATCCTCATGTGAGAGTTACTGGAGAGCATAGAGATGTGATACAGGACAGGCGAAGGAGTCTGAAACAGAGAAAGCAGAGACAGGCTTCTGTCCCTCAGTATCAGAACCACCGCAGAACCATAAAACAATTCTGGTGGGATGGACCCTATCTGGTCCTTCACTCAACACAGGGAAAGCCTGAAGGATCCTGCCCTGAATGTCAACTCTGCTTCTGAGGGATTTTTAAATCATGTCTCTTTCTGTCCCATCATTCACTTTACGCCTTTAAGACCAGCACCAGTGGGACTGACAACAGACTGCTATTTCAACAGCTCCAATTTTGTTAACAAAGAAGTAGGAGCACATTGCCGCTGTAAGACTGAAGCTGCATCTGCTCTGTCTCTCCCTGCCAGAATAGCCCCACCAGACAGAGACAAAAAACACCACTCGCAAGCACATCCCAAAGGGACATTTTAGATGCATTCATTATCACTGACCACAAAGGCATGAATGTCAAAGCAAGGCTTAGCTATCCTACAGTTACAGGTTAACAGCTGGGATACCAAACTGTCTTGGATCGATATTTTAATTAAAAATCAAGGGTGTTTTCCTCCACTCAAAGTTGAAAGTGCTTGGAAATTTCATTTGACGAAACCACCAGACTGACAAGGATAACAGAGGGAGGAAAGAATAGTTCTTTCTCTCTCATAGGGACCAAAATGCTTGTCTCATTGTTGTGAAAAACAGCTAGCCCAAAAGAGAGAAGCCCCCTCCCCCAGCTCCGGCGACATATGCCCAAGCAGCAAATCAACTGCAATGTCAGAGACATGTCAGCGGCTGCACACACTTAAGACAAAGACAACAATGTGCATCACGCAGCACTAATTTCTCCTCGTCAAAAGGAGAGGTTTATCTCTAAAAGCCCTGCAGCTGAAATGCCCATCCATTTAGGCTTCTGATGCAACCCTGTCAAAAGCTGACGGATGGTAGCACGGGCTCCCTGTTGCTCTCCTATTACAAATGTCAACATGTAATTCTTGACGGTCCTTAGTATAACTACACTAAAACATGAAACACAGAACAGTCTTACATAGACAACTATTTGATATTTCTTCTTCCCCGTTTGCCAAAAATCTAATGGGAGGAAAATTACACAGACAAAATGCTGTCAAACAAGATAAAAATCAAGACTGATTTGCTTTAAGCATAATGGCAATGTAGTCAAGAGCTCAGAATATCTAACGTGAACACAAAGACTACAGAAACTAACCTGGTATTCAGAAGAGGTTTAACAAAACAAAACCCGCTAACACTTCAAAAATTTGTAAGGTTCATATATCCACATTAATTCATTATTATATATATTATTATTAAATTATCCACGGATTTGTACCAGATCTGACTGCAGCTGGAAATAAACCCTGCTACCATATCCTCTGGTGTGAAAACCTCCCTAGTTTGGACAGGGAGCGCAAGCTCCTCTCATTCTGAGGAATAAGAGCATCAGAAGCACTAAGGAACTGTGTACAGGTCACCATAATTATGTTTTCAATTTGGTCACCGATCAGCTTTGTCAGATTGAGAAAACCTGCTCCCAAAATGGCCCCAAAAAACTCCCCTCAAAACCCACGAACATATCTCCAACCCACTTTTCAGAAGTCAGGCAGGCAGAAATAGCAGTCTGCTTCTCTCTCCTCGAGTTGTGTATCTGCATGTCCTTAGTAGGAGTAGCTCTACAGCTATCAGCTGTAAGAAAACTTCTCAGGTGACTGTTACAGTTTCCTTTTATACTAAAATTTACAAATTCTCTACCTACGTATAGCAGTCAGCTAATACAAACATTTGATTTCTTCTATACTCGTTGACAGCTACCAATTCTCCACTTCTTTCCAAAAGAAGCCTTCATTCAAAATGCCATGAAAACCTCAAATTAATATGCTTGTCAGTTCTATTATGACACACCCCATGTAAATTTCTAAACTCCTTTCCACAATCCCATTATGGAAGATCACCTCTACTATGCAAGTCTTTGTACTATCTCTACAGAAATGACTTTTACCTTACTAAGTGCATATTCCAAGCCTCTATGCATTATGCCTGTGCAAGCCCATAGTTAAGCAGCAGCCTGGTGTGCTAGGCTGACAACAAGCCCCAGCAGAGAGAACTTCCACTCTGTGAAACTCACCAACTGTGAATCTCAATGGCTGAGGTTTGAAGGGACTTCTGGAGGTCACCTGTTCCAACCCCTGCTCTAGCAGGGACACCTAGAGCAGGTTGCTCAGCACCATATCCGGATGGCATTTAAGTTCTCCAAGTAGAGAACTAGAACATCTAGTCCATAATTCATCAACTTCTTAAGAATCTTATAGGAGACAGTGTCAAAGGCCTTACTGAAGTCCAGGCAGGCAACACCCACTGTTCTTCCCTCATCCATCAGGTTTGTCATTTCATAGTAGAAGCTTATCAGGTTGACTAACCATCTGACTCTTGAGACAGACTTGCCAGAAAACATCTCTCCAGACCTACTGCCACTTGACCAGTTGGCACTTAACTACTAGATCATGCTCTACCAAAGGCAGCTTCAGAGAGACAATCCACGCTGCTAGCTCACTACCCATGTGAAAAAGCATCTCCATGCAACCTTCCTCTACGCGGCACACAGACCACTGACACAGTACACATTCAGGCAAGCTTCCAGCAGTCTTCTCTTCACTACGAGACACATAGATCAGCTGTCCAAGCAGAGGTCAGGTAACCAGCGTGATCCTTATCAATGCAATGAACAATGTCTTTTGATGAAAGGCAAGGTTCTGACTACAAGAGTTTTCTATGATACACAGAGCAAACCAGACATTGCTTCATACCAGTGAATATATATAAATACTCTGTCCTCACGACCATTTCTGCCAATCTTACCAAGCACAGGCTTACCAGTTTTACAAGCAAGTTCTGTTCACTAGCTGATATTCAGCAAGTATACGCCTTGCTGTTCAGTGGGGATCTGCAGACCGTGATCTGAATCACCTCCATGCCATGAGAAGATCCAACCTGGGAGCACCATGCTGTCCGTCACCTCTCCCACCATACACGTGTAGGAGTAGGCCTTTCCATATGGTAAACAAAGTGCCTCCATGTTCACCAGTGTTCATTAGCATTTCAGATGAGGATAATTGTGTCATGAGTTTTTCTACCAACAACCTTATAGGAGCTTCAACCTGCTGGGCAGCTGAACTCAACCACGTTGCTCTCTTACTCCCCTTCGTCAATGGAAGAAGGTGAGAATACATGATGGAAAGTGCTTGAGGGTTGAGATTAGGACGGGGAGATCAGTCACCAATTACCATCACAGGTAAAACAGACTCAGCATAGGTAGATTATTCTATTAGTAATAAGCAATAAACTAGATTAGACAAGTGAGAAACTAAAAGCAAACTAAACCCACCTTCCCCTGTATTGCTCCAGCACGGGTCCCCCACGGGTGGGCGGCAGCTCCCCCCAGACCCCCTGCTCCTGCGTGGGCTCCTGTCCACGGGCTGCAGCTCCGGCCCGGGGCCTGCTCCTGCGGGGGCTCTCCATGGGCCACAGGCGCCTCCTCCAGGCCACAGCCACCTGCTCCACCGGGGGCTCCTCCACGGGGGGGCTGCAGCGTGGAGATCTGCTCCGTGTGGGACCCATGGGCTGCAGGGGGACAGCCTGCTCCACCAGGGGCCTCTCCCTGCACAGGCCACAGGGGAACTGCTGCTGCCTGCCTGGAGCACCTCCTGCCCTCCTGCTGCACTCACCTGGGGGGCTGCAGGGCTGCTTCTCTCACACTTTTGCAATCCTCTCCCAGCTGCTGTTGCACAGCAGTTTTTTTTTCCCCTTCCTTCAATCTGCTCTCCCAGAGGCCCACCCAACATCACTCCCTGGCTCAGCTCAGGCCAGCAGCAGATCCCTTTTGGAGCCGTCTGGAGCTGGCTCTGCTCTGACATGGGGCAGCTGCTGGGCTCTGCTCACAGAGGCCACCCCTGCAGCTCCCTGACACCAGAACGCTTAAGCTCAATACAAAACTATCACCCACTGCCCAGCAAACTAGTCAGCCATTCGTTTTCTGTAATTCAGAGGCCAAGGCCAGCACAGGAGACCCTGGCCTGTGGCCTGCATGCACACATCCACATCTTGAGCTAAGTGCGCTTCCAAGACAAATGGATTAACTTGTCTGACTAGCTTCTAGAATGGTCCTTCATGTTAGCGACTGACAAATGGAGGACAGGAGAGAGAAGAGAATGGAAGACATCCATCATCTACCAATAACATCTCTCTCAGAAGTCTCAACTAGCCAGGACACTCAGGAGCTAATACTGTACCTAGACGCAGCAAAATGGAAACACACTGAGGTTCTGAAAGCAGCAGGCTAGACAGGGCATTCACACACAGGGTCTGACCTGACTGGGACATAGCTAATTTGCCTCTCCCCTTTGCTAAATCCAGACACATTTCACATGGGTCCCAGCTGTCAAAACGAATCACAGCTATTAGGAAACCTCCAGATGGCTTCAGGCAGCCATTCGGATTACAAATGTCTCAATTTGCTTCATTTGCCAGTACCTAAATTGCATGTTGTTCAGTGGCAGAACTATGAACTACAAAAAAGTTTTGATGGTTCTGCTCTAGATACACAATTAACAAGCAGAAAAAGATTGGGAAGTGAAAAGCTCCCCTTATTTTGACTAGAAATCTAGTGCATTTCAGTCTCACCATTACAGCTTAGTCTACCACCATGCAACAGAAGATGGACATTCCACCTCCTGAAAGCAAACATGCAATGGCAGTCAACAAAAAAAAATATGCCAAGCTGCAGCTCCTGTTGTTTGTGTTATCTACCTCTCTTTGTCTGAAAAACAGGTGATATAAGCTTAAAGTGAGTCACCCTATTGTCAGTATATATCTGGCCATGTAACTGTCAAATTTCCAGCTTTCCTCAAACACAGCAAGTCTTCGATCCTGTGTAGCTTCTGACATGTGGGATAAAATTTCCAAGCAACTAAAAAAAAAAACAACCACCACAACCAAACAAAAAAACATCCCATCAAACCAAAAGGACACTTTAAGCATAGGTTTAAATTGTTTTCAAAAGTGGTACTGTGCTGCTTAATGTCAAACAATTTTATTACAAATAATTTTGATACAGCAAATATAGTGCAAATAGTTACCCAAATTTACAAATAGCTTTTTTTTTTTTTTTTAAATAGCTTTAGAGGATTCAGTAGCATTACCATTCCTACCATACATTCATATCAGGCCATCACAGAAACATGTACAAGTAAGCTTTCCAGACTTCACCTGAGAGATCTGCAAGTACAAGAACCACCTACAGTCCAGGACAGGGCCTAGCTCAGAGCTGCGATTCAGGTTATTCTAACTTCTCTTCAGAGTTTGTTTCCTAACACAATAAGATCTATTGTGGAGATCAAAGCACACCTGTTACACTGTGCCACACAACGCTGCTGCTAACATCCGTTACACTTCACCTCAAGTGCCCAAGCTATTCTGTCATTAGTCACTACTTCCCACCAATAAAGATAAGACACTTTAAGCCAGAGTTATAAGAACTTGGTCTGGGTCATGAACATGATGAGACTCTTCTGAACAACGTCTGGTGGTCATGGTTTCACACTGATGGCCAAATAAACCACCACACTGCTCTCTCACCCCCGCCTCCTGAAAGTAAGGTGGGAGGGAGAGCGGAGAAAACATGCTGGGGGAAAAAAAAAGGCTTATGGGTTGAGATAAGGATAATTTAATTAAAGGAAAAGAAAAAAAGACAAGCAAGGCCGTGAGGAAGCAACGTGAGAAAGAACAATTATTCTCTATTCCCCATCAGCAAGTGATGTTCGGCCACGTCCCGGGAAGCAGGGCCTCAATACACACAGTGGTTGTTCAGGGGGACAGACATGTTTCACAATGAGAGCCCCACCTCTCCTTCCCCTTCCCCACCTCTTATTGCTGAGTGTGACACCACACTGTATGGAATATCCCTTTGGTCGGTTTAGGTCAGCTGCCCTGGTGACATCCCCTCCCCAACTCTTGCCCACCCCCAGCCTGCTGGCTCTGGGGGGTTGGAGGGAGTCTTGGTGCTGTGCCAGCACTGCTCAGTGATAGACAGCACACTGGTGTGATACCCGTGCTGTTCTAGCTACAGGTGCAGAGCAAAGCACTGTATGGGCTGCTGCAGGGAAAGTTAACTCAATTCCAGCCAGACCCAGTACACGTCTGTTTTGCTGCTCCACCACATTCTGCCCTGCAACATGCTCACACTGACCCTACTTCAGTGGAGGGAAGGGCACCACTTCTCCCAAGGGTTTTACCTGTGGAAACAAGACATGGGATGACCAAACAGAGGGGTTATGAAGTGCTACTGGAGAGGTGAGCAAAATCACTAAGTGTTGGGACTTTGAGCCCACCAGTTTGGGTGGCCAGCCTTCATACCCATACCCTTCATACCTGACCAGCCTCACCTGGGTCCTCCATCCATACACTGTGCTCACAGCTCCATTTCAGCTCAGGCTGAGGCCTTGGTCTCATCCTGAGTGGTGTTGTAGGTCCTGCCACCTCCAGCTCTTCCCAGCTGGACATCCTGGACATACCCAGGACCTGATACAACACTTCCCTGAGTCTGCTGGTCAGCAGACAGTGGAATCTGTTACTGTCACCAGCCTGGCCCTACATGCGAGGCTACCGCCTGGCCTGTGCCAGGGTTGCTAGAGTTAGAGCAAGAACTTTCTGTTCCACCTTTAAACCAATGCACACTGAAAAAAAAATTTATAAACCTAAAACCCTCAATAAAAACAGCCCCCCTTCCACCCTGCAAAACAGGTAGAAGCATTTCTGCGCACAGCTCACAGCAACCGATACTGAAACATGTGATTCATTTTGCAGGTATTCCTCTATTTCAACAGATGCTTGTTTTCAAAAAGCATCAATTTGAGCAGAACAGTTACTATCTCAGTGGCTGGGAAGTCTGAGTTTTTCTGGTGCAAAGAAGCTGCACTTGCTCTGAGCAATTGTATGTCCTCATCTTTCTGGAGACAGAGGCAGCTCCTTGTATCAGGAGGCACACTTTACTACCACACATTCTCTGCTGAAATTCAGATTTAATCTAGCAAAGCCATCTTTGCTTTTAAAATGGAAATACTGTTTGGAGTACAACAGCTTGGACTCAGAGACACTAGGGACTGGCCCCTCTGTCACTGAAAAGAAAGACCATGTATCTTAACAGTGCGAGCACAATAGAGTAAAATTGGGCTGAGTCACATGAACACATGAACCCTGTCATTACAGGGTCTGTGAAGCCTGTGTTCCAGATACCAAGCAGAAGACAGGCTTCAACATTGAAGCCACCTGGCCTGCTGTTTCAGAAACCGTACCAGGATTTGGCTTGGCATAACCCTCTCAATTACTGAATGGTGGACAGACTGTGAGGTGTATAACTGACACTCACATACTTCACTCTCCTACAGGTTTTTTCCAAACAGACGCAAACAACACCACCATACACACACACAAAAAAAAGTTCTGCTTTCAATCATTCAAATGGAGTAAACTACTTTTCCACTATTCCAATAAATGCTCTTGCATAGTAATCCATCTACATGCAGTTAATCTGATGTCATTCAGCTTTCTTTCCAAGGAAAATGAATCAGTCTTGCCTTTGGAAGAATGGCATATAGGGAAAGAAAACCACAGAAAATTTAAAGTCAAAATGCAGAAACATAGCCAGTAACATCTTAGAAAGAAATTATAAATTAGAATAGGCAAATGTCAGTCATATGAATCACCTTCCAGAGCCATTTAAGAGGTCCCTAACAGAAAGAGATGAAAAAACATAAACACGCAATATTGTTTTCTATCATGTAGATCTAGGAATACCTAATGTATGAGTACCTTCAAGCAAAAGAAACTCTGAAACATAAATAGAAGTGCACTGATATAAAATTAAATGAAACTTGTATTTGGCCTTCCTAGATCAGAGACAACAACAGGGAACACTCTCAGGAGTTCTCCCACACAGGCACTCCGGTAAAACTCAAAGGCAAAAGAAAATGAGCATGGCTCAGTTACCGGGTAAGTTGACAAATTTGTAACAATAGCACCAGCTAAGATGCCAATTAGCAAATACAAAATTGTTTTAAGAAGAAAAACTCAAAGTTAAGTATAAGATGAAATTCAGTTTTACCCCTCTAGTATGTATTAACTAAGATGCAAGCATTGCTATCTTTGTTCCTCTAGAGTCTTAAAAACACCATGTAAGACCTACATATGTTGTTATGCTACACACAAAAGGAGTTTTTGCATATGCAAAAACATGAACTGCATATAAAGCCACAGGAAGAAAACAAAGAACAAGCACAAATGCATAATTTTGCAGGTATCTATCTCACTAAAATCACATTTCTAAAAGGAACAAGAAAAAACACCAGAAACGACAACAAAAATGAGAACTTGCCATACTGAAGCACAACCCTTCTTTGAACTGAAAGAAGATACAAAAAAATTATCCTGGAAACAGCAACTTCAGCACAGAACTGTCTGTTAATTGACTTGCCACTAATAGTGGCTATCCCAGTTAAGCACACATTATTCTGGAAAAATCCAAAAGGAACTATGACAAATAGCAATAATCAGAAAACAAAAGACCTCTTCTGCTAGCTGAATCTTTGGGAGAATTATTATGAAAGACCCTTTTGGGTAGAGATTCATTATTATTTTGTAATTAAATCTCCCCCCAGAAAAATGACAGGTTGCGTAGCCTTCCTTTCCCAGCTTTTGTGACTGGCAATTAAATCCACCAATATCACAGACAAGAACATGCAGCTGTCAGCAAAGATAGGGCAGGAGCTCTCACTTAAAGATGAGCACTCTGAAGTTGTGTCAGACAACACCACAGTTACTATGCTTAACACAACGTAATGAAAATTCTTCATCCTCTCTGAAAATCTAGTCACAAAAGACCAGTCACTTTGTATTACATGCCGTTTTGGTTTTTGTTTGTTTCTTCTTACAACCCTGAGAAATTTTTGACAAAGCCAAATTTCTCTCCCTGTCCCCAAGGGATCTCCAGGTCTCTCACATCACAAACACGCCCGAGGCAGATATTTCTGTAAACACAGTACTTTCATGTAATGCTTAGGCGCTACACATCAGAAAGGTCTCTGATGACGAAACCTAGATGAAGTTCAGCCTGCATACAGAAGAACTGCCAAGTTTCATCCAGATTTGTTTTCCAAACCAACGAAAACTTGCACTCCTGCCTTCTTCCATGAAGCCCCAAATTCCAGAACATGTTCAGGTAATTCTCCCTGTAGTTTCAGTAGTGCCTTCTTTCAAAATAAAGTTCAATGCATGTGCATGTTTCCCAGGTTTGTGAACTTTACATGGCTGAATTCCCACAAGAGCCAGCAGAGGGATCTCCACCATCCTGGTGGCATTAGATCAAGAATAGTAAAAGCAGGATTTTGCATATCTCACTAAGGAATTGGAAATTTAGGTCATGATACTAGCGGACTACTCCACAGATCGTACTGTGTACGGAGCCTTTCCTTCTACTCCTAAACTTGCGTGTTGGAAGGATGTCCCAGGTGTCATTCATAGCTTTGATTTCCAGAGGAGAATGTATTCTTCTCTAAAATGTAACTGAAGCTCAAATCTGGAAAAGTAGCTCCAAATTTTCTGAGAGAGGGTGGACTGGTGGTGAGGCAGAAAAAAAAATACAAAAAAAAAGGATTTAATAACATTTCAAGGGCTACTCACTCATGCGTAAGGCTTTGTTCTCACAAAAGACTGCTGTTTGCAGTTTACAAAGCTCAGGCAAATGCATTAACGTACACCTCACACTGACAGAACCCAACTGCTGACAGCCTGAGACAAACAATTCTCATCTTCTTGCCTCCCCATCTCCCTCCCTGTATGCCCTTGGCTGCCCAGGCAGTGACTGCAGTTCCCTGACACAGAATCAAGGAATGACTTGGGTTGGAAGCGACCTTAAAGATCGCCTTGTTCCAACCCCTCTGCCATGGGCAGAGATGCCACCCGCTGGATCAGTCTGCCCATATCCCACATGTGTCTAGCTCATGTGTGTCCCTCCTTCATATAGGGCAACACAGACCCAAAAGCTGCTGCTGCTGAAAGGTTAAAAAAGAGTTATACCTGCTTTCCCTTCAGTAGGGAAAGAGTCCTTCCTTGAGCCATCCACTCAGCTACTTTAAATTTGAAAATACACCTTCCAGCACCTGCCAACAGATCCAAGTTACAGAAGGATGGACAGACACAGCAGTTAATAGGCATTGTTCCTTCTGGAATACCAGGTTAAAAAAGTAAATAAACGTAGGATTTACCTCATGCACTGCTGTTAGCAGAAAGCTTTGTACAAAAGTTTTCTACACTTCAAGCATGATGCACAACTGCTCCAAAAATCACATCTTATATCTGTTTCCATGTTAATGGACTGCTTTACTGTAACACTTAAGGAAACAGTGAGACAGCCAGGAAGGCCTGGATGGCAGTCCCTTTGCTATCTATCACCAAAACCCATCATACACTGTTTCAGTTGCCAGGTTTCATATTACTTACGCTACTTGGACAGCGATGACTGGCATATGCTCAGTGATGGGATACAGTCACACTGACACAGGGCAGCAAAGGGAAGAAAAGAAACCATATTCCTTGTCAGGGGGTAGTGCTGACCACAGCTCTCCATGAATGTCTGGGAACCAGACACCAAGACCTTGCTAGGCAAGGGCACATACAAAGATGTTTAGACACAAAGTCTCTCCTCCCAGTACCGATCAGTGTCAGGGAACATGGGGAGCAAAGGAGCTTGTAAAGACGTAGAATAGGCATTTCTTCAGTGGTACAAGTAAATACAACGGCAAGCTCGCCACCACAAGCAGATCAGATCGTAAACCAGAAGTTTACTAGACAACTTGACAGTTAAAAAGAAACAGATTCACTTTTCTTCTTTCTAGACCTTCCTACTCATTAATCAGGCTAAAAGACATTTACCTAAGTTCCCGCACGTTCTTGTGTCTGCCTTCTCATTTAAAGGTCCCTTAAATCACACAAAATTGCCTAACCTTATTTTGCCTATAGGTTTCCCCTTCCACATATGCATTACATTAGAACAGTCCCAATGCTAACACCGCTTGCAAGTGTGCCTTAAGCTGGATGTGTAAATAACCGTAATGCAGACCTCTTTCCTTATCTGAGCAGTTTAAGGGAAGAACGCAGATAATATCTGTCCTGTCACACAACAGTAAGGAAGCTGCATTTATGGTGGCCCAAATGTAGAAACAGAGTTGTGCAATGATGCTGTCTCAGTACTTCAGTGTTAACAGGCAGACTTAACTAGCTCAGCTCCTGCACACACCCACGTGAAAACTCAGGGGACAACCTACAGAAGAAAGCACAATTCTTTCCTTCTTGCTGATCAGCAAGAGTGTTCAACCCTGCTTTAGTGTCCTCACAACATCATTCTCTCCCACTGACTCACCCAGCCGTGCCCAACTGTATACACATGCACTTGATCTGAACAAAGCCCTATTCACTCCTTTATGCTTTTGCAGAAGAAGGTATGCTTGTACACTTCAGAGACCACGTCAGACTAACTCCACATTCACCGACTGCAAAGGTTCAGCTGCAGAATGGGAAAGACACTCCAGCTTGACAGAGCTGTACCTTAGATCCCGCACTGCTGTCCTTACAGGAATGCACTATATTAACATTACAAAAGTCTGTTGGCAGCACTCAGGCTCCAGGGCAGTTTTTGAACATCAGACTTAAAACAAAAATAAAGGCTTAGGTTCTGTGAGATCTCTGAAGACAATTAAAATCAGAGTCAAAGCTCACTGTCCTGCTTTGCTCAAAGCAGGGGTCATGTGAAAGCTAGACCATGTTGTTCACGGTCTTGCCCACACAGGTTCTGAAGTGCTCCATAGCTGGAAGTTCTGCAGCCTCCTTCTAAGCAATATGTATGCATATAAAATAAGTAATAATTATAGCTATATAATACATACACTATTTATTTATGTATACCTATGTACATACATATTATGCAAATATCATAACATTACATTCAATATATGTAACAGGAAAGCCTACATTTGAGGCAAAACAAACGAAGAAGATGAGTGTAATTGGTAGACTCCAGCAGCAGTTTGAGATCAGACAGGAGCTGTGTACACCGGAGGATGTTACTAAGCATGCATTTGGATTCCGTTCAGTTATTACAGTCCCCATTAAGACGGAAGACATGAAAGTGCTATATTGATGGACTGCTCTGGACGTTTGCCCTGATCCCTGCTCTGCACTCATTCAATTTAGAAGAAAGCCTCACTAAGCAATACATAGTATCCACCACGTATTTTTCAGTTCTATTTGAAGCTGGAACTTGTAAAGCAACAAATTTCGCTTTTGGCATTCTGTTTTCACTGCCTCCTTTTGTTCTCCATGCAAACTCCAATACTGCATTATTTTTAAGCAGATTTTTTTTCCTTCACCATCTGATAGCTACGTTTAGCCTTATGCAGATTGTTACTACCGTTTGAGGTTAAACTGCATACCTCTTCTTTGTCTCCTACATTTATTAGCTTTATCAGTCTGAAGACTAATTAGAATTGCTGGCTCAACATGAAAATGCAATGACAAAAGTGTAACCATAGGGACAGGTCTCAAAACTACTGTTAATATTATCCATTCCTCTGATACGCGTGGTAAGCTAATGCTTGGTCACAGAGGCAAGTTGAACTTTTACAGGGAATGCTTCAGGGCCTCCCCTGTCTGACACAAAAACATACAAAGACCGGGAGAACACAAACTGCATCTGCAGCACGCAGCTTTTTTCTTCTGTCCCCATGCACTGTCAGCTGCTGGAACCAGGTCAAAGTCATCACACCAGCAGAGGCATATAAAAGCAATGAATTTCTTCCCTCTTTCCCCCAGCTGGCTTTTCAGCGTACCTCCTCACAGCAATCCCCAGATAGACAAATTAAGAGGTGAATTTATGCAGAACCAGTACGAAGAAAACCAACTGTGAAACACATACTGCAAGCTGGTAAAGGGCAGGCCTGTGCTAGGACCTGGAAGGCTGCTGCACACGGTAATGCCCTTCCAGGGACACCCTTGCAGCCCACCTCACCTCCCAGGGACAGGGCTCCGACCCGCTGAGTCACAGCAGCACGATGCAGCTCCTCTGTCTGCACCAGGGAGGAAGAGGTGTGCCCTCCTGCTTGCTCACAGAAGCCCAGGTGTGTAGCTCCAGGGTATCACCTTGCCAAGAGAATCACAGCCAGCATCCTGCTGCGCTGTTCTGCCCGCTGTTCTGCGCACAGCTAGCCCCTTCTGAACACAGGCTGTTCCAGTCTCGCCTCCAGCTGCCATCACAAACAGCTCTTGTCCCTTTCTTCCCTCCCTTCAGCATCAGGAGCATGTGGACTCCTCCAACACACTAGATGCTCTAGCTTCAGAGTGGCAGGAGACCCTGAACAGGCTTTCCAGCCGCAAAAGAGCCACCCTGCAGTGCTATACTACATCTAGATGATCAGCACAACCTGAGTACATCAAGCCAGCAGCAGCTGCCTTTCACCACAAAGCTTCTCCATACTTTGTGCCAAAGAGCGAACAATCATTCCTTCCGCAACTTTCCCAATATCGCAATGATGGTGGCAAACTCTGTATAATTAGCTTGCTCCCTCACAGCTCAGGGCTCAATGAGTTGCATTACACTGGGTGGAAAATCACTCTCCAGTCTGGTTGGCTTTACTCAAGCGTGTTTCATGGAGCAGACATACCTCAGAGCTCAGAACTCAGTCCACAGAAAACCAAGGAAAAGCAATCTTAAGATGAACCTCACAGACTGATGAGCCAGGGTCCCTACATCACAGCTCAGGACTCAAACTCAAATTCCACCCAGATTTGACGTCTCCCTCCTCTACACTGTAGATCACGGTCTTGTTCCCCACGCCTTAGCAGCGGTTAGAATGACTTCAGCATTTAGCAGGTGTGTATACCCCCAAGAGCGCTCAAAGGTACACGTGGTGAGACCCTCTGCTGACCTAAACTGGTAAGGGTAAGTGACTTACCCAACTCCAGACAAAAGCAGTAAGTACAAGTTTCCAGCTGTGCCCGCTCACAGCGTAACATGTGCCGTCCAGATCCTCTTTATGGAATGGGATCACCCTGTTCCATTCAAATGGGGTGCATCAACCTGAAACAGGACATGCTCCAAAAGGCAACATGGCTAGTTCTCTGGGTCAGAATAATTAGGTGGCAGAATTTACTCATGAGCAAAGAGGTCTCACAACCTCAATACGTGATAAACATTTGGTTTGAGAAACCACTAACTGTAGCTCTTTGAGAGCTGGACCAGAGGGGCTGCCCAGCGCAGGAGATGTCCTGATTTCTGTGTCACGACATGTGAGACCAGTGTGCAGTGTGGCTTTGGCTACTAGTCTCTCTGGGGTAAGAGATCTAACCAACCTGAGATTTAGCAATTTACAATTTAGCAATTTAGCAATTCACGTTTTTCATATTTGTTATCTGATCGCGCTCTTTCCTTATTGCTGGCAAAACTAATCTTTTATTTCTACAATAAGTTGTTGCAAAGCTGGTGTTGCCCCACATATTTCTTTGTTTGGTATCCACAAAACCCTTGTTATATAGCAGCATGGTGACAGCAAATCCAACTCAACAGCACCCACGTCCACTCCAATATTTTCTGTCACCCTAAAAAGCCCTTTTAGCAACACCCATGCACTTCAGTGAGCCCAAACTTTAAGACTCATCCATTCACCTTTCAATATACCACGGTGACAAACAGGCCAGTTCAGTCACCCATGGGTCTGCAGAGCATGGTGTTACACACAGCACTCGGGAGCTGCAGCGCACAGCCAGAGACCTCTCCGAGCCCCCCCAGCTTCCCCTGTCTGAGCTTCATGACAAGAGTGTGGGAGGGAAAAACAAAAAGCATTTGTCTAATTTCTCGGGGACAACTTGTTTTTCCCCACACTGAACACAATGAGCGCCTTGGTCACTTTCCACCTTTCTACCACGACCTAGGAGCGTTTGGCAGCTCACAGTTTCTCTCATGTTGTAGCTTCTGACTCTCAACCATCTTGAAGTCATTTATCTCTTCCTCCCATTAGGAAAATTTATTCCAGGATTTAGTGAATCACTCAGCTCACCTTCTTCACTGCTGCTGCAGTCTCAGTAACCATGCGTTGCTTTTGCCAGAGATGCATGTCTGTCAGCCACATCAGAGCTTCTCAAATGAATTTCAAGGTTTATATCGACTGCAGAGGGTCTTCATTCTCCAGTATCTACTACAGATCAATGGCTGGGCAATCATGCCAAGCACTGTGGCTGACCAGCTTATTTCTTTAATGCAGACATGTCAGGGGATGGGAGATGAGAGAGGAACACTGGAGACTGAGGCAAAGGAACATCTCTCTAATCTGAAATAGTGATAAGTTAGTCACAGATCACAGTGGCCACAGCAAGTTGGACCAATGCTTGCTCCTTGAATTGCGGGACACATCATCCCAGTCAGTTTAACGCTAACCAAGCATTTACTCCTTTCTACACTGTCCTGGTTTTGGCTAGGACAGAGTTAAATTTCTTCCTGGTAGCTGCTGTGGTGCAACATTTTGGATGAGAATAACACTGATAACACGCTGATGTTTCAGTTGTTGCAGAGCAGTGCTCGCACAGAGCCCAGGACTTTTCAGCTCCTGTTGCTGTCCTGCCAGTGATGAGGCTGGGGGTGCACCAGGAGCTGGAAGGGGACAGACCCAGGACAGCTGGCCCAGGCTGGCCAGAGGGATGTCCCATGCCACGTGGTGTCATGCCGAACAATTAATACGGGGTGGTTGGCTGGGGCAGGGGGGTCCCTGCTCAGGGATGAGCTGGGCATCAATCAGCAGGTGGTGAGCAATTGCATTGTGCATCACTTGCTTTGTATACATTATTATTATTACAATTACCATTATTACTATTTTTATTTCTTCTCTGTCCTATTAAACTGTCTTTATCTCAACCCACAATCTTTCGCCTTTTTCCTCCCCAATTCTCTCCCTTGTCCCGTTGTGGAGGGGAGGGTGAGAGAACAGCTGCATGGTACTGAGCTGCTGGCCAGGCTCAACCACAACATATACACACCACAGGCAGAGTTACACAGAAGACGGGACAAAAATCTGTTTGCTGGAACAATACTGGTTGAAACTAAAAAAGAAAGGTATCTGAGAGGGTAAAACTTTCTTTAAAGACAGAGACCACTCAAAAAGAAAAAAGAGAGACACCACTCTCAGACCACCTGAAGAGAATCCATTGCAATGCAACACCTCCCTGACAAACTTCCTCCAAGTCCCAGTTACTGAGCTACAATCTCACTATCTCTGCAAGGTTCAGATAGGGAACTACCCACTGCGTATGTAGCACAGCTCCGGGCCGTTCCTATCTCACTCAGCACATGCCGATCTTTAAAACTACATTTGGCACACTGCTGTGACTCTTCTCTGAAGATTAGACTACACTGTTTTTTAAACCACGCAAAATTAAAATAGATCTTGAAACATTTCAGAAGAGCAGGGATCTGAATTCCAGGAGGGTGGTAATCTTTCACACATGCTCCTCCTGCAGTTCCTCAGCAGCCTTTAGTCTGCAGTCCTAAATAACTGCTGTAGGTGGCTGAAGTCCATCAGTGGTCACTACCACTCCCACATATGAAGCCTATGAAATACTTTAACACTTTGGGCATTGCAGTCACTGGTAATCCCTCCAGTGGAAAACATCCCAAGTACTTGCAGGCCACAGCAGCTATGAGTAGTGGAGGTTTTTTGTTTGTCTAGTTTTTGTGGTTTTGTTTTTCTTTTTTTTTTTTTTTTTTCCTCTCTCCAGCTAGAACTGAAAACTGTGGTGAAGAAGTCAAAATGACTGGCCTGGTAGACAAGGGAAGAACAGTGGATGTTGCCTGCCTGGACTTCAGTAAGGCCTTTGACACTGTCTCCCATAAGATTCTCAAGAAGAAGCTGATGAAGTATGGACTTGATGGGCAGTGAGGTGGATTGAAAACTGGATAAATGTCAGGCCCAGAGGATAGTGATCAGTAGCACAAAGGCTGGTTGGAGTTCACTCACTAGCAAAGTACCTGACGAGTCAATACTGGGTCCAGTCCTGTTTAATGTCTTCATTAATGATGTGGATGATGGGGCAGAGTACCCTCAGCAAGTTTGCAGAGGAAACAAAACTGGGAGGAACGCCTGCCTGAACACCAACCAGCAAGGTGCCCTTGCCACAAAGAATGCTATCAGTATCCTGGGATGCAGGAGGTAAAGTGTTGCCAGCAGGTCGAGGGACGTGATCCTTGCCCTCCACTCAGCACTGGTGAGGCTGCACCTGGAGCTCTGTGTCCAGTTCTGGGCACCCCAGTACAAGAGGGACAAGGGTACACTGGAGAGAGTGCAGTGAAGGGCCACCAAGATGAAGGGACAGGAGCACCTCTCCAATGCGGAAAGGCTGAGAGAGCTGGGACTGTTCAGCCCGGAGAAGAGAAGGATCAGGTAGTTTCTCATCAGTGTATATATAAATACCTGAAGGGAGGGTGCGAAGAGGACAGAGCCCAGGGCAGGGGCAGAGGCAGTGTTGCTGGACCAGGTATACTCCAGAGGTCCCTTCCAAACTAATCCATCCTGTGATCCTGTCTCCTGTGTCAAAGGCTAAGCTCCCTGGTTCGAACTTCACGTCTTTTGGTATCTGTTTCAAAATGTGACTTTGAACATAGATGGAGAGAGAAAAATTAATGCACAGACTAGTTCTGCAGTAACTACCTCTCAGGCCATAAACTACTCAGAATACAGGCCTAAGATAGAGAAGATCACACATGCTAATTCCTGATGTCCAAGAGTAGGACAGGGACACAACATCAAGATTAAAGTGTCAATGACAAGAGATGTAATTAAAGAGCTCACAGCTGGACAATGCAAGGAAAGACAAACACAAGCATTATTAGAAAACAACTGTGTCTATTCTGAGCTTTTGCCTAGAACTGCCAACCTCACATTTAATATTCTGTATCCCACTCAGTCCAAAGTGAATGAGAATTTTGTACCACACCATGAGCACAGAAACTGAGCACAAAACAGCTCAGAGTCTCTGTCACTAGCAGCAGTGCCGATGTGTTGGATGGGGGATGACATCCCAGCACAGACAGATACCAGTCTTGCATGCTCTCCTGTGAAGGAAAACAGGGCACACATAAAAGATTGCTGCAGGCACATATTCCTGCTTGCTGGGGGTCAGGAGGGGCCATGGTTTGTACACATTACACAGAGGTTGCAGAGAAGGGGATGGAAACTGAACAAAGGTCCACTATCCTGCCCAGCTCCCTTACAGGCATTCGTACCGCAGTAACAGCCTTTTTCAGAGCGAGGCCATGCGGAACGTGTTCAGCTGCAGTCTCCCAGTAAATGATTCAATACCTACATCTGCGTTCAGAAGGGGCAAGTCAGTCTTTTACTTGAAGCCAGTAACTGAGGCACTGTCAGTGCTCTGGATCCATTTACTGCAAAGGTATACACAACACACTCTCTCAGAAGACAACCACTCACTCCTTCCATCTGCACGTGTCCAACTGCTTCAAAATCCCTTCTGGTAGCCTTTTTCTGCTCCAGTTTTCTTTGTCCAAAAGTCTGAAAGTCTGGATGGTTTCCAGGGCTGAGATGGTTTGCAGCTGTTGCAGTACGCTGCAGAAGCCAGGCATGCTTGTAACCAAACAACCCACCACATCACTTGGAAGAGCCCTGAAGTCACAAGGA
Organism: Anser cygnoides; assembly: GCF_040182565.1. NCBI lineage: Eukaryota > Metazoa > Chordata > Aves > Anseriformes > Anatidae > Anser > Anser cygnoides. Next base: position 29,950,478 of record NC_089912.1, on the reverse strand, counting down.
CTCCACAGGTTTGGGTAACAACTGAGTACCTTACCTTTCCTAAGATGGATAGTCCCTTGATCATCAGACTGATGTATGTAGAATACATTTCTATCTGTCCGAGATGCATGGAAAAAAAATACAGCTTGCTGCCTTTATTCATGGTCATATCCATACCTTTCACGCAGGATCACAAGACCAGGGGCCACCAGTATTATTTTCCAGACCTCTGGCTCAAAGACAGAACCATATGTCAATAGGAACCACATGCAGAAAGCAAGATTGTTTCAGAGTACAGCCTGTTGTAAAGAGCAGCAGCCTGACACCCTGCTGCAACGGATTATACATGGGAATATGACACAGACTTCCATCTGTAATTTAGGATCTCTAGAAAATATACACTTGGGTATAGATAATTCTAACAGTGCTAAGGTATCTTGTGTTTCTCAGTGCATCTCAAAATACCAGCTACAAGATTCTGCTAAATACGTGTGACTTGCTCCCACCTGCAAGATCAAATGCAGACCTTCCAGATAAGAAAATAAGATAAACATCTTCTCAATGTTTACTAAAAATTTTGATAATATACAGATATTAAGATTGTTCTATGGAGCATAAGCACTTTTATCCTAGAGCTGAAAAGCTCAAACTGCATGTTCATAGCCAAGTGCAACACAACAAAGGTAGTTGTTTCATGCATAATAGAGGGACAGTTTCCAAGGCACATGGCCTTAGCCCTCACACTTAGCTAGCATCCAGATCTCAGTACCATGAACTTCTGAGGTTCTTCAGCTCCAAAGCCAAGTGGAGAAGCATTCGAGTGAGAAATTACACAAAGTACACTTTTACACAGACACTTTCTCCTCAAGTATTACTACCTTCACAGATTTACACACAACACCAAAAAAAAAAAAAAAGGAAAATGAAGAGTCACTCAGGAGGATCCCGGTTCACCAAGAGGTTTGTCCACTGAGTTGATAGTAAGCCGCATCCTGCATTTGTTCTTACACAAAGAGAGCAGCCGCCGAGTTTACACATACGGCCACATGTCATTCTGGCTCACCAACACTCATTTGCCTGCTGCAGGAGAGGTGGGCAGTTAATTTCTTCCAGGTTAGCATTAACGGTGGAAGCCACTAATTTATTTATCATCCATACTAGGGGAACTGAACTCCTTCAGCCACAAATTGTTACCTAGCCTGATCTCCCTTGCTTTCAGATAAGCACCACTGCTAAAGACCCCAAACCTGCCTGATAATACTACCTAAATAAAAAAATAAAAATAAAAATCCACAAACCAAGTTGAATTCAAATACACCTTGCAGTGGTGACACCCTTGGGCACCTCCTTTGAAGGCCATTCACTTCACCATGACAGGTGCATGGCCTCCTACCAATTTGGGTTTCTCTGCTTCAGCCTTGGTCAGTCAGTATTCTCACCTCTACCATCAAGCCTCCTGAACTCCAGATGCATTGCATCTCTGCAGTTACTTTCACAGCCTCTGCACAGAATCTTGCAAAATACAGTCATGTGCCATTAATTTAATTTGTATCTCCTCTACTACCTGAATCAGTTGGTCTATCATTTTTTTCCCTGGGAATTTAGACTAACCAGTCTGCAGTTTTTTATACTGTGCCATTTGTCCTTTATATGTAACCACACCAAACAAGCACCTTAAAAAGTCTCCTATCCATTCCAGTACCTCTTGCAAGTTTAACACATAATGACCAGGCACAAAGCTTCAAAAAATTCTCACTGAATTTGTTGAAAAACATACTTCTCTGTAAAGGAAAACAGCACTTTATCCTTGCATGTTCAAAAAAGAAAAAGAGACCAGAGAAGTTAGAACAGACCACAAGACTTTACCAAACACTCCTGGATTGTTAAACATTAACACCTTTCTGAGATGATGGACCTATTCTGCAATTATATTTTCTTTCATTTGTAATATACTTTCCAGTTTAAGCTATGCTAGTCATGGACTTTTTTCCCCTCTCAATGTTTTCAACATTTCTATCAACTTTTCTGAATGTCTGACCTCTAGATGTTTTTTGTCTTTTTTTCCCCCCATTTGTCACCTTCTTTACCGTCCCCCTTCTGTAGGAAGGTTATTTCCACCTGCTTTATTTGCCACTGAACGCGCCACACTCTTCACTGAATTCCTCATTTTTTCTTCTCTCAGCAAGTGACAGAGTTGTTCTGTCAGGGTTCACTTTGCCGAAACAAAAGCATTTGTCTGCCTGCCCGTTAGGGCACTGCTTTCCAGGTTCACTTGTCAGTCCTTGCATATCAGGGCTGCGAAATGATAGCGATCTCATTTCCATTGCTGGGAGGAAACAAACAGTACAGAAGGCAAGGTGCGTAGCTCCTCATAACCAGCCTCTGAGGGGGGAGGGCAGGGACAGGCACACCTGCCTTTTCAGACCAGTAAAGATTTCCTGCTCATCTCTCTCAAAGCCAGGAAGCATGAGGCTATGGCATGAGCATTCTGTACCTTTTGGGGAATCATCCTATCTTGCAAAGGTGCAGGCTGCTCACTCAAAACCAGTTTTAGAACACACAGAAAGGCGTGGAGCAGCACACACTTATAACCACACAAGGTAGCAGGTTGGGTAAAGATGTCACTTCTGTTTTGAAAATTGCTTCACTAGGTTCTAAAACAGAAAGATTAAAAATAAAAAAATAAAAAAATAACTGCCCTTTTTTATATAAAAAGAACAGCAGCTGCACTTGGAAGTGTTTTGCCCCAAGCAGTTATTTTCCCTAAAGTACGAAGTTGTTGAAAGTATTTGCCTAAGAGTGGATACATAACCCTCAGCACAGGTGACTGACAGAAGACTGAATATACTGAAACCGTAACCTTAATGATGATTCACTTCCGCGAAACAAGTCGCTTCCAGTCAGGAGCTAGGTGTAAAAAGACAGACTAGGTAATAGGAGTTTTAATCTTGTATCATCACCATGACAAGCTGATTTATTTGGAATTCCACCTGGACAAGATATAATTTATCGGGTTGTCATGGAGATGTGCTACCACTCAATCCAGTCACCTTACAAACTCAAACATGTACACGCAGATCATCTGAATTGATAACATTCAGCACATACTTAGAATTCCTGTGACATGGTTATTACTCTGCAGTTTCACAAGCTAGTTTACAACAGGGATAAAATTTAATTTCCTATACATATATATATAAAATTAAACTGTGCTTACAGGAGGAGCAGAGGTGGGGGAACGGAACGTGTGCTGTGTTTACAAAATAATTAATGCAACTTCCCTCTGCAAAGTTTCTCCCCGGTAACCAGAGTTCAAGATCCCAGCACTTGAAAGTGCCGTTCCTACGGTATTTGTGGCGAACCACCACTAGAAGATAGGGGAACATCTGGCTACAGGAGCCAGCGGCTGGGCAGCTTGCTGCGGGTGCCTGCCAGCTGCGAACACGCAGCGCGAGGCAGGCATTAGGCTCCTGTGACACGGGAATTGGCGCTGCCTCACCTTCAGCTCTGAACCGGGAGGTAACGAAGCCAACGTGTGAGAAACAGCCACCTCCAGGAGAAGCAAATCGGTAATATCTCAACGTGAATTGTTGCTGTAAGCTCATGGCTAGCCCCGGACAGGAGAAGTGCGGTTGGTGAGTGCCCAGAGCAAGCCTACTCTAGGGGTTATACCCAAAGCCTGTCAGAACCAAAGCACCGAGCCCTGCAGAGGGATGTTACCACGTCAAGAACACCCTCCTGAGAGGGAGAGGGGCGCAGAGCCCTGCGGAGCGCGGCACCCACCTTCTCCTTCCCCGTAGCGGCCGCGGGCGGCTCGGGGCCCGTCTTCTTGCCCTCGCCGATGTCCACCCTGATGAGGCGGTGCCGGGGGGAGATGTACCTGACGTCGGGCGGCGTGCCGGGTCGCCGCTCGCTCTGGCTGCGGAAGAGGTGCGGGGAGCCGGGCGCGGCGGGGCTGGCGGCGCCGCAGGACGAGGAGGAGAACAGGCGCGGGGCCGGCTCGCCGGGCTCCTCGGGCCGGCAAAGGGCGCGCAGCTTGCGCAGGGACGAGCCGGGCCCGCTGTACGGGTCCTCGAAGTCGCGCTCCTTCTGCGCGCGGTAGGCGCGGAGCAGGTCGCTGGTGTCGTCGCGCAGGTGGCGGTGCGGGAAGCCGGGCGAGGCGTGCGGGTGCTGCTGCGGGTGCTGCTGGTGGTGGTGGTGCTGGTGGTGGTGCTGGCGGTGGTGGTGGAGGTGCGGCGGCCCGTCGGGGCGGGGCGCGCCGCCCGCACCGTTGCGCTTCTCCCGGTAGTCGGGCCGCGGGGGCTGCGGGGGGCTCTTGGTCTTGTTGTTGCCCAGGCTGAAGTACTTGTTCAGCCATTTGGCCATCGTCTCCTCCGGGCGAGGGCCCTCAGCGGCGGCCGCTGCCCCCGCCGCCCTGCGCGACAGCTCCGCTCGCCGCCCGCATGGAGGAGCCGGGTGGCGGGGCGGCACGGAACCGGCCGCCCCGCCCCGCTCCACTCCGCGCACACGGGTCCCCCCCCGGCGGGCTGCGGGCCCCCGGCTTTCCCCCGGCCGCAGCCCGGCTGTCGCGAGCGCCGCCGCCGCTGCGCCTGCACCGCGGCCCGGGCTGACCTCAGCGCGCCGCCGGGCGGGGACGCGGCTGCGCGGGGCCGCCCACCGGGACGGGACGGGACGGGCGGGGCGGGGACGGGCGGGGCGGGGCGCGGGACCGCTGGCAACTGGGGGCGGGGACGGGGGGGGAGTCCGTAGGGAGGTGCACAGTGGCTGGGGGGAGCGCATGGAGTACGCCGTGGAGTGCAGCTCCTGGTTCCGCACAGAACCACCCCAAAATCAGCCCACGTGTCTGAGAGCGGTGTACAAACGCTGCTTGAGCTTCCCCAAGTTCACTGCCGTGACCACTGCCCTGGGGAGCCTGTCCCAGTGCCCGACCACCCTCTGGGTGCAGAACCTTTCCCTAACCCCCAGCCTGACCCTCCCCTGTCCCAGCCCCATGCCGTTCCCTCGGGTCCTGTCGCTGTCCCCAGAGAGCAGAGCTCAGCGCCTGCCCCTCCGCTCCCCTTGTGAGGGGGCTGCAGGCTGCCATGAGGCCTCCCCTCAGCCTGCTCTGCTCTGGGCTGAACAAACCCAGTCACCTCAGCCACTCCTCACATCTTGCCCTGTAAACCCTTCACCATCTTTGCAGCCCTCCTTTGGACACTCTCTAATGGCTTTGTGCCCTTCTAATACTGTGGCACCCAAAACCACACACAGTATTTGCAGTGAGGCCACACCAGCACAGGGCAGAGCAGGAAAATCCCTTCCCTCAACCAGCCAGCCAGCCACATCATGCTTAATGTGCCGCAGGTTACGCTGGGCCCTGGTGGCCATCACCACCACCAGCCGTGTCTCCCTGGGCGTCTTTGCCCCAGGTGCCACAAGGAGGCAGCAGGCATGAGCCCCCTTCTTCTCCCAGCTGCTCTGAGCCAGGAGGGCTGCAGGCAGGGTCATGCACTCCCATCCTCTCTTCACCATCTCTGGCCTCTCCAGTCCCACTGCCCGGGTGTGCTCCTTCCCTTCAGCGGGATGGGGTCTCGGGCCGCGCCCCCAGCAAAGGGCACCAAGCCCTGCTGGTGGCTAGGGCTGGTGCTGCTAAGCAAACAGGATGTAGTCTTGTCAGTAGATGCCTTTCCCAAGTGTGTTCATAGAAAAGGGCTACAGTAAGTCGGAGATGATACCTGTGTGAATCACCCTGCTGAGCAGGTTTATTGCCAGGAGGGCTTGTCACCTTCTGGTCCACCATGGTTGTGACCAGTTAATATTGCTGTTTTTAACTTGCTCCATTTGCCCAAACTGTAGCAGCTTCTCCCAAGATTTTTTCTGCCTAGCTGTGTTACTCTCACCTGCATCTTTAGTACCCATCTCTGTAATGGTTTGGTCTGGCCTTGGCAAAAGCTGAAGGCACTGAATGGATATGTAAATGGGGATAGGACTCTTCCTTAGGCTGATCTCACTAGGCCCATCTGTGGCCTCTGCAACAAGAAAGAAATTAATCAGACCAAAGAACTACCGAGGTGAGAACTTTGCTGGTGGTTCTTCAGTTGTGGGTACTAATCTGGGACAGGAGGGTCTCATTGTTCTTCTATTCTGTGTACACTGCACGGGTGGGATTCAGCTTCAAAAATAGTCAAGTCCTCACCAGTTGCATGTTTGGGAGGCTTCCGTCAGCCAGAATTGAGACCCATTGACACAAGCACTAAGAAGCTGGTTAATCTTTTCCTCCCTTTAGGATCACCCTTTTCATCCCTTCGGTTCAAACCATTCAAAACTATGACAGGGTTTTTCAGACCCATACTCTCACATAAAAGACCATCTCCCTGTTGCTTTCTCGAGTCCATGAATGCAGAGAGATGAACAAGCTGGGGATCTGCAGCTCAGGATCTCTGTTCTTTTGATACAGGACGAAACTCTGCAAAAAAACATCCAGCCTGATTAGGAGCCATGGACAAGTGCTTACCTCAGGTAGCGGTCCTAACTTGCTTTCTGCACAGAAGGGTGGCCTGAAACTGGAGTTGAAACGTATGCCTCTTTTACAGATGGGAAAGGCAATGTTATACAGCGTTCAGAGACTGCAGCAAAGATGTAAGGAGCAAGTCATGTTTTGCACTATTGCTTGTAATCATTTGGGCCCTCTTCTTATCTTGTATTTTATATTCCGAATGAGGGAGAGGAGAGGAAGCCCTTATCAACACGTCATTACAAGTTGACTGTGCAGTGCCCTGCTTGCATTTTTGCATTGTTAAAGTCCAACATCAGAGCCATGCCTGTAATACACCTGACACGCCCACCTCCAGTCATGGTTTCTGAAGGCAGAACAAAGTCTGTTGTCTTCACGAGTTAATTAAAGACGGATTGGATTTTCCCATTAAGTTTTTCCCTGGTCTTGTGGGCCATTTTAGCCCTGCTCTTGGAACATTCACACACTACAGAAAGCCTCATTCTCTTTTGAATGCAAAGAAATTTCTTGCTTTTGGTCATCACATTGAGCAGCTTGCTCAAGATAAGCCTGCCTGTGGGTTATAGTGTCCTCCTGCAAACAGAGCTCCCCCATTATGAACACAGGGCTCAAATATAACTTCTTCCTGGCAGGACTTCCTGCAGCTTGTGTGGAAAGTTGCGTAGCATGCTCCCTTACTAGTCTGGGCAACTGGAAACATTTCCCTTTTAACATTCCTACTGCTGTTTGCCCATCTCTGCGCTGTCAGCATATGCACCTTGTCTGACTGTTGTTTTTCTCAGAGCAGCCTTTCAGCCTGAGATCCACCCCGAGAAGTGTCCAGTTTCTCACCTGGCTAATAGCAGGGTCTTTCTGAGGGTTGAAAGACTCCCAGCAGTTGCTGTTTCTAGGAATGGACCTTATGCAAGTGTGAGTTTCTGTCCTGAAGCAAGATGGGTTTCAATTTATTTAAAACGCCGAGGACCTCATTACTCAGAAGCCTAGCTCTCTAAATACTCCCTAATTCCTGTTCTGCCAGTCTTTCCACCAAGAATTTGGCTCCAGAGTGGAGGCATGGGGAAGACATGAAGGCCCCAGGAGTACCCTGAACTCAGTCCCATAGCTGTCCCTTATGGCTAAATGAGGAATTACATTTTCTACGCTGCCTTTACAGGCAGCTTGGAGTGAATTGAGACAAATGCTGCTAATGCCAGGCAGTTTATCTAATACTCCAGAGGTTCTTTTAATCTATCTACCATCAGATCTCATCAGTGTGTGAGAATAGGAAAGATAGGGAGGCTGGACAACCTCAGGAAAAGCCAAACCTGGATGACAATTTGTGTGAATGAAAACAGAAGAATCTGCCAGACAGCATAGCAGAAAAATGAGATTAATATTTCTGTTGCCTGCCGAGCACACCAATCTCAGAAATTGCACCAAGCTGAGCTGGCAAGGACCACAGCCCCCCTGGGTGCTTTCCAGCACCAGTCTGCTTATGCAGGATGTACATGTGCACCTGCAGCACTCCTGGTCTCAGCTTTGTGTCTCATGGTTCTTCAGAGGAATCAGGCTTCATCTTTTCAGAGCTCTTTGAATGGGGTTATGAGTTCTGGTTAGTTAGCTTCTGTATTTATTTATTTATTTATTTATTACTTATTTTTACATCTATGAGAATGGAAAGTGAGTAGTGAAAAAGACAACTTTCTGCTTCTGCTTGGCTCTTCGTCTCTTGAAGCAGAAACACTAGGAGAGGGTTTGCAGTTTGTTCCAACTTTGAGAATGAGTAATAGTGAGATTCTTACTGCCACTGAGACCAAGAGAAGAGCTGGCATTTGATACACATATATTATTACATGCTAGCGTATATTATTTTACATTTGTGCTAAGTGTGCACACTGCTAATTATATTAATTTAGTTAAATAATGAAGTTAAGGAGCAAGTTCTTGGGAATTTACAAGACATTTGTTTCCTCACATGCTTCTGGTTTCCATGTGTAATAAATATGCTGTACATTTTAATTGCATTTCAAATTAACATAAAGAGGAAAAAGGAGCAAGGGACATGCGGAGCAAGTAACTTTCTGGATTAATAAACATACAAGCAGTGTTGCTATATATAATTCCTCTGTTTTTATACAAGAAAGCAAGTCCATTATCTTTCTATGTTGATCAGGTCTTCACACTGGAATACCCACAAGAGGGTTGGAAAGTAGGAATGATTCTGGCTTTTGTGGCTTTGGGCTAGGCAAAGAGTTACAAGCATTCAACATGTTAAGAACTGCCATCACAAAACACAGAAATGTTCTCATTCTTGATATGCTTCTTTCTTGGTGACTAATGTTGGCTATTTCAGAAAGGGTGTGTAGCATCCATAATGCACTTGGATTTCTCCTAGTTGTGCATACTGCACCACATTCAGGTAATGATTCCAGATCAGTTTGGACCCATGGCCTATCAAAATTCTGAACATTTCCCTTTTTGTGTATGTGTACGGCTAAATGTGGAATTACTTGGAAGATCTGATATTTCTGCCTTTCAGAAAGACCTCCTGTGAAAACTGATTTACTCCTGAGTAGGTGGGAGTGCTCATGCTGTGATCATGTTTTAGTTATTTAAGTCCAACCAATTCTTCCCACATTGTCATGCTTCAGGAGAAGAAAGGCAGTTGTTATTCCTTTTGTATTTTTCTTTTTTTTTGATGATGATCTCTTCCCTCCAAGAGCCAGTGTGGTTCGTATGCAATTATCTTTACTTTTCTTGTATCTTATGGGCAAGGTCGGATCTTGAAGTCTCTTTTTTTTTTTTTTTGTCATCTATAGATGACAGTGTGTTTGCAAGCGTTCTGAAAATCTCTGGCCCAGGTGACCAATATGGGCTGCATCATAGAAGTACTTTGGGCATGGGCACTCTGGAATCATAGGAACTGAGCTTTCCAGTCTCAGCAACCCTTCAGAAAATGATCAGGTCTAACAGAGATGTAACTGCAGCAGCAGAGGATTCTTTATAGGTTGTAAAATTTGGCTGGGACCTTGGTTCAGCCTGTGAGGCTGAGTGTTAAATGGCTCAAGTGCGAACTCTACTCAGCTGGATAAACAGGAGCTCTGTCACTATGGTGCAAGGATGTTTCCCTGCTTTATGTTGTAATGTGCAATGATCTCAAAATTTCTGGCTTCTGCTCTGAACTCCAGTGCCGCACACAACTTCATGGAAGTTATGGGACCACTGCCCAGTGAAGAAAAGTTGGGCACTGCTACAGGGGCCCAAAGAGGCATGATGATCTTCATTGTCAAAAATTCAGACCTCAGCTGGAGAAGGCCCTAAACATGCAGATTTATACTGGCCCAGCTTTGAGCAGGAGGGTGGACCAGAGGGGCCAAAAGGTTCCACGTGACCTAAATTATTCTGTGCTCCCGTGAAGCTGCTCTCCTTTCCATGTACTCCCCAGCTCCTGTGCTGCTTTGCTGCATAAGACAGGACGTGTTCTGACCTGGAAAATCTGTTGGCACAACAGGAGGATTTTCCAGGTGGATATACCTGATGGCTGCCCTGCTGAGTTGTCATTATTCTTACTGAACTCAAAGCTGTTGTGCTACTTTGAGTCTTCCCATTATTTGTGCCTTACAGATGACTGTAGATTTTTTCTCCATGCTTCTCACTTACCTAGTCTTCTTGCATCCTTTTGAGAGGCCTTCAAATTAGCCACTAGCTGTGAGTATCTTACATAAATTTAAGTCATCAATGTATTTTGTCAGCTCAGTATTCAGACTCTTTTCCAGGTAACTATTAATGAGCATCAGCAGCCCTAACATAGACTCCACAGGCATGCTGTTATTAACCTCCTTCAGAGGTGAGAATTGGCCATTTATTTCTTCTCTTCATTTCCAGCCTCTTAACCAGTGGTTAATCCCTCACAGAACTTTAACTACTATTATTTTGTTATTTCTTTTCCTTGATACGCTCCTGTGAGAAACAGCATCAGAAGCCTTTCAAAAGTCTAACTAAACCCTATCCTCAGGTTGTGCTTTATCAGTTACTCCAACATTTTCATTGAATTCTAACAGTAGTGAGGCATGACTTCACCTCCCAAACCTTATTTTTACACTGATCCAGGGGCTCTGCGCATGTTCCTATTAAGTGATGCACTTCAGGGTTTGAAGATACTTAGCTGTTCCTGACCATACTGTTTCAAAGGAACTGACCAGAGTTCTTTGCAGTCTGGTGAGTTACAAAAGCCAAAAAACACGTCACCTCTACTGGAGCACCTTTGTGGTTACAATGCAAATGAGACCATGTATTGCCTAGCAGAGTACTGGGTTTTCTGTGCAGTATTCAGTCCATGTAAAAAAAATCTACTGCTTACACCACACTGGGGGTGACAGTGAGGGCCACCCTTTGCTATATCTGAGAGTGTGCCTTCTCAATGACAGACAGAGAAACAAGAACTAGGTAACAGTATCTCAAAATAGTCAGCTACCTTTTTCATCCTGGTTTTAGTTCTAGGATAACACAGTTACCACAGCTATGACTACACACCATTTGTAACATATATTGGTCTAGCCTAAGGCAAGAAAAGCATTGTCTCCATTCTTCCTCACTGTTCTTCCCTAAGCTTCGCCCACCCACTTACAACTGCCGGGGGGAGGGGAAAGAGAAAAAAAAAAAAAAGGAGGCAAAGGAAGCCAGATTTGTTGGCATCTCCCCCCTTTATATCCATATCTATGTGGCTGCTGCAAAGATCGAACACTAGAAATGACTAGCTGACATCAGCTGCATCCCTAAAGCACTAGAGATGTGTTGGACATGAAATTCTGACAACAATACCTCATGTAGTGCACTATTGCTCAGGCAGGGAGATTATGCAGAGTAAGCAGTAACACCATAATACAATTTGTCATTGTAGTAGTATAGGAATTGTTTGCACTGAAATATGTTATTGGTAAAAATAGATTATCCTGTTTCTCTGCATTTTGTGTTCATTATTATTCTAGCTAAATCTCCATTTCATCAGAAAATGTATGCAATACTATGAAATTGTTTAATTTTCTTGGCCATATGCATGGTTTAGTGAATGCGTTGTAGACATTAGCCTCTAGTGTTGGTGAAGGTGAATATAGAGGATAGGAACTATTCCCTCACCATTCAAAAGGAGCAGTGGAGCCACGTTATTCTAGTGCAACGACACAAATGAGTAGCCATGGGGAGAAAGAAAGGCTGAGAGATGGAATTCAAAAATCAAAATGTGCTCTTAAGATTAAAGGAGAGGATAGAATTTTAGATTATTAAGTGGTCAACACACTGCAATAGCTCCATAGGAGGAGGGAAAGCATGACATGAAACCTGAGTAAGTAGGACAAAATATGTTGCAGCAGTGTGTTCGCCAGGTTCTTCAATGTTGTTCTTTTAACAAAAGTCCACTGTACAAGGCCAGACAGGCCAGCTGATAGAGCAGAGGCCTTCCAATGACCGCATTCAGAAGCAGGGCCTGACCATGCAGATCAGAAGCTCGCTCATGTGCAGCCCATACTGAATTAAGCTGGAGGAGGATTTGTGAAGGGGGAGAAAGTCCAGTATCTTGCATGCAAGGAACATCATTCACATGATATTGGCATGTAAAAGGTAGCCATGCTTTTGGAAAGAGAGTAGTAAACCAGCGTCAGGCCATTCAACTTTTAGAAAAAAACAATGTTAATGAACACAAATTTGGGATGCAATCAACTCAGCAGGGTTTTCTTGTGGTCTGAAAGAGCACCAACCAGTTATTAACCACAACATTTACCTTAAAAGACCAGTTGCGGAATGCAAGAAGAAATGGGACTCTGGCATTCATTCCCAGGAAGTTCTGGTTCTTCAGGAAGAGCCTTGAGTAAAGCCTGGAGTCTTTTGTCTATGCTTAGCAATACCTACTCTAGTCAGATGGCAAGGGAGGGATATGAAACAACCAGAGAAAGCAGAAGTGCATGGATGCGACTACTCCCTCGGTAACAGAGCAATGTGTCACCTATCTTTGGAGGGAGACAGACTAGCTGTCCCAAATCACTGGTGTGCAAGTTTTGCTAATGAATGGTTACAAAAAGTGAAAGTCCGTTTGCTTCCAGCCAGGCTTGAGGCAGTTTCACTGGAGGATCTTTGCTGTTGAAATGTGGAACTTAGGCTTACAGAAGGATCAGGTGGTAACAGTGCGTCACCACTTACAAGTAGCTGGAGAGTAATTTCAGATCTTTTTTTTAACTGCACCATAATGCACAGGAGAAGAGCTGTTGCCTCTATTTCTCTTCACATTCATTTGTCAGGTATGATATAAGAGTTACAGACTATAGATCTGTTGAGTCCATCCTAAAAAGGCCTGTTCAGCCAAGATTGCTAACATTATCTTGCTTGAAGGTACACACTGCTTTTGACTGATATTACTGAGCATTTCAAAACACTGGACATGAAATTCTACCCTCCCCTTCTCTCCTTCACTGTGCATCTCTTCAGCAGACTGTAGATTTAACGCTCACTGATTTAACAGCCCAAGTTTCTTTGGTGTTCTTGACAGACTTATATAAGAGTTAATCTAATTTTGTAAACTTGCAAGTGCTGTCATCGTGGAAGAAATTGAAGATTTCTTCCAATAGATAGGGAAATTCTTAATAAAGCATAGGGAAAGATGCAATGGCCCAGGCATTCTATAGTTAACAGCATCAGGAAAATCCTTACCAAGACTAGAGAAAGTGTTGGTCAGATACACTGCTCAGTACCTCAGGAATGATGAGAATTAGTAGCAGAAAACACACTTAGCAGGCATTGCAAAGTCTGAGTTCTATGAAAACACAGAGCATGGTTCTGTAACTAAAGGCTGGATTATAACACCTTCAAGTAAGTTGTTAAATTAAGTTTCTGCATGCAACTTTAATTCTACCACTACCCAATCCTACAATACAAGTGGCATATTCTGTTATTGCTCCCATTTTAACATTGAATTCCTTCAAGTAGAAGAGTGGATTAATGATTCTTGAGGTCTTGTGCCACCTTATTTTCAGTTACCATGGAAAGAGGAACTACAGTTTCTCCAGCTTGATTATTTAGATTGGCTACACATCTGCCTTTATACCTCTGTTGGGAGATGGGCCTGCAGATTTTGCTGTTCATTTCCTGCTCATTGTGGATCTAAGAAAGAAGAATACTTCTCCTGCCAATCCTGATCAGGTGCTGCTACAAGAGGCAGCAGAAGCCATTTACCATTAATCTGTCTGGCCTGGTGGACTTCAATGGATTGAGCAAGTTCTGGCTGGCAGTGGCATGACATATGACAGCATATTGCCCTGTGGTTTTAGCCACATATAGAAAGATACACTGATGTCAAAGTCCATACAAACCCTTCTCCAGTTAGTGTGTTCACTGATTCACAGCTTTTCAGTCATGTCCCCAAACCCAGCAGGAACAGAAAACATCTCTGTGGCTCCTGTTTGCACCACGTTGGTGTTGCTTCTCAATACCAACATTTTCCTACAGTTATATTTAGCAGAGGACCTTTCTGCTTTAGCTTGTACATGAGAGGAGAGTAATCCGTAACCAAACAGCACCAAGGTGCTTTGCAATAATCAAGCTCCTACCAGGAAAACATGTACACAGCAACTGCAGAGGCCTGAAATTCTGATTCCAGAAAAGCAGAAAATGGTTTGGTGACTTGTACATAGGCATATGCTGCAGAACAACTAAAGCAGTTCTCTTCCTTTAATATGCCTCCTAATATGCCTTTAATATGCCTTCTCGTCCTTTAATATGCCTTTAATATGACTCCTATGCCTTGAATCAATGTCCACCTATCAGAGGTTTTATTCCTTCGGACTCTGTACAAGGCTAATTGCTTACTTTTATCTAGTGTCTGATGGCTTATGGATGCCCAATCCTGGCCATGTTACCTGATGTGAGACTTTGCAATGGCCTGACTATTAATCCAGACACAGATTTGCATTTTTCATGCTTGGAAACCATAAAAAGAGCTTTAACACAATCAAATTGTTCAAATTCAGTTAAATGGCTCTCAGTTAAAACAATGTTTCTCACCCAAAAACTGTAACTCACTGAATTTAGGTTATCCTTCTGCACACTCTTATTGCAGGCTTAGCAGAGATCCTTGAAGCCTTCAAAGTTCACCAGGGTTTTAAGAAAATTTATGGCCTGTCCTTGGAGAGAACAGTGGCTACTGACTGTCTACTGAAGACCTCATAACAGTCTGCAGCATTCAGTGCATGTGCATCCATCTTTGGAAAAGAGTTATTTGGAGAAAAAGTGTTGATGACTCTCAGTATCTCTCTTTAAAATACTCTATACAAGTTCAAACGGAAGATGTCTAGGCATGTCAGCTGGTGTCTGTGGTCTCTTTTAACAGGGATCAGTGAAAAACAGTGGCTGTGTAAAAATAATTAAAAAAAAAAAAAAAAGACATTTAAGGAAGTTGTGTACTTTTTCCTTTAACAAGGGCAAATAATACTCTGCAGGAATTCAGATCAGACTTTCTTGTTCAACAACTCAACAGAAAGGACAGCTTCTGAAATTAACTGAAGCAAGAGAACTAGTGATTGCAAAAGATTTCCTGAGGATCATGCCTCATTAAATAGCCTAATCACTTAGAAAGGATTATGTAATGAAACAATAGACAGTCGGTATTATGCTGGTTATTATGTCACAATGTTGGCAAAACTCCAGCTGTCAGTATTAACAGCCATTTGCTTTTAAGGCACAGACCTACCAGAAGCAGAGTTATTCCTACCTGTCATTACTCATGAGACTTAAGGTTATATGGAGAGAAACGAGCAGGAGATGAGCCTACATGCACACAGTAGATTCTAAGCAGGAAATAATTTGCCTACATTTGCTTTCTCCAATGATCAACCATTTGTATTCTCAGAGCGGGGAGCAGTGTGGAACAGAAATTCCCAAAGTCAACTGGAGGAGAAACATTCTCTGCAGGCTGTGAGTCTCAGGGAGGATAATCTGTGCTCCACACTACTTGACACATTTATTCTCACATTGCTAAATGTTAGCTGTAAGAATGGCAAGCAGCAATAAAGGAAAATATATTTTGCTGCTATTCCCCACATGAACAAGTACAAAAAATGTGCCATTTGTTCCCCAAAGGAGAAAATGTGACAACTCTAGGCATAATATAAGAGCCTGAAAAAGTGGATGTTCAGTATATAGACGCTTCGTGACTTCTGAACTCCCTGCTGTCTGACCTTTTATTTTTAATGCAGGAAAAGCTGTATATGCATTTCCCATCAAAACTGGTATAGCTAATAGATTTTATCAGCTGACACTCTTTGCTGGATAGTAATGCCATTCTGCACTTCTGAAATCTGAGTACATGCAGCCTCAACCTTTTTTTTGTCACCATGTTGCCAAAGACATTCAAAGATTCATAGTTTCCCAGGGAGAGGGGGAAAGACAGAAAGTAACATGTTCAGAGCCAAGGCTGATGCTGTGAAAAAGGTTGTGCATTTAAGAACTCCAAAAATAGATTGCTCAAGACCCAGGAACTCCCACAGTGAAAGTGCTCCCACATGCATATGCCTATTCTTCTTCTCTTCTCCTCTCTTTATACTTTGACCTCTCCTGACATGATTCTGATTGATATAGTGCTCTGACTGGGGACAAGAATGTTTTCAGTTATTGAGGCATTAGTTTTCTGTGTGTGTGGCAATTATCCACCACTGCAAAGAAGACAGCAGAAGCTTAAAAAAATGAAGAAAGGAGACAATTTTGGATCAGTAACAGCTTGGAGACCTATCCACTTGGCATTAATATCACATACATACATACATCAGTAATAAGTCCAAAAAAAGGCCTGTTCTTGTTCATGAAGGAAGTTAAAGATTTCTTAGACGCAATGAGAAAGACTCAGTCTGAGACAGTGGGAAAGGGGAATGCTTCTTTCTCATCCATTCTGATCTCTTCCAGGAGTCAAATGCCACACAAATCCCAGAAAACAAATTGTGTTGTCAGTCATTCTTCATTGCTGATTGGCAGAATTTGCATTTGTGTTATAACATAAGCAAAGCCTTTTCCTTTTATATCAGTGATACAGACAGTTCCTGAGAAAAGACTGTGAGCTAGGACTCAGGCTTATTTCTAGTGAAGCAGTTAAGGAGGTAACATGAATGGACCATGGTAATTTACATTAGCTGATGATCTGTCTCACAGCACTCTAACTTATGCTTTGGCTACCTGGGGAGTTTTGAATTCAGTCAACTTGCAGGCAGGTCATTTACCTTATATATGCCTTAACATTAAACCTCAATAACCCAGCATACTTGACCAGAAGATTTCTTAGTGGCAGACAATTAAGTGCTTAATCCAGGTTTGCCATCCAAAGTTATTATTATTTTTTTTTTTAAATACAATACAACTGCAGTATATCCTTAAAGCACTATGCCTATCCAACAACAAATTTCCTCTCAGCTTCCTCTTTTCCCCCTAACCAAAGAGGGCATCCTGGTTGCTTTCCATTCACTCACTCAAACCAGAGCTGAACGTGGATCAGAGTAGCTGTGGCAGGCCATGTTGTAGCAGGTGGGGGAAAACAGGAACCAGGGGCAGGGAGGCAGAACCACTGCACTCTAGCACCAGGATGGAAAAGCTTAGCTGAAGCTTGGCATGGTCTGCAAACACACTGCACCTCTTTTCTTCCCAGCTAAAGGCTTCTTCTCACAGACCACCAAAAAGCTGACTGACTACATGCCCAAAAGTTTTAACAGCACAGCAGTAGTGGCTGGGCTTGTGACTTTGCTTGCTGTCAGTAACAGAGGAGATTTTGAGAAGATTATAAAGTGGGGCTGGATTCTGGTCCACCCCAGATCTTCCTGGCACAGACCTTTTTACAATGACACACAGAAATATGTGCGAGTCTCCAGTGACTGAATCCTGCTATGAAGGACAAGTCTTGCCACCAAAATGAACAGGAAAAAATACAAGTATGTTTATCTTTCAGGATAGTAACTTGGGAGAACCTTTAACATGGTAACCAGTTTGTTTATCACCCTTTATAACTCCTTTCCTTATGAAATGCCACTTGGTCTTTCACACTAACTCGATAAAGGATCATTAGTGGGAGTGCCAGAGCTTAATATTCTTTGAACTCCTGATTGTTAGTCCAGATGGTTATTATGTAAGAGGTACAGGGATCTGTGTTCCATGAACCTCCTTAAGACAAAGCATGGAATAGCCATTATGGTCCTTAATTGCCATTAATTTTCTGCTAATGATAATGTAGCCCACCTCTTTATGTTTTCATTGAATGCAAGAAATTTCTGTCTCATTGTAATCTTGTGTATTCATCTGCTACTTTTCCAAATTGTCCTATGATGTCAAGAAGAGAGGAATGATTCTTACATAGTTACAAAATGACAATAGCATAACCGTTCCTGTAATCAGAATACAATAATTGATGTTTTTCTAGCAATAGAAGAGCCGGTGGGGAAAAAAAATGCATTTTCCTTTCAAAGGAAACCGTGCAATTTCCCCGTTGCATTGTGGCATGAATCATAGTGAAAAGTCAAAGCATACCCGAAATACCGGAGGTAAAGAGTAAATCATTTATTTTGCAATAGAATCATAGAATAGTCTGAGTTGGAAGGGACCCATAAGGATCATTGAGTATATGTAAATACATGTACAGTACAATACACATACAGTGCAGTACATGTAAGTAAATAAATAGTAAATGAAGTAAGTAAATAAATTCCATCTCCTGATGTTATAAAAATGAGTTAAAAAAAAAAAAAAGTGATAATAATCACTGCAAGAAAAACAGAGATAAAAAGACCAGTCTTAATCCATACTTCCCTGTTGAAAATTTGCAAATAAGCCACTCCTTTAAGTAAACTGTGCTGATTGACAAGACCACAAGTTACAAATGTTTCTTAACAGTTGAAGCCTGCATAGGCCTATGAGATTTTTAAGATGTAGAGTTTCAAACCACCTTTCTGCAAAAGATCTAGAGTATGGCAGAAAGACTATAGACATCCTGCTCATTACTCCTGGGAATCCAGGATCAATCACCACATGGGCTGTGCTGTCCCACCCCCTGTTCTTGACTCTAGATTTATAATCATTTATAGTCATGAGTCCAAGCACTTCTTCCTTTTCTTCTTCCTTATCCTTTAATATATTCAGTATCGTTGTTCTGGTCTCTGCTTGCACCATGTCTCATTCAATAATCTTCCATACCAGTTTGCTGCAACGTAAGATCAACTGAACCAATATATATATGAACACCAAAGTTAATAACAAAATATACTTTAATTCTGTCTTACATAGTTTGTCCTAACCATCTTTCTATGTCTGGGAGCCTTCCCCAACAGCCAAATAGTTTTTTCCCAGTTATTTCATACACTGTCTGAAGTTCACCTTGAATATTATATACGTCCATTTCAATTCTCTGATCTTGGTCTGCATATATACAGCAAATGGTGTTAACTAATACACAGATACCTCCTTGAGTGAAAAACACATAATCTAATGTCATTCTCTTTTGCAGGGTTTCTTGAGATGCTTGTTTTACTACTAATTCAAGGCTGAAATTGTGTTAAGCATAACATTACCCATCTCTTTTAATTCTGATGCTACTAGTCAGGAGATGAATGCTTGAGAAATCTGGTGGAAGCCTGTTCATCAAATAACAAGTAGATTTTGCACAGAGCATTTTGTACTTCTTTTACTGAATTGGGTAAGTTTTGCCTGTCATTCCAGAAGAGGTCTGAATGTGCTGAGATGCCAGGAAAAAAAACATCCTAATGTATGAAGTGCCAGTCAAATTAACAGGCTGTATGTTATGGCCTTTGAGCCATATACCCTCATAATTCTTCATTCCCTGAGGTCTGTTCATATAACAATTCTGACAAGTTGGTGCATGACCAGTAATAATAAAAACACAATGCAAAATCCCAGAGCAAACGAAGCTACAATTTCTAAAAACAATCAAGAGGTTTTTGATATCAATAGGGTCATCAAAGTCTGTTTTCAGAGTTGTAAATTATACTGTTGTCACGGTTTGATCAAAAGAAGTTCCTACAGATCACTCAGCTCTGCTGTGACAGGTGATACACCCCGCGTTGTGTCTGAAGGTGGCGTGATCCCTTTACACTGGGAAGTGCAGATCCAGCTGAACAGGCCCCTGCACTTTAACACAGTGTTAGCAATTGCAAGTACTTGATAAGGTCCATTTCGGCACTGATGAAGTGTGTGTTTTCACTGGCACATCTTTATGTAGATCCAGTCTCCTGTTTTCGAGGAGTGACACTTCAGTGACGGGTTCTGGAAAAGGTTCTTTCAGGTCTGTGGAGAGTCTTAACACATTTCAGTAACACCCAACAATATCAGAATAGAAGTCTGTTACAATAGAAGTCTGTTTTCTGTTAGTTTTAGGTTTGACTGTATAGGAGTTAAGGGTGCTGTTTGAGACAGTCACACGGGTCTGCCCATTAAAATGTCGTTGAGGTGACAACCCATAATTTCTATTCACGTTGCTTCTTATATATTTAATTAATGGGAGAGATAACATATCTGGACATTTCAGGTGTGTCTCCAAAAATCCTTGACAATTTAGTTTTCAAACCAAATTTTTTCCACTCTACAACCCCAGTGGATTGGCGGTGATAGGCACAACGACACTTTGGGTCTATTTGAAGGGCTGTGTGAATTTTCTGCATTAGGTAAAACGTGCCAAGGGAATGATATCTGGTGTAAGTGGAATACCACATCCAGGAATATGTTCTCCCATATTTTTTTTTTTCCCAACAGTTTTTACGTCTGCATGTTTAGAGGAAAAAACATCTACCCATCCTGAGAATATGTCTAAGATGAGAAGGACATGAAGTACTAAGCTTTGGTATGCAGATGTAAGTGCCACAGCTGAAGTTTTAAAGTGATCTTTATTTTCCTTTTTAACTTATTTTCACCTTTTTAACTGGTTCTTTCATTTTGTGCATTTTGTCCTGAAAGCTAGCTGTGATAGGTTTCTGCTGGTGACTTTTTTTGCTTCTTCGTACCACAAAAACTAAGAATCCCTTTGTCTCTATTTATTTTCTTTGAAATAATGGTGAAGCTAAGTTTATTTATCCATGTCAAAGGTTCCTATGTCTGGAAATTACAGTTCTTTAGAATAAGTATAACAATTACACTGCTGGGCAAATTGAACTTATCACTTGATCCCATTTTTTCCCAGTCATGTGCCATAATCATGGCACATGGAATGTAATGACTTTTAGGATCCAGACAAGAGGAACTTTTGTTTGTTTTCCTAATTTGTCTCTGATTTTTCTCAGTGAGGGAGTACAAAGGTAAGGCAAGGGAGTACCATTTCTCAGTGAGGGAGTACTGAGCAAAAAGTTCTGAGTTCACAGCAAAAAGATAGAAAGAGAAGTTTGAGCATCCTCAGGAAGATGGAGATTTAACTTTATCCCCTTGAAGTCAAAAGCTCTCAAAACCTGTTACCTTGGGCTTCTGGGCCCTTGCAAAGCTGAAGAAACACAAAGCTGAGGCTTGTACTTGTAAGAAGTATAGGAGAGGTTTGGATGTCTCTGAGAAGACAGAGCTTTGACTTTATCACCTCAAAACCTGGGCTCATAAATGAGACAGCTCATTGTCACTCTTGAAAATGTCTCTGGAGCTTGATTTGAGCTTTCAGAAGTCTCAAACTTAGCCTGCTGTCATTCAGTTAAACAAAAGACTTATAATTCAGTTTCCCCTTAATTTCTCCCTCCTCTTTATATCATAAAAACAACCTAAAATAACAAGGAATTTGCTTACTGCTGATGTGATGCCCAGCTGGGAGACATGGTAGGGGATAAAACTACATGCAAACAAGAATTTGAAACGAGAATTTCTCACCTCTGTGTGGTGGTGTCATATTGGGCCTTCCCTCCAGTTGCAGACTAGCTGATACCACCAGTGTGCAGGAATTACTGAACGCTTAGTGACAAGAACTTGATTTGGCTGTGCAGGAAAAAGTCAAGTCATCTGTAGTAGGCAGAACACAAGATTTCTGACTGGAGACAGGGTCTTGCAGGTTGCATTCCCATCTCTCACAGGCATACCCACAGAACTGAAGATTACTGGATTTTGGAAATGGAGTCTCTGCCCCTTCTCTAGAAAAGCTTTCGTGATGGTGAGCTGCTGTACTGGGTTACGGCATGGGTCACACAGCCACCCAAACACAGTCCTGAAGCAACTGTAAGGATCACAGAAGCACTGAATCACAGAATGGCCGAGGTCGGAAGGGACCTCTGAAGACCATCCAGTCCAAGTCCCTGCCAAGCAGGATCACCTAGAGCACATTGTGCAGGATGGCATCCAGGTGGATTTTTGAATATCTCCAGAGAAGGAGACTCTACAACCTCTCTGGGCAACCTGCTCCAGTGCTCTGTCACCCTCACAGTAAAGAACTGCCCCCTCATATTCAGATGGAACCTCCTGTACTTCCGTTTGTGCGTTTTCCTCTTGCCCTGTCACTGGCCACAACTGAAAAGAGACCAGCTCCATCCTCTCAGCACCCTCCTTTCAGATATAACACCCTCTGGTCTTGCTTCGTTAGCTCCATGTCTCTCTTGTACTGCGGAGCCCAGAACTGGACACAGTACTCCAGGTGTGGCCTCACCAGAGCTTAGCAGAGGGGGAGAATCACCTCCCTAGACCTGCTGGCAACACTGTTCCAAATGTAGCCCAGGATACTGTCGGCCTTCCTGGCCACAACAATGTGGGAAAAGGACCATGGTTCCCTTCCCTGGATCTCCAGCTTGACTGTAGAGACTTTTCAGCCTTCTTTTTCCACAGCTGTCCCTTCTGGTCTGTAATCACAGTAGGCTCAGTGGAGAGTTCCCAGATACGTGATTAATACAGGTAATGCTATGATGGATCAAGAAAAAAACATACTTCCTTAAGTAAGAGCTGTCATAATATCCAGGCTGACTATAGATAATTGTCATTATGCGTAAAGTAGGGATGAATCATTTTCCTCAAAGGAAGCTGAATGTGTTCTGTGTTCTGTGTTCTGGCACATGTGAAGTTGCCTTAACACCCAGTATTTTCATTGTAATTTCTGCATGGGAGGGAAGCCTTAGCAGGAGCTCGGATGTCAAAGCAATAGGCAGAGAACTTGCTAGCTGGAAGGTATCTACACAGAGGGCAGAGGTTATGTAGGTTTGCGATTTACTCCATCTCTCTGAGATGTGTCTGAAGATTGTTTTGTCACTTATTGTTTGGTAGACATCAAAGCCAAATGCCACACCTTAATCTCCCTATGGTCCAGAGCTCACTGTGTGAACCCTTTTACATGCACTGCTATGACTTTTACCTTCCCTCAGGGGCTGTCACAACTGATCCCTGTGGTCCAGGATCTTGGTTATCCTATGCATCTAAACTAGTATCTGAGTGTAGCATATATTTGCTTGGTGTTTTTTATCTATTTCTTAATTTTAGTTGTTTATTTATTTATTTTAGTTATACTAGCTAGAAATTTATAAAGCTGCTAAAGAACGAAGTTCTGGAGGGGTTGTGTGTGCTGGAAACACCAGAGTAAGAGGAACAAAATACAGTAGTGAGGATAAAAAGCCATAATCATCTGACTTCGGCATCTGTAAAAATAGTTAATACTGTTCAAATAGAGCACTTTAACATTCTGTATAGTATTGAAAGGTCAGAGAAAGCAATGAATATGACTCACATCTGTTGAGATTTTCCCTGGCACACTGTTATTCATGAACGGGGAAATTTCATTTTCAGACTAAAAGAGGCAAACTGCGTCAAATGAAAGTCTCTGCACTTCTCAGCCCTTTTCTCCTTATCTGTTTGATTATTTGTATTGGAGCAATACCACGCTTGATTTTCCCCCTCTCTAATCCAAAATTCAATCTTTTTTACTTATTCTTAATCTTTTGATTTGTCAGTCAGCAAAGCTGATGTTCAAGTATACGCAACTGCAAGCTGACTGCATATACGTGGACTTAGGTACCGCAGGGGTAGATTCTCTTTGGTACACAGATGGGCGTGTGAAAGAGACTCAGAAAGAGGAGGTACACCTATCTAAGGCTTTCCTGAATTTGGTTTTCAAAAAGTATTTTAATAATCTTGTAGGCAAACGATACATGACATGTAGGTAGGTTTGTTTTCTATCCTCTTTGCTGTTAGAAATCAAGAAGTTTCAAAGTTATTAATAATAACAACAATAAAATTAAATATCTTGACCAATGTTGAATGTGCTTTATTATCCCTGATGAAAGATTGTGCTCACTGAATGTCCTGAGGCCAACAGGTTTGTCCGTGCAGGTGAATTGACTCACCGCAGCACCAAGAAGAGAAGCCAAGCAGGGACTGGTGGTATCTTACTTGTTACTCCTTACATGGGCTTATGTTACTTCTTACATGGACTTCTACAACTCTGGGATCATACTTGCTACAGAAATGTGCCTCTGCTGGAGGACAGCATTGTACTTCAGCACTAGGTACCATTATTGAGTTAGAGGCTGTTGGGTAGATGGCTTGGTTTCTTGCAATTTTGGGTCCCTGAGGGTTCTCAGCATTGCAACACAGTGGGCATTTGCACCTGGGTAGAGGCAGTCCCCACTATCAGTACAGACTGTGTGATGAATTTATTGAGAACAACTCTGCAGAGAAGGACTTAGGAATACTGGTGAATGAAAAATTAGATATGAGCTGGCAATATGCACTTGCAGCCTAGAAAGTCAAGCGTATTATGGCCTGCATCAAAAGAAGCATGGCCAGCACACTGCTCACTCCCTTTATTCTGCTCTCATCAGACCCCACCTGGAGAACTGTGTCCAGTTCTAGGTCCCTAGTACAAGAGAGACATGGACCTGTTGGAGTGGGTCCAGAGGAGGGCCACTCAAATGATTAGATGTCTGGAGCACTTCTCCTATGAAGACATGCTGAGAGTTGGAGATGTTCAGCCTGAAGAAGAGAAGGCTCCGGGGAGACCTTATCGTGGCCTCCCAACATTTTAAAGAAATCTTATAAGAAAGATAGTGAGACAATTTTTACTAGGGCCTGTAGTGACAGAACAATGGGTGATGGCTTTAAACTGGAAGAGGGTAGGTTTACATTGGAGATAAGGAATAAATTTTTTACACTGATGATAGTGAGACACTGGAACAGGTTGCACAGAGAAGCTGTGGATGCCCTTTTCTAGAAGTGTTCAAGCCTCAGTTTGGATGGGACTTTGAGCAACTTAATTGAGTGAAAGATGTCACTGCCTATAGGCAGGAGGGTTGGATTGGTTGATCTTAAAAGGTAACTTCCAACCCAAACCATTTTATGATTGTACTGTTCTATTTGGCTACAAACAATAAAGAAAACAGACATTATGGATCTTGCAGAAGTTTCATAGCAACGTTTGATATGAATTATGCTTTTTGTTCTATACACAGGAAAGGGATTCTGTGAGCAAGATTTGTCCTTCTCTTTAAATCATTAAGTTGTTTTATTATTACAAATATCTCAGGGTCCAAGTTTAGCAGATAAATTATCAAAATCCAAGTACCACTAAGGCAGAACAGACGTTCTTTTTTGCTTTCTGTTTGGAGGTCGTTTGGGTCCAATGGCTGCTTGGTAGAACAGTGAATTCCCACTGTCTGTGCCTGGATATCTCTGTTGTCATGAGTCACCTTGTTACACATTTGGGAGTCAACCAATTATTTTTTATTGGTCTTTGTTCTTTTCCTTGATATCCACCGTGGTAATTTGGGCAGAAAAGTTTGGGAGTGTCCCAGGATTCAGAAGAATCTGGCAGAGCCCTTTTGAATCTCCTTTTCCTTAATCCAGGGAAGTTTCTGCATGGCAAACCGAAGTTTTTTTTGATTGAAGCATTGATTCATTCTTGAGCAGGTATTTCCTGTGGCTAGTGACGTTAGTGTCTCAGCTGGTGGCTTCCCTCTTTCACGTCTCACCTTCATTAGAGCTACACCAATTACTTTTGTTCAGAACTGCACAGGCAGCAGATAACTATTCCATGTTGATCACCTTCCAATTTGTTGCTCTAGCTGCAATCATGACCCTGATTTCTATTTTATGAGCAATCCCAAACCCAAGCAACTGTGTAATCTCTGTAAATGAGAAATGACATAGTCAGAAAGAAAGGGATATAAAGATCCTATATCCACTCACCGCACCACTCCAATTAACATGAGATACCCATGTGAATCTTTGAGTTCAATGACATTATAATCCTTCAACTGCACATAAACTTCTCATTCCTCTGTTTATTTCTTCTAACTCTTCCTAATACTTATTTCTCATACTGCATGGATGAAAGAAACTTCATACAGAAACTTCAGAGAGGCACACACTGATGCTGATTTCTCACAAAAGATATGAGAGTTTTTCCCAAAATACTGCTTTATAGCCACTTCCTTATTTATGCACATATACTTGGAGTGGGTCCCCTCAAACCTTGTTTTATTGATTATAAGGGCCTAGCTGCTCACATTGCTCCACACACTTTGCTTGGCTATCTGGTTCACCACTTCCTCACTTGATTGCTGGTCCCTCCCACGTCTCCCTGTTTTGAAATTAGCTTTTAGCTACTCTGTTTAATCACAGCATTTATTTATTTATTTATATATATATCTATTTATTCTGATACTGGAACCAGGAAACCATCCTACAGAGTACAAACTAAAATGTATTTGCTCATGCAGTAGCTGCAGAATATTTTTGGATCGGTTTCAGGCCCTTAGGAAGAGCTTTCCTGGCATGAAATTGCCCCTTTTGGCTGTCTCCGAGGAATAAATTCTACATGGACCAAAGTCACAATCCCAGCTGAAACAGCAGAATTCATGTTGTCTTTCAGATCTCATCCCAAATATTACATGGGAATTGAAAATATTTATTTAAATCTTAATGAATTACCCTAAGTTGAATGTGTGAGAACCTAACTGAATGACCAGGTTCCTTCAAGTGATCATGGTGCTTATTATTTTGAGCTGTGGTGATAATGTTGTTCCTCTTCATGAGAATTGACAGAAATCTACAGACATGTATCCAAGACATTCATTCCCCCTAAGAAAGAAAATTGCCTTGTCTTTCATTAATCAGGGATAACTCTTCGGACAGGGGGTCCAGATGCCCCCAGCTGTTTATCTGCTCCACAAGTATGGTCCTGGCCATTCTCTCGTTCACACAAACCTTTCTAGAAAAAATGTAAATCAATGAAAAAGAACATGGAATGAAATTCCCCAGACATTTTAGACATACTGAGTCCCCTCTTTGAGGTTTATCTTTGATGACAGGTGCTAATCAGAAAAATCTAGGCTACTCCAGCCAAATGGACTGTGGATCAATTCTCTGCACTTGTGCCTTCATTTAACTTGGGTGCACACTGCAGTATTCATTATTAAGAACGTATTTTTTTCCCTGTCCCATCAGAGCTAATCATTAGCTTTCACTGTCATTATCACAGATTGCTCTGGTCTGCACCTGGAGCGTCATTTAGCAACAGCTCCACCAAGGACTCGTACCATCAATGTGGAGTAGGAAATTACTACCCTGGAGGAAGTCCATCTGCCACCCTCACTGGGGATTGTAGGAATTCTGAAATCATTCTTCTGCATGCCAAGGCTGGAAGCATGGGAAAGAGCAGACAGTTCCTCCCCCACAGGAAATCTCTTTACATAGATTAAGCAATAGCATTTTTTGATTGCATGGGGATGGGTGAGCGGAGCTGCCAGGTTTGGATGTTCTCATTCCTCAATCTTTGTTCGTCCTGTGAGTCATGTAGTACTAAACATGTTAGTAAATGAAACTAGATCCAGGTAGATAGAGAAAGCAAATATTCTGCTATTGCCAATGTCTCTGTACAGGACTGGAAATTAATCAGGAATTTCATGAGTATATTGTCTGATGACCTCAGCTAGTAGAATTTCTTTCCTTTCTCCCACACTTCCTTCTGCCCTCAGATTAACATTTTCCAGCAAAGGCTATCATTGGTGAAAAGTACTTCTTCCCTTCTGTTGTGGTTTAACCCGGCTGGCAGCTAAACACCACACAGCCGTTTGCTCACCCTCCCCCCTCCCTCTCTGGGATGGGGGAGAGAAACAGGAAAGTGAAGCCAGTGAGTTGAGATAAAGACAGTTTATTAAGACAGGAATATAATAATAACAATAATAATAGTAATAGTGATAATGATAATAGTATTAATAATAATAATGTGTAAGAAAACAAGTGATGCACAATGCAATTGCTCACCACCCGCTGACCGATGCCCAGCCTATCCCCGAGCAGCCGGCCCCCCCCACCCCGGCCAGCCACCCCTATATATTGTTTAGCATGACGTCAGATGGTATGGAATACCCCTTTGGCCAGTTTGGGTCAGCTGTCCTGGGTCTGTCCCCTCCCAGCTCCTGCTGCACCCCCAGCCTGCTCGCTGGCAGGACAGAGCAAGAAGCCGAAAAGTCCTTGGCCTGGTGTAAACACTGCTCTGCAACAATTAAAACATCAGCATGTTATCAGCGCTCTTCTCATCCTAATCCAAAACATAGCACCCTACCAGCTACTATGAGGAAAAATTAACTCTGTCCTAACTGGAACCAGGACACCTTCTCCAACAGGATTCTGCTATACAGTGCAATGGGAATAGGAATTTTTGCTTTTAACTTAGTCATGACAAAGAGCTATGTTGTGTTCCAGTTTTACTAAATACATAAGCCAGTGAGAAGATTACTGCTGGATTGAAGCAGGAGTCTCTGGAGTTCAGAAACCGAGCCACTGCTGAATTAGCAAGGTCCTTTTTTTTGAGTGCTGAAACTTTCCCACTCTGCCTGAGCAGAGTAGGAGGTTGAGAGGGAGAAGACAGTGCTTGTCCTGGCATAAGACACTCAACACAGAGCCAAGTGGCTGCTCAGGATGTGAAATGGTTTTAACTGTGCATGAGATGCACAATGCGAGAGAACCGTCTTGTAATTCACAACAGTTTGTTGTTGGGTTTCTCTCAAGTGTGTTCTGGATTGGCCACTTTTTTTCTCAAGCATTTTCATTATCATGTTTAAAAATGACAACTCTACTGAAAACTTAGTCTGAGACCTGCACAGCTCCTTCAGACTTCTTCAGCACTGTACTTGACAGGAAGCAATGAAGAAGTAAGGCATCTTTTCCCTGCCAGTTATCAGAGAATAAATAACATGCCTGACAAACCTCTCAAGTGTCTTCCTCAGGGAATGCAACTCAGAGATGTGCTACACTCTCTTGCCAAAATACATGTGTCAAGGTCCAGTGCCTCATATGTTAAATACATAGGCAGAGGGTCCCTGAATGTACAGCAAAAGCACGTTTTAAATTTGAATGGGACTGGACTCAACCTTATTTATTAGAGACGATCTGATTGATTAGGTCAACTTGGAATCACCAGAAAAAGCCCACATAAGCCAATTATCTGGGTTCAGAAAGAGTCAAAACAAGGTCTGCTGGTGGAAAAACTACTTTTGCTGAGGAATTTAAAGCCTTCACAATGATAAACATAAATAAATAAAATTCTAGTGCTATTTTAGGGTGGAAATGTGGCCTTACTTCTGCTGTACCGAGGCAAATGTTGTCTCACATACAGAGAAGTGTTTACTCTTTCAAAGCACAAAAAAAGACCCAAAGCCTCACTCCCAGGTACTAATGACTGGAGGAAAGTAGATGGATTTACATTTGTTTTGGCAAAGATACTTCAACATAGCTTCCAAAAATGAAAATCACTTCTGTTATCACTTTAATTGTTACAAAATCCAAGCAAAATATTGGTACCAGAGCTGTGAGTAAATGCAATCTAGGATCTAGTCACAGCTAATTTCAGAGCAATACAGAGTGTCCTAAGCACAGTGGAACCATGAGGTTAGTCACATGAGCTCCATTTTACAGTCTGTTTGTAAGATTTCTGGGGAAGGTTCAGCACCTTCCCTGGAAAGTAGTTTTGCTGTAGCTCAACTTAGCTACAGTGCCTAGAGAGGGTGGAAAGTCAAATCAGGTTCTGGTCTAAGCCCAGTTCCTCTCCTAAAAGTTGGTTTATTATTCTCCGGGTCCCAGGCAGAGCAGAAACCATCCTGGTGATAGTGGAAAGGACTGTATGTCTCAAGTATGAGTAGGAACCTGAGCTATTACAATATGGGGGGATTCAATGCCTGTGGAATATATGCCATCTGTTCCCACCTCTGCCTAAAAGCTCCCTGTCCATCTCAGAGCACTTTGCTCCTCTTTTCCCGTTTCTACTCTGTAAAATAGGATTATTAGTCTACATTTCCTAGAATGATGCAGAGACACATTTGATAATGTCTGGAAGATAAATGCTTGCTGCAATGGCCTGAACTGCGCATGCTTAGGAGGAAGATGTGCTGCTGGCATAAATGTTTCAGAGACTGTTCAGGAACCTCATTTATTTACTTTATTAGATCAGTGAAAATAAATACATTACAAAATGTGTACCGGTAATGTTTAAAGAGTGCACAGTACTATTTGTGGGAAGTAATTATGATTACTGGCAAGACAGAATTAACAAATGTCACTGCAACTGTTTCTATGCATCATGTTATAAGAAAGTTTGTGTTTGTTCTGGCACTTCCTTTCTGCTTTTGTGGTAAAGGAGGAATATGAAAGACTTCAATACTTGCTATATTGCAATCAAAACATTGCACCAGAAGAAAGTAATACATAATGTTGTTGCTCTCCTATACCTCTAGCACAGCAAAGCTTGTAGAGTGAATGAGTTTAAGAGCAAAATTATAAAAGAACCTGAATAGCTATTGTTAGGAATAAACTAATGTTTTTAAAGTGTCCTTGAAATGTGTTTTCCTCTGCTGCAAAGAGACACACATTGATTTATTCGCAGTGATTTTTATTTTTCACATTCACATTAATGTTTCTTGCATATTGATTCCTATCAGTGGTCCAGATGACCTGTCCCCAAAGGATAACAGTATTCAAGGACATAAATGTACTTCATAAAGCCTGTTTTTGTAGGCACAACCAAAAGTTAAAGTCCAAAATTTACATTCCCCTTACCTCAGTTACAAAGGTCTCCATGGAAAATTTCAGTACTGACGGTTTGGCAGCTGATCTCATCCAGACAATGAGCAGCACAGGATACATGACTGACAAAAAGTGGCCCAACAAAATTGTGAGGGTTTTTCACTAATCTTGGGTTGGTAAAAAGCAGCAAGAAAACAATCATTATACTAGATAAAGAACTACCAGAAAATATGTCTTAGCTGCTACTTTCCTATCAGTTTTGCCAGGGAAGAGAATGATTTAGAGCAGGAAAATTTTGATTTTACTTTGTAGTGGTTTTACTCTGCTGCAGCTGAGCTCCACCAAAACTGCTCTTTCACTCCCCCTACTCAAACGAAAACGGGGAGAAAATCCAATGGAAAGAGCTCAGGGGGTGAGATAAGGGCAGGGAGATCACTCAACAATTATCATCACAGGAAAAACAGACTCAGAAGAAAGAGATTAATACAATTTATTGTCTATTACAAGCAGACTAGAGCGCTGAGAAACTCAAAGCAAACTGAAAACACTTTCCTACCCATCCACACTACCCTACCCTCCTCCCCCCGAGTGGTGCAGGGGAACGGGAAATGGGGGCTGCAGGGCTGGTTCTCACCCCTCTCTCCCAGCTGCCGTTGCACAGCAGATTTACCCCCCACCCACCCTACCCCCTCTTCCATCAACCTGTTCTCCCAGAGGCCCACCCAGCATCGCTCCCTGGCTCAGCTCTGGCCAGCAGCAGGTCCCTTTGGAGCCGTCTGGAACTGGCTCTGCTCTGACATGGGGCAGCTGCTGGGCTCTGCTCACAGAGGCCACCCCTGCAGCCCCCTGCTACTAAAATTTTGCCATGCATCTCCGATGAATACTTTCAGTTTATTTATTTTAGAAGTGGTAGATTTGCTGTTCCAGAATGTCAATAATCTTTCTACTAAAAGGGAAAACCACTGAGATAGAAAGAATACTAACAGAAAATATCTCATCTTGATACTTGAGAATCTTAATTACATATAAAAATTAAGGCAAATCAAAGACAGCAGCAGCAATAGTAATTGCATTCCAGTAAAATACGTAGTACTTTCTTAATGACTGAGGCCATCTTGATTAAAATAGTATTACATAATAAGTAAGGCAATACTTATTCTAGGCTCTGCTACACTGTGATTATAATTTCAACAATAGATGGATTTTTTATTTTTATTTTTTTCTAAATGAACCTGTCTTGGAGTTTTTTTATTTTTTACTTTTTTGTATCTTAACACATGAAAATCTGTCAAATACAAGCAAAAGAAATCAGTATTTAATATGTCCAGAGAACTTAATCTCAGCTATAGGACCGAGCTTGTCTTTCTTTCTCTTAGCATGACCTGAGCAGAACTTGGAAATAGATATGAGACAGAGCAACACTCAATTTATTCTTATTCATTTTTATTAATGTGAAAAATGGGCATGTACTGGAGAGCCAAAAATCATTTTCCCTACCACAAAGACAGCTGGGCTCTGTTGTTATCCTAAAGACTAAACCTGAAGGAGATATGCACGTGGAAGTTGAAGCAGAAGAAATCTGAGTGGAGTTGAGGGCAAGCCATTTTAACTGTAGGAGCACATAACCCATTAGCAGCACCTTGCTATGACACTGTTAACATGTTCCTATTTGAAAGCTCACCGTGACAGTTTTTTGGTTGGTTTTTGTTTGCTGTGTTTTCACAAATTGTTTCAAATGGGAATGAGTTCAGGGAGAAGCTCTGTGTGTTATACGGGGCTTCTCAGACTAGCTGCTCGCAATTTGGAACCTACCCACCTTTTAATCTTGTAACCTACGTTTTGCTAATGGCCACTGGATTAGTTTAGGTGTGCTAAAATTCTTACTGTTCCACAGTACTAGCAGTGAGTAAGTGCTTTGTAGAACTTACTTGGGTTGCAGCACTTCACCATATTTCAGAACAAAAAGACTGGTCAGGAGGAAGACGTCCTGTCGTGTGGGTCCTTCAGGACAGAATGAGGCATAGTGTGCTGTACTGTGCCAGAAGCAAAGCGTTAAGGAGCTCTGCTGCAACCTCATTCACCACCTGTGCCTCTCGCTGCTGTGACTGGGGAAGACCTGTGAGTGGTTGTGGCAGCCTGCAGGTCTTACTGCTAGACATGGGAACCTACCGTGTTGGTCTGGGTGCTGATTGTGTGGCCAAGAGGCTCAGCACAGAGCCTGGAAGCCTATCTCTGTCCTGAGCATCACAGAAGATGTCAGTTCTCACTCCAGATAAGTTTCCTAAGCTCACAAATACTTGGACTACCCAGAAGGTCTGTGAGTAGCACCTATGCCATTAAACAACTACTCCTTTTCAGATTCAGTCTCTGGCATTCAACATTTGTGCTCTGAGGAGGGGCAGGAGAGGAACCAGAAGGATGCCAGGACAGGAGAGACAGTATAACAGGAGAAACGCTGAGGTAAAACCCATCACCCAGTTCAGCCACTCTGTGCAGGGCTGGAGCCTAATGGGCTGCCCCAAGGTGGGCAGGAGCAAGGAGTGCCTGAGCAGGGACAAAGGGAGGATGAGGGCAAATAATAGATAGGTCTTGTATGCTGCATTAGGTGTACATTAACTTCAGAATAAAGTCTGCTTTTCGATTGTGCCACACATTTGAGAGGACTAGGAGAGATAGGCTGATTATATGCATGTACACATTTACTTAGGAAATTCTCTCTTTAACAGATTATCTGCTTAACTTGCTGGGGAGAAGGAACGTTCCAACATGTCTTCACTGCATGCATGCAACTGCTGTTACTTTTGTCATTATAACATACAGCATGACTTCTTTTAGTTCCATCACCTATCATAACTCTGCACATAAGAAATAACTCAAACTTGTTGACTAATCGCTTACACACACAGTATAAAAAATAAGTGTGGTTGTGAAGATTGATAGTCCCAATAGAAAACCACAAGACTGGGTGGCATTTTGAGGTAAGAAATAACATTTCTGAGTCCCAGGATGAATCTGGGAAGCATGATTGTTAATGCATATGAAGGATGAAAAAAGTTCATTATAAACACCTCCATTTCTACCACCCGCTGCTGTGCTCCTGGATGATACTTGACAGAGCAAGCTGTAGGCAAGAACAATCATTTCTTTGAGTGAAATGTCAAAAATTGGCTGAAGAACAATATAACTGAGGAGAGATTTTCCCCTCTTCCTTTCCTTTTTTGTGTGGTATGTGAAGTCTGAGCTTTCATGCACTTCAAGTCAGACAACAGGCAATAACTTAAAAGAACAAAGAAAAAGTGTGCAAGCTTTTCATACAATTAACTTTTGTCATTTACCGAAACTATTATGTGAAAAAAGAATCTACCATCACATCAACTAGTTGAAGTTGACTGTAACAGTTCCTAGAGAAAAATAAAAAGAAATTCGTTTTTGCAGGATACTTAAAATTCTCCTCCAGTTATATATATTCAGCTAGGTATATGCCTCTCACTATATGTATCTCTGTGTGCACGTAGATATGTGTATAAATATGCACATGGACACATATTTACACTGGTCCTGAAGCACTGATGCTGGGATGGGGGTGGTGTCATGAAAAGCAATTGCAGGGGGGAGAGGCCAGAAAGCTCTAAAAGTGTCACTGTCACCTAAGGCAAAGAAAATTTTGCCATAGTCACAATAAACCTTCAGTGTAAAACTTCTCATATTTATGTATGCAGGTACATCCATATGCATATATATGTATGTATAAATGCATATAAAATGCAATCAGTATTATCTCTGATATTTTTACCACCTCTATTTCTGTAGTAAATGTAAGGGAAGTGTGGCACTTTTTAACTACAAATATGGTGTCACTTGTGCAAGAGAAACTTACCACAATCATAACCCTTTATCCTACACTTCTACTATGTTCAACTATCCAGACTTTTTTCACCATCTGGAATTAAAAGAGTCAAACTGCGTGTACTAACTACCTCTTTTCCCCTGCAAATGTGAATCAGAGACCTCTTTGACTCGAATTCTATTTTTTTCTAAAGGTAAAACGAAGCGATTTGTTTTATATTTATATCATCTAGAATTTGGGTATGGTTTGAAGTGGAGCATCTAAAAGTTTATTCTATCTACTGACTTGGGACAAACAGTATCAATATGAAATTTTTCTGTATTTGGAGGTTAAAGTTAACAGGGTTTGGTTTGGTTTGGTTTGGTTTTCCCAGAAGACCCACTCTTCAGTGCCAGGAAAGGACTTTGGGGACTTTGTAGGTTCCACACCCAAGGAACCTACACCTACAGCATGCCTGGAACAGTCACTGCATGTCTATGGGTCAATCCACCACCTTGGTTCAGATGACATTTTCTTTTTCAACAGAAAATTGCTTTACAGCAATTTCAGTGGGGCAGTGGACTCTGCAAGGTGAAGTTGTCACATAACTGTGGTCAAGGAGTTATGCCTGTCACTGCTGTGTTTTCTAGGAGGCCTGTATGTGCTACTCATTCCTCTGAGAATTTGTCTGGAGCAGGCTGACCACAATTTGTAATAATCTGTTAATGGTGCAATTTGTGACACTAAGTTGTTGTCCCAAATCTGTCCCTTTGTAACTACTCAAGAGCTAGGCAATATTATTTAACAACCTGCAATTATCTTTTCAGGCAAGAAGTGGAGAGCAAGAAAAACAAAGAGGCTTTATTTCAAATGCTATGGACGGTACTGCAAGACTCTTGCAGTGAAAGGACACGTATCTGTCTCCTTTTATTATGTTTTATGAATTATGTTTGCCTTGTTCAACAGACTCAAACCTTCCTGTCTTAGAAGAGAGTTGCAAAACCAGAATGGAGGCAGTGAGGATGAGCAGGTGATTTTGGCCATGGGACAAGCCAGCATACAATGACACACAAAGTACTTGCTTTATATTAAAGATCCAAAAATATATATAGCACTCATTTTCTCTAATTTATTAAGAAAAATTCCATCAGAGGAAACAATGGGTAACTATGTCAAGGTAAATTACTTAAAAGAACAAACAAACAAACAAACAAACACACACACACACACGAATAAAATACTGATGTATGGTTCTCTTAGTAAAATTAATTAGATAATATTTTTCCAATCTATTGATTACCTGCAGCTTGGTATTAACAACAGCGTTGCTGTATTTTTATTAAAAACAATGATTTCTCCATTTCTTTTCTCTCTCTTTCTGCATTTATGTGTATGTATGCATATGAATCTATACTCTTTCACACATATCTCTAAAAATATCACACACCCATTTCTGGGTTTACTGAGGAATACCATATACTAACACTATATTTCATTTCCCTACCATTGAAAATTACATGGGCTACAACAGACTTCGAAAATGTTGTGTTATTTTCAGGCTGCTCCTCCTGAAGAGTAATCCAAGAGTCAGAGCAACACAAAGAGGAAAAAGTACTTCTTTGCTGTTGTTACTAGTCTTTTCAGGAGAAAAAAAGGTAGAGAAAGGTTCAGTTAATTAACAACTAGGAAATAGCATAGCCTTCAGCTTGTCATCACCTAGTTGAAATTGATAGATGTGGTTAACACAAAATCTCATAATATTAAAATATTATCTGAAGACACTAATCCATGATATCAATTACTTCCAAGCTACTTTAGAAAGTCTTATAACATGGAAAATCACTACTTCACTATGCCACATCCAAACTCCTCTTTTTTTTTTTTGTGTGTGTGTGTATGTGTGTGTATGTGTGATCTTGGAAATACCTCATGGGAACTGTGGAGGCTTTTTCAGAAGTGTTTTAGTGATCTGACAAATTGCCTGTTGCTAAGTCTGCATGATTACCTTGGGCCATGAGTGGACAAAACTTCATCACACTTTCTACAAGTTAGGAAATAGCTTGAGTTATGACTCAAACCATACTTAAGCCCTGCCATTGAACTATCTATAGATGAGTGTGGCAGTTTAGATTAAACTTGTCATGACTCTTTCTTGTATTGCTATACTTGTTAGGCTCCAGTGTGTTTCACTGAAGCTATCATCTATATTGAAGCCTGATGTCTCATGGAAGACCTTGTAAATGAGGATTAAGAGGTGTTTTGTTGTTGTTGTTGTTGTTTGTTTTTTATCTGCATTTTGAAATTTGAGTTTTTCTTTGAGATCACTTTTTGTTCCTGAATATCTTGAAAGAGATTCAAGATGAATGAAGTTTGGCAGTTCCCAGCTTTTTCTAAATGAGAATATTGATGAACATATTGAAAGGAAGTACTGCCAAACTCAGGGTGGTCTTTGCTGCTATTTTTATGCTACTGTAAACACTGTTTTATCAACATTAATGCACTTATGATGAGGTCTTTTGTATGCTTATCCACTGTGCAATGTTTTCCTGAGTATTTCTTTGATAAACAGAAGTACTGGCTACCTTGTTCTTTTCCTCCCTAGGTTATGAATTTCACCCTTCACTGTTGCCGATTGCATGCCCTGACATTTGAAATCCTATTGGAAACTATGTTTAAGTGCTGTAAATGCTAGGCTTTGAGGTCTGGTTTGCCCTTTATTGTCTGATAAAACTTTAACTAGTCATTTCCTGTTGCTTCCAAAATGCCTGAGAAAAGAGACTAATGCCCTCCTCTCTGCAACCTCCTTTCAGGTAGTTGTAGAGAGCAATGAGGTCTCCCCCCAGCCTCCAGTTCTCCAGACTAAACAACCCCAATTCCCTCATTTGCTCCTCGTATGTCTTGTTTTCTAGTCACATCACCAACTTCATTGCTGTTCTCTGCACACTCTTGAGCAATCTATGTCCTTCTTGTAGTGAGGGGCCAAAAACTGAAAAAAAAACCACACACACCTGGCTCCAAGGCCACTTCATCCAGTAACAGATTGACTGACCTGACATCCACTAACAGTCACACCATCACACATCCTCACTCCCTCCAGTCATTGACAAAATGGACATGAGTCCTCTGGCCCCTAGTCCTACTCCAGTGGTTTGCATTTCTTTTCTCTCACTGTGGGCTCTCCAGTTGCCAGCAACTGAGACCTCTAGTCTACCATCCCAGCCCATTTTCTCCCTCTCTCCTGCTGAGGAGGGGGAGTAAGAGAATGGAATGCTGGGCACTTGGTGACCGGCAAAGGTCAACCCACCACACCATGGCTAGGCATCAGTGTACTGGTGGGTGGTGATGAATGATTGCTTTTGTTTCATTTGCTTGATTCATTTTTCCTTCTTCCCTCCAACCCTCCCTCGCTCCCCCCCCACCCTTACACTGTCCTTATCTTGAACCACGGGGTTTTTTTCCTTGCTTTTGCCCTTCTGACTCTCTCTCCCAATGCATTGTGGGGGAAAAGATTGTGTGAATGACTAGGGAAGCACTTGGTTTCTAGCTAGGGTCATTCTACCACACCTAAAGTTCTTCTAGTTCAGTTCAGAAAAAAAAAAATTCAATATGAAGAGACCAAGGAACATGAGGATCTGTGGATCAGGATGGAGAAACAATATCAAAAATACACTTTAAGATATTTTCAGGTTCAAATTACATGCATAAATTTTCATAACTGCCTACATTTTATTTACATAAAATGGAAACATTTAAATCAACACAGTCTAAATTCAAGCATATATTAGAATAGTTCCATAATCTTGTTGGTTATTATAGCAACATTACAATATTTCACAGTTCCAACGGTATAAATTATATAAAATACTGTCAAGACTAAGTTTAGCAAGATTTTTAAATTGGGTATTTTGAAAGTCATGTTTTTAACATAGTCTTGCCTTTTTTCTGGATGATGTTTATGACTCACCTAAACTCATAAACTAGAAGGCAAGTAAAAAGTAAGTTGTAGATTTTGAATGAAAAATGCTGTCATGAATGCCATAAAATCATAGAAGCATGGAATCATTTAGGTTAGAAAAGACCTTCAAGATCAAGTCCAACTCTCTCAAGATCATCAAGTCCGACCATCGATGTGCATTTTTCTCTATTGTTATTAAAGAAATCAAGATATCCTCACTAATATAAAATATATGATTGTAAGCATGTATATATATAAATACAAGTAACTAAGAAGGAAATAAGCTTGACTGAATACCAGTGCAAATATTCTAATTCTATGGGCAAATTCTCCTTTTAATTATTCATTATTATTATTATTTTAAAAAAAAAAATCATGTCTGTTGCCCATTCTAAAAACTTCTTTTCCTTTTGCTATAATCTTTTAATTTACAGAGGTCCATGAGTCACAGTATCACAGTATCACAGATTTCTAGGTTGGAAGAGACCTCAAGATCATCGAGTCCAACCTCCGACCTAACACTAAGTACTCCACTAAACCATATCGCTAAGCTCTACATCTAAACGTCTTTTAAAGACCTCCAGGGATGGTGACTCCACCACCTCCCTGGGCAGCCCATTCCAATGCTTAATAACCCTTTCGGTAAAGAAGTACTTCCTAACATCCAAACTAAAACTCCCCTGTCGCAACTTTCGCCCATTCCCCCTCGTCCTGTCACCAGGCACATAGGAGAACAGACCAACCCCCACCTCTTTACAGCCTCCTTTAAGGTAACTGTAGAGAGCGATAAGGTCGCCCCTGAGCCTCCTCTTCTCCAGGCTGAACAAGCCCAGCTCCCTCAGCCGCTCCTCGTAAGACTTGTTCTCCAGACCCCTCACCAGCTTGGTCGCCCTTCTCTGGACTCGCTTGAGCACGTCCATGTCCTTCCTGTAGCGAGGGGCCCAAAACTGAACACAGTACTCGAGGTGCGGCCTCACCAGAGCCGAGTACAGGGGGACAATCACTTCCCTAGACCTGCTGGCCACACTGCTTCTTATGCAGGCCAGGATGCTGTTGGCCTTCTTGGCCACCTGGGCACACTGCTGGCTCATATTCAGCCAACTATCAACCAATACTCCCAGGTCCCTCTCGGCCAGGCAGCTTTCCAGCCACTCATCTCCCAGCCTGTAGCGCTGCTTGGGGTTGTTGCGCCCCAGGTGCAGGACCCGGCACTTGGCCTTGTTGAACTTCATGCAGTTGACCTCAGCCCATCGGTCCAGCCTATGCAGATCCTCCTGCAGAGCCTTCCTGCCCTCGAGCAGATCGACACACGCACTTAGCTTGGTGTCATCTGCAAACTTACTGAGGGTGCACTGGACGCCCTCATCCAGATCATCGATAAAGATATTAAAGAGGGCCGGCCCCAGTACCGAGCTCTGGGGGACACCACTAGTGACCGGCCTCCAACCAGATTTGACTCCATTCACCACAACTCTCTGGGCCCGGCTATCCAGCCAGTTTCTAACCCAGCGAAGCGTACGCCAGTCCAAGCCCCGAGCAGCCAGTTTCTTGAGGAGAATGTTGTGGGGAACTGTGTCAAAAGCCTTACTGAGGTCAAGGTAAACCACATCCACAGCCTTTCCCTCATCCACCAAGCGCGTCACTTGGTCATAGAAGGAGATCAGGTTCGTCAAGCAGGACCTGCCTTTCATAAACCCCTGCTGACTGGGCCTGATCGCCTGCTTGCCCTGCAAGTGCCGCGTGATGACCCTCAAGATAATCTGCTCCATGAGCTTTCCTGGCACTGAGGTCAAACTGACAGGCCTATAGTTCCCCGGGTCTGCCCTGCGGCCCTTCTTATAGATGGGCATCACATTGGCTAGCCGCCAGTCAACTGGGACCTCCCCCGATAGCCAAGACTGCCGATAAATGATGGAAAGCGGCTCGGCCAGCTCCTCCGCCAGTTCTTTCAGTACCCTCGGGTGCATCCCATCCGTCCCCATCGACTTGCGCACATCCAAGCTCCGTAGCAGGTCGCCAACCATTTCCTCATGGATAGCGAAGGCCACATCCTGCTCCCCATCCCCTTCCACCAGCTCAAGGCACTGGGTATCCAGAGAACAACCGGTATTGCCGCTAAAGACTGAGGCAAAGGCGGCATTAAGCACCTCAGCCTTTTCCTCATCCTTAGTAACTAGGTTTCCCCTCGCATCCAGTAAAGGATGGAGATTCTCCTTAGTCCTCTGTTTCGCGTTGATATATTTGTAAAAGGATTTTTTGTTGTCTTTAACGGCAGTATCCAGGTTGAGCTCCAGATGAGCTTTGGCCTTTCTAATTTTCTCCCTGCACAGCCTCGCTACATCCTTGTAGTCCTCCTCAGTGGCCCGCCCTTTTTTCCAAAGATTATAAACCCTCTTTTTTCTGCTAAGCACAAGCCGCAACTCTCTGTTGAGCCAGGCCGGTCTTCTTCCACGCCGGCTCATCTTTGGACACATGGGGACGGACCGCTCCTGTGCCATCACGATTTCCTTCTTGAGGAGCGCCCAGCCTTCCTGGACTCCTCTGCCCTTCAGAACCGCCTCCCAAGGGACTCGGCCAACCAGCGTCCTGAGCAGCTCAAAGTCAGCCCTCCGGAAGTCCAATACAGCAGTTTTACTGGTCCCCTTCCTGGCCTCGCCAAGAATAGAGAACTCTACCATTTCGTGGTCACTCTGCCCAAGACAGTTTCCGACCACCACATCTCCCACCAGTCCTTCTCTGTTTGTGAAGAGAAGGTCTAGCGGGGCACCACCCCTGGTAGGTTCGCTGACCAGCTGTATCAGGAAGCTATCTCCCACGCTCTCCAGAAACCTCCTAGACTGCTTTCTCTGTGCCGTGTTGTGTTTCCAGGATATGTCCGGGAAGTTGAAGTCCCCCACGAGGACAAGCGCCGACGATTTTGCAACTTCTGTCAGTTGCCTATAAAACTCCTCATCCGTCTCCTCATCCTGGTTTGGCGGTCTATAACAGACCCCGACCAGGAAGCTAGCCTTGCCGGCCTTCCCGCGGATCCTAACCCACAGGGATTCAACCTTATCATTCCCAGCCTGGAGTTCCACAACATCAACATCAAAAGATTCTCTAATGTAGAGAGCCACGCCACCACCCCCTCTGTGCTGCCTGTCCCTCCTGAAGAGCCGATAGCCAGGCATTGCAGCACTCCAGTCGTGGGAGCGGTCCCACCACGTCTCCGTGATGGCAACCAAGTCGTAGCCTGCCTGCTGCACGATGGCTTCCAGCTCCTCCTGTTTGTTACCCATGCTGCGTGCATTAGTGTAGATGCACTTCAGCTGGGCCATCGCCTTCTTCCCCGGCCTAGCCATTGTTTCCCCCGGCACAGCTCCAACAAGCCTTGTTTGAGCCCCGTCCCCCTTCTTACCTAGTTTAAAGCGTTCTCTATGAGTCCCGCCAGCTCCTGGCCTAGGATCCGTTTTCCCCTTGGAGATAGGGACCCGTCTGGGGCCATCAGGCCGGGTGCCAAGTAAAGCTCCCCGTGGTGAAAAAACCCAAAATTTCTGTGCTGGCACCAGCCTCTGAGCCACCTATTAACCACGCGAGCTTTCCATGTCCTCTCCGTGCCTCTCCCTTCCCCCGTAGGGATGGACGAAAACACCACCTGCACTCCCGCTCCCTCCACCAATCGTCCCAGCCCCCTATAGTCCTGTTTGATAGCCTTGAGGCTTCTCTTTTCAACATCGTCACTGCCAGCCTGGACTATCAAAAGCGGGTAATAGTCAGAGGGGCGAACCAGGTTTGGAAGCTTCCTGGTAACGTCTCTGACCCTGGCCCCAGGGAGGCAGCAGACTTCCCTACGTGTGGGGTCAGGCCGACAAATAGGGCCCTCCGTTCCCCTGAGGAGGGAGTCGCCCACAACAATCACCCTTCTTTCTTTCTTGGTGGAGGCAGTCCTGAGCCGTGGAGTCAACTTCCTCACCTCAGGCATCCTCCTGGGTAGGCTTCCTACCTCATCCTCACCCACCGGTCTCTCCAGCTCCAGGGCCTCAAACCTATTGTTCAAGGGCACCTGGGAAGGCGGCACCGGAAGGGGAGGGCATCTCCTGCGAGGTCGAGCAGGGACCTGTCTCCATTCCTCCTCAACTCGCAGGTCCCCTCCCTCTGCCCGATGGCGACAGGGCAGGGGGTCCACCCCCCTTTGGAGCGTCTCACCCTGGTCCCCCTCCCTCCGGTCCTGCAGGGAGTCACTCCACCAGTCTATCTCCCGCTCGCACTCCCTGATATCCCTCAACCTCTGCACCTCCTCCTTGAGTTCCGCCACCATGCGGACCAGGTCGTCCACCTGCTCGCACCTCACGCAAGCAGTCTCTCTGCCTCCCGCCGATGGCAGCAAGAGGCTCAGACACTCCCCGCATCCGGAGACCTGAACTGCCGCGTGTTTGGGCGGGCAGTCGGTCTGGGTGTGTACTGACTTCATAGAGAAAGCACCGTGCCTGGTGGAGACCATCGCAGCCCAGCTGACGGGAGAGTGCCGTTGGAGGAGTTGTCCCTATGGGCGGGTGTGAGCGCTCTGCCCTTCCTGCCCGCGCTAACTGCCGCGTCACTCCCCCCGTGTCACTCCCTGTTTGCCGGCCCTGTTCGCCGCGCTCCCTAAGGGCTGCCTTTGAACGGCCGGGGGGAGGAGCTGTCGCTGACGCTGCTGGCTCCGCCTACGCCTCGTCAGCCTCCCTCACGAGGGCTGCCGGTGCCTGGCGGCTCCCTCACGTAGGCTCGATGCCCGAAAAATAGCCCTGCCTGTCCCGATCCCGCGCTCCGCTGCAGCTCGCGTCTGCCCCGGAGCCGGTCGCCTCGGCAAGTGGCTCTCAAAAAAAATTTAATTATCTGCCGAAGCAGAGCCTCAAAAAATTCCACGACACTCGTGCTTGTTCCTCTCCACGGAAATCTTTAGTAAAAGGCGAAAGATTTATACGATCTGAAGAGAAACCAGAGTACCAGAGAACCAGTCCATGCAGTAATTCTATGCTTTTACTTTTCTGGAAGGACCTTGGGAGTCCTGGTGAGCTTTGTGTGTGCTCCTGAGTGTGCATGTGTGTTGATGCTGTTTGTGTGTGTTCTGTGTTTTGTGGCATTCTGTGCTTTGTGGTGTCCTGTGTGGCCAGCCTTGTATGTATGTGTAGTATGGGAATGCTGTACTGGGAATATATGCTCAGCCTTGTTGCTGTTTGGAGCTGGGGGCTTGGAAAGAAAAGATGAAAGCAGAGCAGACCATACAGAGAGCAACGAATAGTCTCACACAGAAACTACATAATGAAAATAGGCAGCAAGAGCCAACTAAGGAACAAAAAGCCCTACACAGGAGTGTCATGAGCATTTCCTCTCTTGATTACAGACCTGAATAATTATATTTCACTAATGCTGCAGTTAAACAAAAGAGACACAGTACATGCCATTGCTTGCTTCCACCTGCTGGTTGAGCATGCAATAATTTCCTATCTCTGGTAGTACTACAAAAGCACTACTTTATGTGGTCTTTTGAGCTTACATAAAAGTTGTCTGCTGCTACAGCCTTGGTGTTTCTTGGAACTGTCTGTAGTGTCAAGAAAAAAATCTCCAGTGTAGTCAGTGAGAAGAAGGAAGAGGAATGCAGGAGCCTGTTCTCCTTTGGTTCTGGATCAAAGGCAGAGGAAAATTTTGGGAAAACTTTCAAAATTGCAAAAAAACTTTGGATAAATCCAACACAAACTAAATCCACCTAAGACCTCACTGTCTTCAGAGCTAACACAGGTAAATTTTAAGGGTGATTAAATTGATGGATTTCTACTACGACTACTTCAGTATAAGGCAAACATTTTCTTATACTGACCAAAGAAAATGATATTATTCATGTCCTTATTATCTCCATCTCTTCCCCAAGTTTTATTAGACAGCTTCTCTTTTTTTTTTTAATTTTATATTTTTTTGACCTCCAGGAGTATACACTAATGCCTATTACAGACAACAAAACCCTAGAAAAAGGAAAAAATGTTTACGGAAAGAGGAAATGGATTATAATTCAATATGTACTTGCAATCAATTTTCCAGGCTACCGAGCTGAAAATGACAGAATTATCTCTCGGTACCCCAAAGAAACCCATAATCTCTACTTGCTGGAAACCAAGAAACTCTGTCAAGAAAAAAAACACTCTGCATGTGCTCAGCCTATTTTACAGGTTCTTTAACACCTGTATATTT
Organism: Anser cygnoides; assembly: GCF_040182565.1. Taxonomy (NCBI): domain Eukaryota; kingdom Metazoa; phylum Chordata; class Aves; order Anseriformes; family Anatidae; genus Anser; species Anser cygnoides. The sequence continues at coordinate 29,906,048 of NC_089912.1, read as the reverse complement.
TTGTGTCTGTAAGATCTAAGCTACATTTGATCTTGAAGGTGGGAAGAAGTCTCAGGCGTATTTAACAGAACCTTACAGCTGGTATTTCGAAATGCACTGAGAAACACTTGCAAGATAACTAAGCAATGTTAGGGTTATTTGCATTCAAATATGTACTTTCTAGAGATCCTAAATTATAGACGTAACTCTGTGTTGTACTCCTGTGTTTAATCCATTACAGTCAGGCTGCCACTCTTTACAACTGGCAGTACTATGGAACAATTGTGATTCAGGACAGGAGACTGGAGTAGTGAGTTGTGGTGGTTTTACCATGCTGGGTAGATGACCTCCACCACAACTGCTCTCTCACTCCCACTCCTCAAAGGGAAAGGGGAAGAAAATGCAATGGAAGTTGCTCAAAGGTTGAGATAAGGACAGGGAGATCACTCAATAATTATCATCACAGGAAAAACAGACTCAGCATAGAGAGATTAATGTCATTTATTATCTATCACTAGCAGAATAGAACACTGAGAAACTCAAATCACACTAAAAACACCTTCCCCCCATCCATCCTGCTCTACCTCCTCCCCCCAAGCAGTTGAGGGGAATGGGGATCTCACATGGGGCAGCTTCTAGACTCTTCTAATAGAGGCCACCCCTTCAGCCCCCTGACACCAAAACTTTGCCACCTAACCCCAATACACGGGTTCAGAACAGTTGTCCTGTGCTACAAAAACTTTCTTCTTGCACACACCGTCAGGGCCTTTTCAAGAAGGGCTTTGCACTCTCCTTTACAGACAGTTTAAGAGGAGTCATGGGCCAGGTGCGGAGATGTCGCCATGGAATGGGTGATCTGAAACATCCGGGTTCTTTGCAGTAGTGGGAATATAACAAACTCAGCGTGCAGACAAGAGTGTAGGAGTATAGGGTGGGAGATCATGGCCATCTGGTTTCTCTGGAAAGTAGAGTACAGGTGGATTCAGGACATCCAACAGAGGGTGGGGCTCCTGGACACTGTGGTTTCTTTTCAGCGGGTAATATGAAGGAATTTAAGTTTTGGAGCAGGTCATCCTAGACACCCAGGTTCCCTACAATGCAAGGTGGGAAGGAGGGTGTAGGGGTGTGAGTCTAGACAATTAAGTTCTCTTTGGCTCTGCTGAAGAAGCGGGGTCTCAGGAGCTAGTGAAGAATCAAAAACGTGGGTTCTTCTAGTGTTGTGAAAACAGTCAGTCTCTTAGAGCAGAGCAGAGGTGATGGTTTAGCAGGACACCTGGGTTTCCTGGAAAGCAGCACGTTCTAGAGGTATTCTCCCCATCCACTCTTCTCACGAGATTGGGATCTTCTCCCAGTCATACCTCTGTTGTTGGAGGGTTATGTCCACTTCCAAGTGCAGTGGCACTCAGGCCAGCCTGGTGTTGCGGGTAGTTTTGCGTCTATATCCACCCAGCTGGACATAGGTCCTCAAGATGGCGTTGCTGAACTCTGTCCCATGGGGGATTTGCATTCCCAGGACAAAGGGCTTCTGATGATCCCCAGATTATATCTGCCATAGTGACTTGGAATTGGGCTGGGGACAGTGTAACCACCTGTCTGGGACTGGGGGAATCTCCCTTCTGTCCTGCACACCCTGCCCAGGGCTGTCTCTACACAGCTCCCAGTAGTGCCCATGGACACTCAGGGACAGAGAACAGGAAGACACAGCTGGGTTCACAGGACAGGGGAACAGGGAGTCACTGGGGACAGGCTGCCTGTGCAGGGGCCCCAAGCCTGCAGCAGTTTCTTCATGCCCTGCCCCAGGCAGGGGTTTACCATGGGCCGAGCTGGGTGAGGCCAGCCCTCACCAGGATGGCAAAGACCGGATTCTTTCCAGCCCCTTCTCCTGCAGCCCAGTGCCCTGGCTTGTCCCAGCTTAGAAAACATCAGCATTTCCAGACAGAGCATGCAGCCTGAACCAAAACTTCCACAGAGCTGGGAGGGACCTTATTCAGGGGGCTGCATGGTCAGGCTCACCCCACCAAGACCAGGTGGGCTGGGTGAGACCATACCAGCATGACCTGGAGAAGATGAAATAACTTAAAACTCAACATTCTCCCATCAAAACATGTATGTTTTGCACTTTCCAAAGTGCAAACCAAATTCTTTGTTGTTTATATTTGAGCTTTTCCAGTCATAGAATCATAGAATCATTTAGGTTGGAAAAGACCTTCAAGATCATCAAATTCAACCATCAAACCTGACCTACTCCCATCACTAAACCATATCCTTTAGCATTATATGTAAAATCTCCCAATGGTATAAAAGGAATATTTAATCTTTCCTCTTTAACAACAACAGTAATAGTATGTTTATTTTATTTTTTATCCTTATGCTTTCAGCCTTAATAATATGTTTCATCATCCAAATGCTCACATTTCAGACTTGTGCTTTCAGCTTTTGCAGTATTCTACCCCAAGAGCTTCTAGTCTTCAAACGCAATCAGAGGCATTTAACCACTTCCAACAACTTTTTCTTTCACACAGAATGAAATGTTTTAATTTGATCCAATGCTTTAATATGACCCATTTGCCTTGCAACTAACCTATGTAATTCTTGCTTATCTGCTGCCATTATTGCTCCCATTCTCCTACTACCTCCTAACAATTACAATTTAAATCAGTCAGTGGTAAAAGGAGGAGAAGTATGAAACTTAGGTAAAGAAAGGGAAAGAGAAATGCAGCCAGAGAGACAAACTACAAAATCTGGAATGACCACAAGCATGCTGGTTTCCCTTTTCCTTTTTGCTGTTGTTGAAATAACCACATTACAAGGATTCAGTAACGAGAAAACTCAGCACGAAGAAAAAATGGAATATGATAATATTAAGTTAACACTAAGCTTAAATAAAATAACAACAATGATAAAAAATCACAGTAGTCCCTGCTATAACTCCTCTGGGCTTGGTTACTGTGGTGTTTAACGTGGGAAACTTCGATTTGCAGGTGCACCAGCCTCCTGCTTCAGCCGCTGGGTGGCGGCCGGGCTGTGATGGAAGGAATGGAAACGGTGCAGGAAGGACGCGCACGGCAGCAGCCGGCGGCCCCGCTCTGCAGCTCTGCAGCCTCTGTGAGCTCAGAAAAATGCCACAAAGTGCATTTTCAGGAAGGCTGTGGTATGCCCTCAGGGATCGATGTTTAGGTGATCAAAATTCACTGTTTAATGTCTTTATTAACTATCTGGATGATGTGACACATTGCCCATGCAGACACATCAGAGAAAAAAAATTAACATTGTGGGGAACAGCAGTTATGGAAGGTGCTACTTGACAGAGCAAAACACAAAACTCTTGAAATTCAACAAAAACAGTTCTAAAGTCATGTACATGCAAGGGATTGAGGCTACTGGATGGAGAGGAAAAAAAAAAAAACAAAACACCTGGGAGCCCTGGGGACAACCAATTGTATGTAAGTCAGCAATGAACCTCTGGCATCAATGAAGGACAACCACACCCTGGTCGGGCTCTCTTAGCACAAGTGTAGCCAGCAGATTAATTCCAGAACAAATTTCCGGAATTAAGTGATTCTTCTCTGCTCAGCCCTTGTGAGAACATATGTGAATACTGTGCCCAGTTTGGGGTTAGAAAGATATGGTCGCTCACGGAGTGAATCCAATGGACGCCAAGAAGGGGGCAAGGGTGCTGGGCCACTGGATGTTCAAAGTGAGACTGCGACAACTGGATTTGTTCAGCCTGATGTAGAAAGGTGAATGGGAAATCTTATTGCTGCCTGCAGTTACCCATGATGAAGGCACAGAAAAGATGTAGAGAAGGCAGAGCCTTCGTGAAGATACACAGTAATAGCATGAAAGATGACAGACAGACACAATGATACAGGAAATTTTGATTTATGAAAAATGTTTTAATGCTAAGAGTGATCAAAGATGGGACCAGGACCAGAGAGGCTGTGCCTTGAGCATCCTGATCTAGTTGGCCTTGCTTTGAGCAGGAGACTGGACCAAAGTCCAGTCCTTCCTACCTGCATAATAATTCCTCTTCTCAGGAAAGCATTTGACTTGGTCCATGAGGCTGACTGCTCCTCATTAACCCACTCATGTTCACCTACTTGCAAATGCCTTTGGGTGGTACTTGTTCTGCTTCTGAACACCTGAAGCACTCAATTCCCATAAAGGAGCTACAAAATGAGCTCTTCTGCAACCAACATTTGTCTCTTGAGCCTCCTGAGGTAAGCAATGTCTTCCCTGGCATAGTCATTCCTGTGCAGCTCAGAGTGGTTCCTGTTGCTTTTGCTGGAGTTGGAGTGTTCTGTTTCACCCTGTCCTAGGAAATACAGGTAGTAGGGGATATACCAGCAGTGTTTATTGACACCCAGAGATGGGAAACGCTTAGTTGTTGCCATCCAGGGCTCCATTTTTCCACCTGACCTGAAGAAGAACAGCCATCCTGGTGTGTGTTTGCCTCATTTTGGTGAAGTGGGAGTCATTTTTCTGCTACTCAGACCTGAAGTTCTTCGGCCTCTGGAGCCTGTCTACCCTGTTCTGGAGCTATATTTGCTTTTATGGGAAGGTGGCTGCTGCCCCTGATGTGTTCTTTGGAAGGACAGGGCTCTGCTAGTTGCACAGTGTTTATCCCCAGACAGTAATGCCTCCTGATAAACTTCCAGGTGGCAATAATCTGCAGCAGATGGTAACTGTGGTGAATGATTATAGGAGCTCTGTGGCAGTCCAAGCACTGACAGCTGTGGAGAAAGGTCTTGGGGTCACCTCTTGGTGCCAGTAATGTTCACAAAGAGACGAGGAGTCCCAGTAACTCCACTGCAAATGGTGATTGGGATCTTGGTTACCTGCAATGCCCCACTCAGCACATGGGCACTTCCTTCCTTCTCCCACTCCTGATCTCCAGCTAGAGTTCCCTGCTGTGGAGAAGACCTCCACACGGGGGCCACACAGCCTTCTTTCTCAGATACCTCCTGACCGGCCAGATCCCAGACACAAAAGCCAAGATTCTGACTCCGCTCCACAGAAAAACTTTGTCTTACTCCCCACCTATTCCAGCTCCTGGGACAGCACTGCTTTGAGAGAAGAAATGGCAATGCAAGATGCAACCAAAGGAGATGGCAGAGGTTGGTTTACAACCATGTGCAGTAGGGTGGGAATGCTGTACCATAGCTTCTCTTTGGGCCTTGATAAGAGTGCTGCCTAACTGCCTCCACACCTAACAGAAAGGTGACTGCGAAGTCACAGACACAGGAGAAGCTTCTGAGATAGCATCATAGGTCCTCACTCAGCAGGTGATGGTTGAGGTGTTTGACTCTGAGCTGACTTTTTTGTCGAGAACAAATTGTGCCTTCCTCAGGATTTTACTGCAACGCCTGGCTGATGGAAGGGAGGTTCCTTCTATCCAGGAAAATGGGAAGAGCTTATCCCTGAGTCTTTGAGGCTCACAGGACATTCCCTCCACCCTACCCTACCTAAGTCCTATGGGACAGCTACTTGCGTTTCAGAAAGCAGGCTACTTCTCCATCTGTAGAACTTACAAATTACAGTTCAAAAAGGATTTTTTTTTATTGGGGAAAGTTGTTTTTGTTTTCCCCAAAAAATATTGAGATTGTGTTTTTTCTTTTCCAAATATAGGGTAGGTGGTTTTTCTTTTCTTTTCTTTTTTTTTTTCCCTACCAGAAACATCTTCTTGGTGGAAGACCTGGTTTCAGAGGAATGCTGATTTCCCTTCCCTTGTTCTGAAAAAAGGTTATGAAATAACACTAAAAATTAAACATGGTTTTCAAATGGACCTTAATGCCTTTCACCTACTACCAGAACCCTACCAATTTATGCCCAGTACACCATTTTTCTTCTAGTTCTTCTTGGGAGCTAGACCCTCAATTGTCCATGTTACCAATACTGTTTAATATCTTCATCAATTACATGATCATCTTGATCTTTACAATTTTAATATAGAGAGATGGACAATCACCAACAATATGAAGTTTAACAAGAGCAAGTGTGAGATTTTGCACCTGGGAACGGGCAACTCTAGCGATATGTAGAGACGGGGGGCTGAGAGGCTGGAGAGAAGCCCCACGGAAAGGAACCTGGGGGTTTTGGTCAACAGCAAATTGAGTGTTAGTCAGCAGTGTGCCCTTGGCAGTCAAGGGAAAGGACTGTCCCTCTCTGCTCTGTGCTGGTGCGGCCTCACCTTGACAGTTTTGGGTGCCACAAAGAGGACATAAAACTGTTAAAGAAAGTCCAAAGGAGGGCTACAAAAATGATGAAGGGTCTAGAGGGGAAGACGAGTGAGAAGCAGCTGAGGTCCCTTGGTTTGTTCAGCCCAGAGCAGAGCAGGCTGAGGGGAGGCCTCATGGCAGCCTGCAGCTCCCTCACGACGGGAGCGGAGGGGCAGGCGCTGAGCTCTGCTCTCTGGGGACAGCGACAGGACCTGAGGGAACAGCGTGGAACTGGGACGGGGAAGGGTCAGGCTGGGTGTTACGGAAAGGTTCTGCACCCAGAGGGTGGTCGGGCACTGGGACAGGCTGCCCAGGGCAATGGTCATGGCAGCGAGCTTGCTGGACTCCAAGGAGCAATGCTCTCAGACACATGGGCTTATTTTTAAGTGGTTCTGTGTGGAGCCAGGAGTTGGACACAATGATCCTTGTGGGTCCTTTCTGACTTGGGATTTTCAATGATTCCATGACATAGATAATGGGATTGAGTGCACCCTCAGATAAGCTGTGGCTGATTTCAAGCTGAGTGGTGCAGCTGATACACTACTGACAAAGGTATGTCCGTGCACAGGGACCTTTACAGGCTCCAGAAGTGGACCCATGAAGTTCAACAAGGCCAAGAGCAAGATTCTGCACATTCATTGAGGCAATCCCCAATATCAGTACAGACCGTCTGATGAATTTATTGGGAGCAACTCTGCAGAGAAGGACTTGGGGGTACTGGTGGATGAAAATTAGCTATGAGCTGGCAACGTGCACTTGCACCCCACAGAGCCAAGCGTATTCTGGGCTGCATCAAAAGAAGCGTGGCCAGCACACTGAGGGAGGTGATTCTCTCCCTTTATTCTGCTCCCATCAGACCCCACCTGGAAAACTGTGTCCAGTTCTAGGTCCCTAGTACAAGAGAGACACAGACCTGTTGGAGTGGGTCCAGAGGAAGGCCACAGAAATGATTAGATGTCTGGAACACTTCTCCTGTGAAGACATGCTGAGAGTTGGAGACGTTCAGCCTGAAGAAAAGGCTCTGGGGAGACCTTATAGTGGCCTCTCAAAATTTTAAAGAAAACTTATAAGAAAGATAACAATTTTTACTAGGGCCTGTAGTGACAGAACAATGGGTGATGGCTTTAAACTGAGAGACGGTAGATTTACATTGGAGATAAGGAATATGTTTTTTACACTGATGATAGTGAGACACTGGAACAGGTTGCACAGAGAAGCTGTGGATGCCCTTTCTCTGGAACTGTTCAAGCCTCAGTTTGAATGGGACTTTGAGCAACTTAATCTAGTAAAAGTTGTCCCTGGCCATGACAGGAGGGCTGGACCAATTGATCCTTAAGGTCCCTTCACAGAATCACAGAATCATCTAGGTTGGAAGAGACCTCCAAGATCACCCAGTCCAACCTCTGACCTAACACTAACAAGTCCTCCACTAAACCATATCACTAAGTTCAACATCTAAACATCTCTTAAAGACGTCCAGGGATGTTGACTCAACCACTTCTCTGGGCAGCCTATTCCAATGCCTAACAACCCTTTCAGTAAAGAAGTTCTTCCTAATATCCAATCTAAACCTCCCCTGGCACAACTTTAGCCCATTCCCCCTCGTCCTGTCACCAGGCACGTGGGAGAATAGACCAACCCCCACCTCGCTACAGCCTCCTTTAAGGTACCTATAGAGAGCGATGAGGTCGCCCCTGAGCCTCCTCTTCTCCAGGCTGAACAATCCCAGCTCCCTCAGCTGCTCCTCATAAGACTTGTTTTCCAGACCCCTCACCAGCTTCGTTGCCCTTCTCTGGACTCGCTCGAGCACCTCCATGTCCTTCTTGTAGCGAGGGGCCCAAAACTGAACACAGTACTCAAGGTGCGGCCTCACCAGAACCACAACCCATTCTGATAACAACCCATTCTGTGACACTAAGATTCTGTGCATTTTGTTTCCCAGTTTGGTGGGGAAGACTATACTCTCACATCTTCTCTTACTATTATGAAGTTTGTAAATAAGAACTTTACCAGAAACATGTTTGGAAAGTCACTTAGGTGAAGCTAATTGTGAAGGCATTCCTCCTTAAGACAAGTGGTAAACAGCAATTGTGGCTGTAGGGCTACCAACCTTGGCAACATCAGTGTCTTTCACCTTTTAACCTGTTTTGACAGATTTACTGTTACATTCTGACTCCTTTGTTTTGCTGCTTTGGTCTCTTAAGGTAGGTTAGAGCTGCTCTACTTGCTTTATTGTGTTGCAAAGGAGACAAAGCATACAAAAGGATCTCATCTAATAGCTGCTCCTTAGTTAAACATAAAGTTTGTGTACAGGTAGGAGGACAACATGTTCTTCTGTATGTAGCATGAATCTGTTTTCTTACAGTAAATATATTTCAGCTTTGTCATGTTACAGGTAGTCTCATAGGTTTGTCTAAGGCCTACTGCCAAGCGTGTGTAGAGCTATTCCAGTGGAAATCTAGAGGACTTGTAAAGCCAGAAAGGTCTGAGCAATTTGAAGGTGTCTTACCCCATGATGGAATGAAGCTATATTTCTGATGTTGCAGCAAGTCTCCAGGTTTATATTGCACTGGACATACAACATTTTATTCATGTATTAGTTCATTTCTTTACTTGGTCATTAATGTTGCCTGCATTTGCTTTTGCTGATGCTTTGTGGTGACTGTAAATTCTCTGCACTTCAGAAAATGTTGCCTGTAATAAATCCAAAAATGTGTTTACAATAGGTAGAATGTACAACATTACATTCTGCAGTATTTTAAATCAGTGATAGACAAGAAGACCTGGAATAATGAGGACTCCACTTCCAAAAGAATGATTCCTTCAGATCTTTTGCAGATTGCATGTGGACTTCAATATCTTCCATGTATCCAGAAGGCAAATGAGTTTTCCAGCAAGTGGATGGAAAATGGTGCAAAGATAAAATAAATTATTTATTTTTTCTTTTTACATTTGCTTATGTTTCTTTTACTTTACCCTGAGATTTAATTTTTAGAACTGGGAAGGAAAAGTAATTTCCTGTAAGATGTATGGAAAATCTTTTGCTACTGGAAATGAAGCAGTTTTGGAAAGCCATGTATTCTTGAGTATACATTTACACATACATTTATTCAGTATAGTTCCCCATTCTTCACTTTGAGGCTTTCTTTCCCATTTTGAGATGCCCACTTGAGGTGTGCCATGTTAGTAACACATCGTAGATTTTAAATTCAAGTATCAGAGACAAACCCTTTATTTTTAGGTCCAGAATTTCTGGGTTTGGTTTTATAATAACTGACAACACACTAAGAGGTGTTATACAACAGCAACACCATACAGATATGTTTCAATTGATTCCTCTTACTCCATTATTTTCATTATGTGAATGCTTGGCTTGTTCTTGAACTTGTGCATTGTCCTTCTTGAAAGATGGAGACTTACTGAGTAAATCAATAAGCCTTTGTTGAAATATGCTGCTTACCTACGAAGTTCTATTGCCCCAACTATTGGAAAAATATAACAAGAGGCTTCGTTTTATCACCATTCCAGAAATAACATAAAATGATAGTTTCATAACTATCTTCCCATGCAGATAATTAATTGTTCCCACTAAATGGAACTGCCATCTTCTAAAATGGTAGATGATATTTTTACTTCCTTCAGCTTTAAGAAGATTTAACCTAACCTTTGAAACTCCTTTCTAATTCTGGTATGACTCACTGTGTGAAAAGTATTCAGCAAACACAGATAAGACATCAGTTTATGTACTGAAAAACTTGCCCAGGATGAGTGCAATGCTGCACTGGGATGGCAGGCTCTTGTGTCCATATGCTTCTGCTGATTTCAGGTGAATGACAGAGAAGAAGAGTTTTACTTGGACTGCTAGATCAGGATTTGTTATTTCTGTGCAGTTTTTTCTTTTCCCCATTATTTCTGAATATATGTGACAGATGATTGTTGATCTTTCATCACTGATCTTACCAAATTCTCTCATATATCAATGGGAAGAGAAAACCAGCTGAATCTTTTACATTATTCCATGACATAATGTGGTTGACATGCATCAACAGATGTCTCATGTGGTCCTTACCACATTTGTTGGTATCTTAGTCCTTTTTTTCACTTGCGTTGCATGCAATGGGAATTATAACTGAGTTGAAAAGTGTGTCAGATTGGGCAAAATCATGAATTTTTGCAGAATCATGGCCATTCACTGTGTAATTTCAGGATATAAATTCATCTGTGAAATACTAATGTACATTTATGTCATGACATGCATATTAATAACAAGACTATTTTAAAACTAGAACATCAATGACATTTGAGAATGCACAAATTTCCCCTATATTACAATTATATAATCACTGCAGAAGATTTAGTCCCTTACGTTTAACATTTTTGCACTGTTTTTCAGCAGTCAAAAACACTATTGCAACTCCAAATGAAAATTTCCTTTTTTTTTCTTTTCTGCTAAGTAACATTGCCTCTGATGTCCTTGAAGTGTGTACTCAGCTGCTGGCTGGAGTTTTCTTTTGAATTCATATAAATTGTCCATATCTGTTGCTGAACAGAGAAAGACCTACTCAGCTCTGGCAAACAGCAAAGATGATACTGAATTAACAAGGTAGGAATTTTTCCATATGAATTATTACTTAATTTGTCTCTTTAACTACATGACATGCTCTTTTGTGTGAATACAACCTGACTACTGAGCATGAAATGAAAAATTCTGAAACCTTGAATGTTTATAAAAGATAATATCTGCTTTTTCTCCTTAGGTGAATTCTTCATTTAAAAAAAAAAAAAAAAAAAGAGAGAGAGAGAGAGAGAGAAAAAAAAGAAAGAAAAAAAGAAAGTGTCTTGAATTTACTTGTACTTTTACTACCAGATTTACAGCATGATAATATGAAAATTTAGTTATTAGGAGGCTGTGAATAAGTTTGATAAATGTGCCCATCAGCAAATCATTCTGTTACAGGGAAATAAATTTGATGTAAGACTATGGGAAAACAGTATACCACCGATATACTTTATACCAGTACATGTGTTTCCACACATGAATTGACAGTTTCAACCTTTCCTGCTTCTTATAGTGTGTTTTGGTGCTCTACCTTGCTGGAACTTCAAATGGAAAGAAAACACTTAGGAATTTTTGGAACTTCAAATGGAAGGAAAACACTTAAGATTCAAGACATGCCTCCAGTTATCCATTCAGTCAGCACAGATCCAGCTGGACAATTCCTTGCATGTTGTGCTGAGCTGCTATTGTCCTCCCCACCCTCATTTTGCATCGTCCTGTATATTATATTGTGATCTTATGTCAGTTCTGCCAATAAAAAGTTTGGAAAATAATCCTATCTCTGTCTCTGTTTTGTTTTTTTTTTTTTCTTTTGTGAAGCTTGAGAAGTGAGACAGTCTCAACTGGCAGACTGGCAGCATGCGATCCTAGAATCATAAACTAGCAGTGAAACTACCACTTACAAAATTCCAATTATTCTGATGTTGTCTTTAGAGCCTAGTCTGTCCTGCTTTGCTTGTGAGGTGACAGATAGATACCAATGAAACAATAGATTATAGTGGTCATACTGTAAATTCTTCATACCATAAACCAACTTATATTGATTCTTTGCAATAAATACTACTATTGTTAGTCACAAGAGAAAGTTATGATGAAAATTCTATCCAAGTGGCAAAGTAAAAATGTAAATATTGCAATGGAAATTTCTTTGAGAAGACAAAGTTGAAATGAAATTCCTGGTATAGGCTATCGACTGGTTACTTTACTTTCCATTTGGTTTGTCTTTCTTCTCTACTTTAGAACACAATTTAAATTTTCAGAATTTCTCCTCACTGTTTGCAGGCTTCTTTCCAAAAATTTTTACCATCTACAACAATTTCAGGCAACTTTGATAGGCTTGAACTCTCCTTCCTTTTAGGTTATGTTGTACTCTTTTTCCTAGTCACATAAGAATGAGCTTACAGAAGTCCAGCTTCAAAGTGAATTACTCTAATATGAAGAAATGCAATCCCCTGTTATTTGCCCATTCTGAGAATTCCTGCAAGCTAGTAGATTGATTCCATGCTTCACATACGAAAAACTAAGCGATGGCAACAAGTCAAAAGAACCATTGTTTGTTTGTAGATGACATAGACCGTGAAGTAAGTTCCTCAAATCAACATAGACTGCCACCCCTTTCAAGGTGGGGGGAAAGGGAAAGGGGCGTAAGATTGCCTCTGAAACAGTAAAAGGCTGATAATTTTAAAATGAAGCATGGTGGGATAAAAAATTCCCTCAAGGATCTAGAGAACCATTGTCCCATTATGGGTCACACGGATTATGATGAGATCAGATGCTGTATCTAATGGATGCTCTATTAAAAGCCCAAATCCTGGGTGGCAGTGAGGGAGTGGTGTGGGCACCCTGCTGGGAAGAGGCAATCTAGGGAAATATGAACAGTGTAGGGATAGTCAGCTGCTGGAAGGAACTGTTGTGCTCTGCTTCTACCGGAATTTAATTAAGTCATCAAATCAAGGACATAAAGCTGATCAAAAGGTATTTCAATGCATTGGAAGTTTCTACATAAATAGTCTGTATCTTTTCAGTGAGTATCTTTCATCAGAGAGCTGAAAACTCTTAGATATTTTCAGCACTAAGTGCCAACAGATTTTTTTTTTCTGTAAAATTTTTTTGAAGATACCAAATTCATCATTTGTTGTAAAACAGTATCACATTGTACAAGAGCAGAATCAGAAAAAAAAAAAAAAGCATTTGGAACCTGTTTCATATTACTTTATTTATTTATTTATTTATTTATTTTTAATGCAGTTAAAGTTTGGCTATGTCAGACAGTGCTGCTGTTGGACACCATATTCTTTCTCTTGGCCTGGTCTTGACTGAGATAAAGTTAATTTTCTTCATGGTAGCTGTCATGGTGCTGCGCTTTGGATTTGAGGCCACAACAGTGCTGATAACACACTGAGGTTTAGCTGTTGCAGAGCAGTGCTCCCGCAGAGCCTGAGGTTCTCCAGCTCCTGATGCTGCCCTGCACTGGGAGCTGGGAGGGGACACAGCCAGGACAGGTGGCCTAGACTGGCCAGAGGGATGTCCCATGCCATGTGGGGTCACGGTCAGCAATAGCAGCTGGGATAGAGAAGGAGGAAGGGGGGACATTTGGGGTGACGGTGTTTGTCTTCCCAACAAACCATTGTATGTGACGAGCCCTGCCTTGCTGGGAGCGGCTGACACCCACCTGCCGATGGGAAGCAGAGAATGGGTTCCTTGTTCTGCTTTGCTTGTGTGTGTGGCTTTTGGCTTACTAGTGAGCTGTCCTTATCTCAGCTTTTCTCACTTTCACCTCTCAGATTCTCTCCCCCATACCACCTGCGCAGAGAGAACGAGCAGCTGTCTGGGGCTCAGCTGCCTGCCAGGGTGAAACCACAGCAGTACCTCGGTGCTCACTGTGGAGCCTGAAGGGTTGGAGTTGATGAGAAATTTGATTGGAGTGTTGGAGCTTACTAGACAAAATGTATAGACATTATCACTGTTTAGCTGCTAATTGGCAGGCTCCCACGCCTGCCGCAGGGCTTGCTTGCTGCCTAGTGCATGCTTTCAGTGTCTTAAGGCTTTTGCCAGCTTTGTTCCAGCATTACCTGAAATCTATACTGAATGATCAGCTTTGGTCCCTCTAGCAAGTGGCATACAGCAGAGAATTCTGCCCACTGGAATTATTATTCTGTTCTAAATTCTAAATTCATGAAAACCTTCGGGGAAAAACTTTTGAAAAAAAAGGCCGGTACTACATGGTCCATAACATCAAGAAGAGACATTTTGACCTTACATCAATCTGCCTGCTATACCTAAAATAGCTGAGTATCTTGCAGAAAACAATAGGATTTCAACTGTTCTTAATATTTCGGTCTGTACCTCATTCAAACTGTTAGATTGGATGCCTCATTTCCTCACATTTGTTCTGACCCTAACACTTAGAATTAGACTATTAATTTTAATTTAATGTATCTGTACTATAAATCTTTAATGTTAACATATTGTTCTCTCTTTGAACCTTTCATACTTCAGAGTGCATTAGAGTTCATCTTTTCACACAAAGTAGAAACTTTATTTAATGTAAGACTGAGGTTTTCACATAAGCACACTTTTAAGTATTTACTAGATTTGAGTTAACTGATGTTAATTCCTTAATCCTATACTTTATTCCCAAGCCTTATTTCCTTCACTTTCTTTGACAGCCTAGAAGGGTCAAGGATTCTGTGGAAGACTTATTCACTTGTTTCACTTTAAAGGTCTAAAGTAAGAATAAAAGTTGTAAAATTATATATTTTTAAAGTTTAAAACATAGTTTTGACAGCTCTTTTTTTTTCTTTTTACAAACTTATGTAGAATTTCATCTTTTTCTCTGTCAATGAGAACATTGAGTCCAAATTTGACTTTTAAGCAGAAAAATTATACTGAAATAAAATAAATGAAGGACTGATCTTAATCATAATTCCTATAAGCATGGGACCTGAAATTACAATAGATAGAGCTTAGAATGAGCTTTGCCCTACATCCTTTTCAAATGTGGAGACAAAATTTTACTGTGCAGCAAAGCTCAAAGAGAGTGCAAGAGGCAGCACAGAGATTGAGCAGACCCTAAGAACAGGGACAGGCTTTATTCAGTTTTTTACTTGGAATAATGTCAGATGAAGTGCTTCATTCCAATGGCCCCTTTTAATGCACAAGCCAGATATGGAGCCAGCCTGCAAATGGGATCATAAATATTAAAACTGATGATGCATGGCACTAGCTTGATGAGAAATAAATCTTCTACCCCTGGCAAATTATATTTCTTCCACAGAAGATACCTTTCCTATAATGTTTGAATTTCATTTCATTTTTGGAATCCTCAAAACATCTGAAAAAAAAATGTTTATTCTATGTTTTATAAGTAAATCACTCAAATTCATGCAAAATGAGATGTCATGTTAAAAACTTTCTGTGTTACATTTTCCAAAGCTGCTTCTCAGTATATTCATAGGGCTGAGAGTGAAAGACTAACCAGATTTCTCTGAAGGTGAGGATTGTCACGGAATAAAGTTAAAGAGGTGAGAAGAGGAATATAATTTGATTTTATTGTGGTATGTACCTTCTTTTAGGATGATGTACCATAATGTTGTTAGGACTAAACCATTAGAATCATGGACATGTAGAACAATTCAGGTTGGAATAGACTTCAGGGGGTCACAAATCTTGTTTGAAGCTCTGTTCAAAGCATTGCTCAGGCTGCTCACGACTTCAGCCATTCTGGCCTTGAAACTCACCAGTGTTGAATATTTGTCAGAGTCCAATACTCTGACCAAGTTATTTTCCATATTTCATGCATATGGTGTGTAATGTTTAATACCAATTTTATTTATTTGATGACAGTTGATGTTCTACAGGATTCTTAATTTAGCAGTGATACAAAATACACTGAAACCATAATACAAATGTAAGTACACTTAGCAAAATACAGTGATTGCAATGCACAGTTCAGTCACAATACGAATGTGCACGTTACTGTTGCCCATCTTTGCTGAGCCTTCTTCCATTTTAAGGGTTTATTGATCAGTCAGAAGACAGTACAGCCCCTCTGGACAAGCTGCAATTGACTGTCTTAATAGTGAAAAAGGTTTTCCTTATTAGTATATTAGTATTGATATTATTTATATAAACCTAAGGAAAAGGACCAACATGCTTTTGTTGTTTTGGATTAAAACTGAATACTTCAGAAACCGTAAAAAAGTGAGAGCAAATCCTTCTATCAATTTCAGATATCTGATAGTAACTAATAGTTATTTATATTTGAGTTATCAAGCACCTCCTTTTCTATTAAAAAATTACATAACAGTTCTTTCAGTTCATCTAAACTGGGACAAGAGATGTAGTTAACTGAGGTCATTATTTCCTTTCAACGTTGACATAGTTTTCAAGACAACTGGATCCTTTCTTATCAATACCTGACAACCATTGAATGTTGCTAGATTACTGAAGTATATTTGTGTGAGAAAATATTACATTTATTACCATCTTTAAAATCTGTGTTAGCAATCTTACCAATATGCGTGGCTGTTGGCACAAAAATTATTAATTAGTAGCTACAAAATATTCTTGCATTCTCAAATGAAGCTTCCCACATGCAAAGTTTTAGTGTCAATTATTTTTGTAGTGCTGTCTTAACTGTATAGCATTCATCACAGTACAATTCCAAAGAAATATGAAAGAAGTAATTTTAGTGCTCTGTGTTATGAATGACTGTACTTTTGGGTAAAATAATAAGCAGCTTGTAACAAAGGCATTGAGAATGATAGTACTAAATTATTACTTTTAATACCTTGAGCTGTATATACTTGTTTTTCATATGTACTGTAAAGCACAAAATTATATCATAGAACTGTAGCATATAGTAGTAATTTCTATCTGTTTGCAAAGTTCTGGAACAGCTTCACATAATGTAGCATTATGTAGTAGTAATGTAAAATGTAATTAAATTTAGAAATAATTATTGCAACTTTTTTTTTTTTTCCAGAATTAAATATGCAGCTAAATAATGCCAGTTACCTATGTTTTAGTCTACCAGGTCTAAATTCCAGAAAAGCTCTGCAAAGCCCAACAAAATTGAGAGTAATTATGCCTCAAACACCCTTTTCTTCTGCAAAATATTAAAAAAATATATATTATTTTTCAATCTATGTGTATGCTTTTGTGCTTAAGGCTTTTCATATAATTCTGACTAGCTGAACAACACATACATTTGATGTGCAATTTAAATTAATTTACTTGATTATTTCATGCTTTTCTGTTTTAGGAAGCTTGTAATTTGAAAATGCTCCAGAATTTCCTGTGAAAGGAGGTAGAAAACATTACACAGCAGAACTTTTCACTACCTGAGGAAGTTCAGCTACAGAAATGCAGTGATGACTTCTGAAACAGCCTAGCCAAGACAGACTTGTTTGTTGAAACAAACCAGGAATAAGATTTTCCTCTTTGCTTTCATTTCCTTTTATTAATTAATAAGCATTCTTGTTCTGTTACATGATTTCTCTGTATCAAGTTTTTCTTTAACTTACTGTTTTATTTTAGTGCTGAGCTTGCTGCATTGAACAAACTGAAACTCTAAGCTAATGTGATTTTGGATTGATAAATTTCTGTGGAGTATATTTATATTATCAAAAATCAAACTACAGATTAACTGCTATGAAAAGCAGAAGATGTACAACATGAGCTGAACTGTTACATCTAGGAGTCAAATTCTTCTCACAGTTTTACTCTGAGATGTATCATGAATCTACTGGTGAGACACTGGAATGTTACAGTGGCAGTTGTCCAAGTTATACCAGATGTGCCATTTATGTAAGTGCTGACAATGTGGATTCTTCTGTATCCTTCTAGAATGTTAGAATAAATATGCAGTTACTTTCCTCTTTCAGTCTCCAGCAAATGTTAAGCTGCAGATGTGTATTTTAATTGGTACATGCATCTGCATCCAAACATATCCAGTAATTATGTTCAGATGACAGGTTTTAGAGAAGGTTATTGAGAATCTGTAGTCAATTTGTTCCTAGTAAGCAGATTTTTCATGCTCAGATATATCAACTGGTTTGATTTGCTTATCCCTCTATCTAATTTTAATTGATCTCTTAAGAAATTACATCGAGTATATTGGAATTCACTTTCCTGTTGTATTTTATAGACTCTGACTTCCCACTTGCTTGTGTTTGCTATGTAGCTTCCAGGCCTGCAAGCAGTGCAGTAAGTTACATTATTAGAAGACAAAACACAGCCCTGTGGAGATAATGATACAAGAGGTTGTTCCAATTTTGGCTATGGGAACTGAGCTTGGAAAGCAGATCTTGTATTCCAGACTTTCAGACTGCCAGCCACTTGGCTTGTCCTTCAGTGGATGCTTGCAGGCTCCAGGGAAAGTGCAGATACTCTGTGCTTAGAAGTTGTACATCCTGAACCCAACTGTTGTGGTTTACCCCACCAGGCAGCTGACCACCACACTGCCCTGCAGTGGGATGGGGGAGAGAGACAGAAAGAAGGTAAAACTCATGCGTTGAGATAAAGACAGTTTAATAGGACACAAAAAGAAGAGAGATTAATACTAATAATAATGTTAAAAGAATATATAAAGTGAGTGATGCACAATGCAGTTGCTCAGCACCTGCTGACCGATGCCCAGCCAGACCATTAGCAGGGGCAACCTCCCCATATGAATCCCACATTTTATTGCTGACCATGACACCACATGGCATGGGACATCCCTCTGGCCAGCCTGGGCCAGCTGTCCTGGGCCTGTCCCCTTCCAGCTCCTGGTGCACCCCCAGCCTCCTCACTGGCAGGGCAGCAACAGGAGCTGAATAGTCCTGGGCTCTGTGCAAGCACTGCTCTGCAACAACTGAAACATTGGTGTGTAATCAGCGTTATTCTCATCCTAAATCCAAACCACAGCACCACACCAGCTACTAGGGAGAAAATTAACTCTATCTCAGCTGAAACCAGAACTCTAATGTATGGAACACCAGAACCAGTTGTTTGTTTGTTTGTTTGTTTCACTGGAGGTAAGTTTAACCTGACAAAGAGAGAAAAATAACAATCTGCATTTAAGGGAAACAGTGTACCTTCAAGAGTAAAGAAAACCCACCATACATTGCATACTGACCTCATCAATGAAGTGAATCCCTTTTCAGAGAACCACAACAGCCATGATGTATTTCTGATACAGAAATACAGTAATGTATCAGTGCACACTGGCCACAGTCAGTGCCATATTATACAAATATCTCTGAAAACTGAGCTTTATTGTCTTTAAAAATTGTGTCTTTTGGTCATGACCCTCCTTCAGCCAATGGTTTCTAGTCTTTGCCCACTCACAAGAGATATCTGTGACATAGGTATGAGCATCAGAGAAGACATTTTTCAGAATAGGATAGGATAGGATAGGATAGGATAGGATAGGATAGGATAGAACAGAACAGAACAGAACAGAACAGAACAGAACAGAATAGTTCAGTTGGAAGGGACCTCCAAGTATCACCAAGTCCAGTCGCCTGACCTTTTCAGAGCTAGCAAAAAGTTAAAGCATGGTGGCACCAAGCACCTCAATAGAAAGCCTGTTCCAGTGTTTGCCCACCCCCACAGTACATAATTTCTTCCTACTGCCCAGTCTGAACCTCCCTTGGACAATTTTGTGCCGTTCCTTCGTGTCCTGACATCAGTGACCAGGCAGCAGAGACTGGCTCCTGCCTCTGTGCTTCTCCTCCTCAGAATCACAGAGAGCCATGAGGTTGCCTTTTGGCCTCTTGTGCAGACAGGACAGACCAGGTGTCCTCAGCCTCTCCTCACAGGACATGTCTGCCAGCCCTTTTACCAGCTTTGTTCCTCTCCTCTGGACACATTCAAGTATCTTAATGTTCTTTTTATATAACGTGGAGCCCAAAATTTCTCAATGTATATGAATCTTCACATAAACACTCTTACAGAAATAACTGCATCCCTTGGGTAAAAGTAGGGTCATTTCAGTAGGATGGCTAACCAAATTGTTTGTCTGAAAAGCTCCTGTCTTCCTTAGGAGAAGATTACTGTTTCTCCTGAGGCACACTCTTGATGATCACTAAGTCACAGTTTGCTCCTAGACCAAAACACTGTCTGAGAGCCTAACTGGTGCTGAGATTCTGGTCAGGCCAGATGAAAACACTGCCTTCCTCTTCATGTTGTGGTGAGGTCTCAGACTGTGTTTTGTCTGTGTTTTTTATCAGTGCAGTCTTGCAAGTTCAGCTGTGGAGATCAAAGGGATGACAAATATGGACACACTTCAGACAGGAATTCCTCTGCTTCTTGTTAGAAGTGAAGGGAAAACTTTAACATTGCAGGAGGTACATTTTTAAAATAATATTTTTGAAGGACATAGGTATTTTTGGCTTGTCTTACTGATCTGTGGCAGAGCTCCAATACTCTACTGAAAACTAAAACAAGTATTGAAAGTATTGATTGGTGTCATGCAAGTGAGCTGGTGGTTCTCAGGACATACCGAACTGTTGCTTATTAGGCAAAAAATTAATAAGATTATTATTAATAGTAATAGAGATAAAAGTAATAATAGTAATAAGGCAAGCTTTTTGAGTGTTTTGTGTGCGTGTTGTCCCTTATCCTCAGGTTATTCCTTTCTTAAAATTTTTGTTACCCTCTTGGAGGTCAGAAACTGAAGATAGATAGATGCAAATCTGGCCAGAGAAACTTTTAAGTCTTTTTCATTACATATAACTCTAAAAGTCAATGTAAGAAAGAGAATATCATGCTGAACTTCCTGCTTGCAGTATAAAGTAATAAATATGGATATGCCCAATGTGATCCATTTACAGATAAAATAAATTTATTTATTTTTAAAAAGAAATGCAGAAATATTTGATTTCACTGGCAAAATCAGGTAATAATTCCAGGCCTGGAAACACAACAGCATCCTGGCTTGTATCAGGAATAGTGTAGCCAGAAGGACCAGGGAGGTGATCATTGCCCTGTACTCTGCTCTGGTGAGGCCGCACCCCGAGTACTGTGTTCAGTTTTGGGCCACTCACTACAAGAAGGACATCGAGGCCCTGGAGCGTGCCCAGAGCAGGGCTACGAAGCAGGTGAAGGGCCTGGAGCACAAGTCCTGTGAGGAGCGGCTGAGGGACCTGGGGGTGTTTAGTCTGGAGAAGAGGAGGCTCAGGGGAGACCTCATTGCTCTCTACAGCTACCTGAAAGGAAGGTGTGGGGAGCTGGGGGTCAGCCTCTTCTCGCAGGTAACTAGTGATAGGACTAGAGGGAATGGCCTCACGCTGCGCCAGGGGAGGTTCAGGTTGGAAATGAGGGGACATTTCTTCTCAGAAAGAGCAGTCAGGCACTGGGACGGGTTGCCCAGGGAGGTGGTGGAGTCACCGTCCCTGGGGGTGTTCAAGGAAAGGTTGGACGTGGTGCTTAGGGACATGGTTTAGTGTGTGACATTGGTGGTAGGGGGACGGTTGGACCAGATGATCTTGGAGGGCTTTTCCAACCTTAATGATCCTTTTTCTTGGCATTTCTAAGCAGGTGGTTTGAAATGTATATATAACAGGCAAAGGTAGTTGACCTTCTTGGCCTCATGAGCTGGACCGTGGAAACTTCATGCAGCCAAGAATTCCCCAAAAGGTACCACGAACCTTTCAGAATGAAAGGCAGAAGTTCTGGGAGTGGTTCCCAGCAGCTTCCCAGAGATCCTGATGCTACACTGCAGATAGAGCTTAGTAAACAGCTAAGTCCTGGCATAACCTCTCATTTATGAGCATGATTACCCTGTTGGCTCCATTTCTCACACAGTTAGAGGTTTGCATGTCTAGTTGCCTCCCACCAACACAAGTCCATCACTACGCATGTTACGAGAATCAGATATGACTGATTAGGGCCCCTCATGCAGCTAATCACCTAACATTTGGGCTTTTCATGCCTATCATCCTGGTAGGCTGGGTACACTGGAGGGTTTGGGATGGGATGGGACGAGATGGGACGGGACGGGACAGGACGGGACGGGACGGGATGGGATGGGACTGGGTGGGATGGTGTGAAGCAGTTGGTGGCAGGGTTACCTGGTTACCCATTCAAAGAAGACAAGATTTTGTAAATATCAGGAATGAGCAGACCAGGAACGAGAAAGTCTTCTTCCAGCAGAATACTTTCTTCTGAACTCTTAATACTCACCTGTGACTTGCAATACACTCTTGTGTCCAGCATGAAAGTAGCCTTTTCAGCAATTGGATTGGACGTGGTAGGAAATTAAAGTAAGTGGCTTAGATACTTGCCTTCATTTAAGACCCATTGACTAGATGGTTAACTTCTCAAGAAAAGCCTTGAAGTTTTGTAAATAGGAAATTAATTAACAGATTTTTTGGTGTGTGTATGTGTCAAGTGCAGTTAGGTCAAAACATTAGTTGCTATTATTAAATGCTTTTTAACACTTTTCTTCTTTGCGTTCATAATGTCTTTTCTCGTGCTTTTCCAGTGTGCTGGAATTTTCCAGATGATTTATGGAATGTAACTCAAAAGAGACTATATATGGAGAATTTACAAGTGACTCTTTGGGACTAAACCATGATCTGCTACCTGAGCCTTACATCTGTAAATTGGAGATACATCTTAGGAGTCATGTGGCCTTGTATTTTTCCTTCTAAGTAGTCTTGTGCTTTTTATTTTTTTTTCTTTTCCATTAAAAAACAAGGTAAAGTACATGATTTTAATCTTAGTATTACTCTGCTAGTGAATACATTGCTAATGGTGTAATAAATGCCTGACAAGATTATCATGAAATTTCCAATGCAAAGCAAGTAGAAAACTACTTTCCTGCCTCTCTCTATCCTATGCTAGGAAGAAATGAAACAGAGAGCTATTCCAAATTGTGCTCAGCTACCCAAAGAAATGACTGTCCCTGTGCTACGGGGTAAACAGAAGTTTGCTGGAGTGGTTACAGCATGATGAACTGATATTTTGGTTAATATTTAATGTCAGCATGTTCTTGGGGATAGTCTTGTCCCAGCTGCTGTTCATCAGCTGTAATAATGTCACGTAAGGCCAATTTTGATGTAACACTACTCTCTGATTTGCAGTTCTTCCACTTGCCATGCAATAAGGAACCCAGTGCCTTCGCTGACCTTTTTTATTCCCTGGTTCTGTCAGTTGGTACACGCAGAACAGCACAGAAGTTCTGCTCCTTGTTGAAATGATCAGTGTTTCTCAGATGTTTATTTCTGTTCTCCACTCTGTTTATGGTCTGGAATACTGTTCCTTCCCTCTGTGATCTAATGTGCCTGAGTTTTAATACAAGCTACTCCAGCTCAGATGTGAGTGCCATAGCTGGCTATGAATTAGTTTTCCCAGGAAGGAGAGATTGCCAAAAGTCAGAGTGATAAGTAGCTGGTGCTATTATGCTGTATTACTTGTTGTGCTACTTACTGAAATCTTCACTGACTTTCAAATATTGGGCAGATTGCCAGATCCTTGATAAAATGCAGCATGCATATAGACTTAGCTAATCACTTGAGCTGTGCCCATTAGCTTCTAAAACAAAAACTGGACTGTCCTGTGTCTTGATTGGATGTAAATTCAGAGGATTAAAAGTGAGTGAAAATATGATTTTCACCCATATATGGGTGAAAAATTTACATTACAGATTTAAAATTCTGCTTGTTTCTTTAGCTTTTTATAAAACCCATATTATTCTCATTTTCATGAAAAAAAACTGCAAATTCATAGAAAGTATCTAATTCCAAGATATTTTCAGAATGGAGACATGAAGTTTTATGATGTTTTACCCCTAAGTCAATATGAGAGAGAAGTGTCAACCATATTAAATGAGTCAAGCAAAATTGCAGGAAATATTATGTAAGTTAGGCATTGATCTTGTCATGTTCTTTAATGTAGCCTTTAAGTGAAGAGAAGATCAAATAAACAAACAAAAAAACACAAACAGAAAATGTCTCATATAGATGTGACTTGTATCATACTTTTGTGCTGACATCAGGCAGAAAAATCTGCGGCCTATGAAGTCTACGTAAAAACAGTTAGAACCTGACCTCTTATCTTGTTCCAGTGTATAAAAGAATAAAAACCTCTATGCTTTGACAAGCAGCAGCCATCTCGAAAAGGAAGGAACCTTCTTTGTTGAATTATATATACATAAAAGATAGTACTATGATATTTTAGCAGGAAAGCATAATGATCTCCATAGCAGTTCTGCAGAACATGAAAAATGTAGATGCATATTTTACTTTATGTAATCACTTTCCTGCACAGTTTGTTAAGAACAGTTTTCAAAGCAAGATTTCTTGTGTAGTCTTTTCAGGTTTGGCAACTACCGCACTGTAGAAACATTTACATCACTACATTAAAGAAAACTCTAGACACTGAAATCAGTTTAAAACCTACAATCCAGATAACATAGGGAAGATTCAGATAATACAGATAACACAGGAAAATTAAACTGCATACTTGAAAACAAAAAAAAAGTCCCTTTATTTTAAATAGATTCTAAAGCCTTTAAAACACATTCTAATAAATAACTATTTAAGACTTAATTTTACTTGTCAGACTCATCATGTTTGATTCTAACAATACGTCTTGATGAATGAGCAGTCTTAACTGCACAAGCTGATCACAAATTGGATAAAAGCTGTAATGAACTACTTACATTTCATTTCTCTAGGCTAATGAAGATGGATGTGGAAGGTGATACAATCAAGACCCATGATCTGTCAGCTCTTCTTCATGCTATAGACTGGAACCCAAGGTGTCAAGATATTACTTGGACAATTGAACTGAACTTAAAATGTTGGTATTTGCCTGCCTGCAAAATATTGCTATTAGCCATGGTTGGCAGGACATACTGAAAAATAAGATAAAGGTTAATTATGTGATTATTTGTGATTATTAAAAATACTTATAAAAGTAAGGAGGTTTCTGGAGAGCATGGAAGATAGCTTCCTGATGCAGCTGGTTAGAGAGCCTACCAGGGGAGGTGCCCCGCTAGACCTTCTGTTCACAAACAGTGATGGACTGGTGGGAGATGTGGTGGTCGAGAGCTGTCTCGGGCAGAGTGACCACAAAATGTTTCAGTTCTCTATTCTTGGCGAAGTCAGGAAGGGGACCAGTAAAACCGCTGTCTTGGACTTCCGGAGGGCTGACTTTGAGCTGTTCAGGACACTGGTTGGCAGAGTCCCTTGGGAGGAGGTTCTGAAGGGCAAAGGAGTCCAGGAAGGCTGGGCACTCCTCAAGAAGGAAATCTTAATGGCTCAGGAGCAGTCTGTCCCCACGTGTCCAAAGACGAGCCGACGCGGAACTAGACCGGCCTGACTGAGCAGAGAGTTGTGGCTCGAGCTTAGAAGAAAAAGGAGGGTTTATAATCTTTGGAAAAGAGGGTGGGCTACTCAGGAGGACTATAAGGATATTGCGAGGCTGTGCAGGGACAAAATTAGAAAGGCCAAAACTCATCCGGAGCTCAATCTGGCTACTGCCGTTAAAGATAACAAAAAACGTTTTTACAAATACATCAACGCAAAAAGGAGGACTAAGGGGAATCTCCATCCTTTACTGGATGCGGGGGGAAACTTAGTTACAAAAGATGAGGAAAAGGCTGAGGTGCTCAATGCTTTCTTTGCCTCAGTCTTTAGCGGCAAGACCGGTTGTTCTCTGGATACCTGGTACCCTGAGCTGGTGGAAGGGGATGGGGAGCAGGATGTGGCCCTTGCTATCCATGAGGAAATAGTTGGCGACCTGCTATGACACTTGGATGTACGCAAGTCGATGGGGCCGGATGGGATCCACCCGAGGGTACTGAGCGAACTGGCGGAGGAGCTGGCCAAGCCGCTTTCAATAATTTATCGGCAGTCCTGGCTATCAGGGGAGGTTCCAGTCGACTGGCAGCTAGCAAACATGGCGCCCATCTACAAGAGGGGCCGGAGGGTAGACCCGGGGAACTATAGGCCTGTTAGTTTGACCTCAGTGCCAGGGAAGCTCATGGAGCAGATTATCTTGAGTGTCATCACGCGGCACTTGTAGGGCAACCAGGCGATCAGGCCCAGTCAGCATGGGTTTATGAAAGGTAGGTCCTGCTTGACGAACCTGATCTCCTTCTATGACCAAGTGACGTGCTTGGTGGATGAGGGGAAGGCTGTGGATGTGGTCTACCTTGACCTCAGTAAGGCTTTTGACACAGTTTCCCACAACATTCTCCTCAAGAAAATGGCTGCTCGTGGCTTGGACTGGTGTACGCTTTGTTGGGTTAAAAACTGGCTGGATGGCTGGGCCCAAAGAGTTGTGGTGAATGGAGCCAAATCCAGTTGGAGGCCGGTCACTAGTGGAGTCCCCCAGGGCTCAGTGCTGGGGCCAGTCATCTTTAATATCTTTATCGATGACCTGGATGAGGGGATCGAGTGCACCCTCAGTAAGTTTGCAGATGACACCAAGTTAGGTGCGTGTGTCGATCTGCTCGAGGGAAGGAAGGCTCTGCAGGAGGATCTGGATAGGCTGGACCGATGGGCTGAGGTCAACTGCATGAAGTTCAACAAGGCCAAGTGCCGGGTCCTGCATCTGGGGTGTAACAACCCCAAGCAGCGCTACAGGCTGGGAGATGAGTGGCTGGAAAGCTGCCTGGCCGAGAGGGACCTGGGAGTACTGGTTGATAGTCGGCTGAATATGAGCCAGCAGTGTGCTCAGGTGGCCAAGAAGGCCAACAGCATCCTGGCTTGCACAAGAAGCAGTGTGGCCAGCAGGTCTAGGGAAGTGATTGTCCCCCTGTACTCGGCTCTGGTGAGGCCGCACCTCGAGTACTGTGTTCAGTTTTGGGCCCCTCGCTACAAGAAGGACATGGAGGTGCTCGAGAGAGACCAGAGAAGGGCAACGAAGCTGGTGAGGGGTCTGGAGAACAAGTCTTATGAGGAGCGGCTGAGGGAGCTGGGATTGTTCAGCCTGGAGAAGAGGAGGCTCAGGGGCGACCTCATCGCTCTCTATAGGTACCTTAAAGGAGGCTGTAGCGAGGTGGGGGTTGGTCTATTCTCCCACGTACCTGGTGACAGGACGAGGGGGAATGGGCTAAAGTTGCGCCAGGGGAGGTTTAGGTTGGATGTTAGGAAGAACTTCTTTACTGAAAGGGTTGTTAGGCATTGGAATGGGCTGCCCAGGGAGGTGGTTGAGTCGCCATCCCTGGAGGTCTTTAAAAACGTTTAGATGTAGCCCTTAGTGATATGGTTTAGTGGAGGACTTGTTAGTGTTAGGGCAGAGGTTGGACTAGATGATCTTGGAGGTCTCTTCCAACCTAGACGATTCTGTGATTCTGTGATTCTGTGATTCTGTAATCAACTTCCTTTCATTAGATCAGATATTTTTTAAAAAGAGATTAAAAAAACCCTAACATATGAGCCATGATTTGGAGAATTAAGCTCCAGGAGCTCTGGGGTAGTGTTTTAATGTGATGTGAATTCCAACCAAAGTCTTAATAATAATTAGGAAATAGAAGTTATTCAATTTGTGTAAACAAGTTTGCAGATTATATTTTTCAGAATTGAAAATCTGAATTTATTCACTGCAGAATAATACAAGTCTTGCCAGGGTAGACTTCTACTGTTTCAAAGGTAAATAACAGAACAGCAGTCTACTGAGGTATATTTCTGGCTAGTAAAAACAATTTAAATTTATTGACTTTTTGACTTGTCATATGTCACTGACAATAACATTTCAGAAGAATATTTGCACTGCCAAAAATTTAACTGAAGTAGTCTGAATTATAGCTAGTCTGAACGGTGATCAGAGTAAGAAAGTGCTTTTATTTTGCTTATTTTATATTTGCTTTTATTTTAGTGAAAGAAAACATTTTTTGCTTCCTGACAGATGTTCCCCTGTAGTACTGTATACTTTTTGTTCCTTTTGTTCATGAGAGATTAAAGTGCTGGAACTGACTAGTACCAACAAGTAGTCTGTATCCTGAACTGTTCAGTGAATTGTCTTTAGTGACATATATTCTCTTCTGATTTAAGTGATTTGCAGCTCCTAAAGTATGCCATGAACCTTCAAAATGAAAATGTAAATACTTATAGGTGTCTAAATTGATGTCAAATCTCTAAAATCCTATTAACATGAAAATGGTCTGATTATCACAGGTGGTATTCATCTCCCCCACTAACTTCAAGGAAGCTGTAGGTGGTTGTCTTCTCTTTAGATGACTTCTGATAGGCAACTCAGTGTTATTTGAGGTATATCTTTTCCTCTGAGTATGAGTAAGATGTTTGTGACTTCCTATTAATACTTTTTGATAGTTTATATGCTTTTAGACATACTAACAAACAACCAGAAAGATAAAATATTTCAAATACTCTCACTAAAATTTTATCTTTCAGTACTGGGCCGTGACTATCTATACTGCATGATATAAGCTAGTATCCTCACAAAGTACTGCTGTAGACAATGGTTCTTACAGTAGTATGTGTATCCCCTTTTTATTTATACAGAGGGATATCTAATATTCCTAACTGTCTTTATTTTTTTGTCTTTGCTTTGAAAAATATCTGCAGTTCACAACATAGACATTCAATTGGCTAACGGGCAGGGCCCAAAGGGTTATGGTAAATGGGGCTGCGTCAGGCTGGCGGGCGGTCACCAGTGGGGTCCCTCAAGGCTCCATTTTAGGGCCGGTACTTTTCAATATTTTTATAAACGATCTGGATGTAGGAATAGAAGGTATTTTGAGCAAGTTTGCTGATGACACCAAACTTGGAGGAGTTGTGGACTCGAATGAGGGTGGAAAGGCCTTGCAGAGGGATCTGGATAGGTTGGAGAGCTGGGCGATCACCAACCGCATGAAGTTCAATAAGAGCAAGTGCCAGGTCCTGCACCTGGGACGGGGAAACCCTGGCTGCACGTACAGACTGGGCGATGAGACGCTGGAGAGCAGCCTAGAAGAGAGGGATCTGGGGGTCGTGGTAGACAGCAAGTTGAATATGAGCCAGCAGTGTGCCCTGGCGGCCAGGAGGGCCAACCGTGTCCTGGGGTGCATCAAGCACGGCATCGCTAGTAGGTCAAGGGAGGTGATTGTCCCGCTCTACTCTGCGCTGGTGCGGCCTCACCTCGAGTACTGTGTGCAGTTCTGGGCACCACAGTATAAAAAGGACATGAAACTGTTGGAGAGTGTACAGAGGAGGGCTACGAAGATGGTGAAAGGCCTGGAGGGGAAGACGTACGAGGAACGGCTGAGGTCACTGGGCCTGTTCAGCCTGGAGAAGAGGAGGCTGAGGGGAGACCTCAGGTCTGAGGTGAGGGGGTGTCGAGAGGCAGGAGACCTTTTCTCCATTAACACCAGTGACAGGACCCGCGGGAACGGGGTTAAGCTGAGGCAGGGGAGATTTAGGCTTGACATCAGGAGGGGGTTCTTCACAGAGAGGGTGGTTGCACACTGGAACAGGCTCCCCAGGGAAGTGGTCACTGCACCGAGCCTGTCTGAATTTAAGAAGAGATTGGACTGTGCACTTAGTCACATGGTCTGAACTTTTGGGTAGACCTGTGCGGTGTCAAGAGTTGGACTTGATGATCCTTAAGGGTCCCTTCCAACTCAGGATATTCTATGATTCTATGATTCTATGCATCTGACAAATAATTACTGTGTCACACAGAAGTTTTCTGGAAGCTGAAAATGTATGTTTCTTATCTGTATCTATTGCTTATCTGTATCTATTGCTCCTGTTTCTTAAACGTATTCATTAAGCATTGGCAACAGGTACTGTTATAGATCATATATTGGGACAGAGAATTTTATACGAAATGTAGTTCTTACACTATTAAATTCTAATTAAAATCAATGTGAATTTCTTACTAAGAAAACTGCCAAAATCACGTTTATTTCAATCATGATTAAAGTCATGTGCAAAATTTAGTGGGTGCTGAAAACTGTCAAGTATATCTGTAAGGAAGATCTGCTGAAAAAAAAAAATGCTGTGAACTGCTTCAGAAGTCTTGTCAAAACATAATGCTGTAACTACCTGCCTGGGGATATACTTTGTTAACTACTTAGCTGGAGGAAATTGAGTACATATATTTTTTCCTATTTCCTTTTGCTCTATTGTTAAATGTTATTTTATTTATTTATTTATTTTGGTGTGTTTTATGGTGTTGTTAAGAGAATGTATTGAGTTTATATGGCAAGGTTTTGGTAGCAGGGGGACTGCAGGGGTGGCCTCTGTGAACGGAGACTAGGAGCTGCCCCATGTTAGAGCACAACCAGCTCCAGAAAGCTCCAAAAGGGACCTGCTGCTGGCCAGAGCTGAGCCAGGGAGAGACGCTGGTTGGGCTTCTGGGAGAGCAGAGTTACAGAAGGGGAAAAAAAACTGCTGTGCAACAGTAGCTGGGAGAGCAAGGAGTGAGAACAGCCCTGCAGCCCCCCAGGTGAGTGCAGCAGGAGGGCAGGAGGTGCTCCAGGCAGGCAGCAGCAGTTCCCCTGTGGCCTGTGCAGGGAGAGGCCCCTGGTGGAGCAGGCTGTCCCCCTGCAGCCCATGGGTCCCACACGGAGCAGATCTCCACGCTGCAGCCCCCCCGTGGAGGAGCCCCCGGTGGAGCAGGTGGATGTGGCCTGGAGGAGGCTGCGGCCCATGGAGAGCCCCCGCAGGAGCAGGCCCCGGGCCGGAGCTGCAGCCCGTGGACAGGAGCCCACGCAGGAGCAGGGGGTCTGGGGGGAGCTGCCGCCCACCCGTGGGGGACCCGTGCTGGAGCAGTTTGCTCCTGGGGGATGGATGGACCGCGTGGTACGAAACCATGGAGCTCAGCTGCCCAGCAGGGTAAAACCACCACAGACAAGGAAGTGAATGTGACATTGCTAAAAGTTTTTGGATGCAGACTGAAAGGGTGAGGAACATAGAGACTTTATTAAAAAAAAGTGTTCCCATAAAGAAATGATTTGCTAAAGAGAAGCAGTCCTACAGAAAACACATGACCATCTGTCGCTGTCCTGCTATATGAATTTAGGTCATATCATTTCTGCATTTTGCTATCCCCAAATCCTCCCTTTCCCTTCTGTTCAGACTTCACAGTCTATTTAA
This sequence comes from Anser cygnoides, assembly GCF_040182565.1. Lineage (NCBI taxonomy): Eukaryota > Metazoa > Chordata > Aves > Anseriformes > Anatidae > Anser > Anser cygnoides. Next base: position 29,875,251 of record NC_089912.1, on the reverse strand, counting down.
ACTTCCCCTTGAAATTTTTCTCTACAACAGTGCTCTGAAGTGGACTCTTCTCACTGAGTTAGCCTGCTAATCTCACTTGAACTAATAATGTCAGAAACTGGGGAAGACGAGCATACTGTTTTTCCTCTTTTGCTATGCAGCAGGTTCTCAGTTTGGCTCTTTCCTCTAGACAGAAGTACATAGTGTTTTTTTGTTTTTTTTTTCTTTTTAATTTTAAAAAGGTGAATTTCAAAATAGGTGACATAGGTAGTATGCAATATTACACCATGCTTCCTCCCACTCTTTTGCCCCCCAGATCAGTGAGTAATTGGTAAAAGCTCAGAAGGATAGCTGACTTATTCAAAAACCCATAGCACAGCATTTTAGAGAGCTTCCATTGGTATGTTGCTTTAAAGATGTTTAGCCAACAAAGTATCCTGTATACTCTATTCAATTTAGTTAGGAATTAGAGTGTCCTTTGAGTCTTACTTTTAAGATTGCTAAAAATTAATATGTTGAGGCTTTCAATGGAAATAAATTGATTTATTCCTGTGAAATGCTCATGAGGTATACAGCTGCCTCACACAATGAAATGCTGAGATCTTGCAGCTAGTTTTTCAAACATGTCTAAGGATTTTACATGCTTCAATATGGATGCCCAACTTGAAAGATCCTTTTGGCCCTACACGTACAACTCACTCTGGAAGGTGTGAGATGCTCTGCCTATCACTTGACCACACAGTTGTCTCCAGCTGCTTTTCACATTGCTGTGTATGGCTGATCTTCCACATAAGGTTTGGCTGAAATGCTTTCATTAATGATCTTGTTTTTCATGCTTTCAACATAGAAACAGTGTTGCTTAAATCTTTTTGGACATGGTGCTTAGGGACATGGTTTTGCAAGTGCATCTGCTTTTAGCTCATTTATCATTGAGCAGTATATAGGCTGCAAAGAGGTGAGAATCAGCTATAGTTCATTGTCTGCATGTCACTGCTGGAGAAGAGCTCTGCCACTAGCAAGTAAAGGTAGATAGCTAGTGCAGAAACTTACAGCCATTCATTATAGCCAGTTCTCATTTATACACCCTGGAGAAAGAAAACTGCTAACAAATAAGGAGAATGGAGGAGCTGCTCCTTGGTAGTCCCCAATATGCTGCATTCCCAAAGTAGTTTAGGGTCCCAGAGTTTGACAAATACTACCATATATAGCAATATTTTACTTCAGATTTAAGCAAAGATGAAAAATTTACAGCCAATTACACCTCCTAATAACCCTGCAGTACAAGGTAGGCAGGATTTAAAAATGTGTTACTCACTGTCAGTAAAAGTCTGCTTGTTGACAGTTGTTCCTTCCCCTTAGCCATTATCAATTTCTTTGATGTTCACTTACAACCAGAGGGTTTGCTACTGGCAAGAGCCAGTTATTGCTCAGTTAGTATTTCTCCATTTCTGTAGCTGATTTGTTCCATGGTACAGTCGATGTTTTCCCTATATCATTTTGCAGGAAATTACTGTAGAGTGATGTATTTAGTGGTGGTAAACTACTATCAAGGCTTTGACAAGAAATATTTTTTTTTTGAGAAATGTGTAGTTTACTGTAAAAACTCAAAACCAATTCTAGTAAGTGCATCAGTTTTCCTGTAAGTTTTTACTATTTATCAGTATCAGCCTTTCCACACTTGAATGTACAAGGCATATGTCAAGGTGGCTCCAATTTCCTAACAGGTGAAGCTTATACGTGTGCTGTAACTCAACTATATTGTTCTTAAGATGATGAAATTTACCAAACAGTGAGCGGATCTCTAAGATAGTTAGGCAAGTTAAAATATTTCAATATTGCCAGAACAAGACAGGTTAAGATTCTGTAGATACTGTGTTTCTGCCCCACAACTCACTGGTAGATTTCTAAGGGAAAGACTTAAAATAAAGCTCCTATGATGTCATCTCACCTTGCTGGTGTAAATAGAGTTTTTAGAGCTTTTTTTTTTTTTTTTCCTGCCATAAGTTACTGAATGGAAAAAAAGCTCTTCTATTCAGCCTGGCAACTATTTTTGGATGGTATTTTCTGATGCTTATGGAAACAGCAATTGATGAAAAGATAAAGTTAAGTGCATTCAAATCTCAAACCAATCTACGTTTTCTAAAACCATCACAACATACGTAGAGAGCTCAGAAGCTCCTTCGTGCCTAAATATTTTTCATCTTTTTCCCAGATTTCTCTTTTACACTCGGATCTGTAAGCAGCTAAACAATAGAGTTCGTGAGCCTTTTTAGAAGGGGAATTCCTTTGCAGAAACCTCTGTGCAATTTAGCCCACATTTCCGATGTGGCTCAGGTGCCCACTATAATGCCATTGAGCTGACTGTCTAGAGGAGGCAGCATGCTCCCACCGCTTCCCATACCCAGTCTGACTTGCTTATAGTCAGCTCATATTTCTGTGGGTGCAACTGCTGCTCCTCTCTGCTCTGCTCTGCGAGGGCATGCTCAGAAGCCTCTGGCACAGAAGGAGCTTGTGTGTGCCAATGCTGTTATTTAAATAGCAGTGTCCCTCTGGCACATGCTCATCTCACACAATTTTTTGTTAAAATATGGAAGTGACGTCTCGTCTGCTGGTATGGTGATTTTATTTTTCTTTTATTATCTTTCCCAAAGAAATGTGACACTATTGTAGTTTGTAGTTTGTCTTATATGGCAATATCTCTGCTTGAAACATACTGCTGTGTATCGGTGCTAAGCGATCCCAGGCAGTTGTTGCACAAGCAGCGGGCCACCCCTCACCTTGTTAAATGGTGATTACATTACATGTTCCTAGTGTTGTATCACCTCACAGCACACTGGTATTTCAAAGTACGTATTCTGCATTCCAGCTGGACACCCCACCAAGCGTTGCACTGTTCCAATACTATGAGCATCTGGTGGTATTCACTCAGTGTTTTGCAGTATTTCCTCCAGACATGAAAAGTGCTTTAGAAGTTTTAGTCACAGCATAGTCCTATCTGTCTTCTTTTATCACATTGTCCATTCTTTTGCTCCAAAGACATTTTTCAGTGCCCAGCCAAGGTAGCACCTGATGAGTGCTAAGGTTTCCATAACAGTGAGCACAAATAGGCTGCTGCACACACAGCTCAAGTCCTGTGAATTCCTCAGAAATAGGATGGTAAGACTCTTAGATGTTACTCTTGGATGTCACCCTCAACTTTGTATTTAATTTTTGGTAGATAAGAGACTGCCAGGGTAACCATAACATTCCTGGCAGTATGCCACTTACTGTTTGTTGCTGCTGATATGTCACTGAAGGCTAGAAACTACTGTGGCAAGTTCAAAGCTGGATGCTCTAGGAGAGCATTTTCTATTCACTGTTCCCAGAAGCTTGGTCCAGGGTTCCTGAACCATCACTTAGATTCTCTCCTATGTTTCTCACACTGGTAATGAGGGTGGAGGAAGCAGGATAGAAAGCATGGCCTTTTAATTATGGTGGGGACACAGTGCCAGATATGCTGCGGGTATTGCGGGAAGCTAGCTAGGATGTTGCAAGAGCAGACTAGTAATTGCATATGTGTACTTGCAGTTGGCCATTCCAAGGAATGTAAATCATGATTATTTATTTATCTATTTATTTTGCAGAAGACAGTGTTGGAAATGCAATGTTGCAGTGAGGTATCCCAGTTCACCAAACTGTGACAATTAAAATTACTGTGAAATGCAGAGCTCTTTTTCTCCTCTACCTAGATGGCAGCTGGCAGCTGTAGTGGCGAGATTTTATTGAATCATAAAGGTGATGATTTTACACTTGGACAGAAATCACCACTGTTGGAATGAGCATAGTCTTGCCATTAATGTGCAGGTATGTGTGTATGAATTCCATGGTTTCAGTTGCAGGGAAGATAGCAACCTGTTGATTTCTCCATAACAGGCTGTGGAAAAACTAGTCTTCAGCCTGAAAAGTATGGAGTTAGTTGCTGAGGTTTTGTAAATCACCGTAAAACTGCTAAAATCAAATAAAACTACACCAGTCTAGCCTTTTGTATCAGTAGTGTGGCCCCTTAACACAATCTAAAATATGCACAAAATCTTGAAAACTAGAGTCTAGCTAAAAAGTTTTCAAAAACTCATGCATTTAAAAACATTGCAGTGAAGGAATAAAAGCAGGCAGAACTTGTCTTAACTCCGAGCGACTGACATTTTACATTATTTGATTCTTGTATAAGTTATGCTTTCTTTGTCTTTGAGTCCCATGACAATATCTTGTTTCACTGTATGACTCAGTCTCAAAGGAACCACTAACATGAAAGGTGCCAAGTTAAAAAATGGAGCACCAGCCATTTTATATGAGCATGTGATCTTTGGATATATCTCCTGAGTAAAGCTGAACCACAACATGGCTTGTTTCTTAGTGCAAGGGCTTGTCAATACTTGAAAGCTGTTCCAGGTTAACTTATTCAGTACTAGAGTGTCTTAAGTCCACAAAAATATTTTATGCATTATTGGTCCTTTGCCAACTGGTAGTTATTCTCTGCCTTCAAAGACGGATGTGGAGGGATCATGCATTGTGAACCCATATAAAATTTTGGATACCTGACAGAACTATCCCTCTGGAAAACCATATGGATTCTTTAGCTATTTGGGTCAGTTTCTATCTATACTATCCACTGCTCTGAGCTTATCCTGACCAAGTGGCGTGCTGATTTTTAAAACAACATTATTTTGTACACTACGCATAATTATCTTTTCCAATTGTCACTACAAGGAGAGTTCACATACCTCTATGTGAAGGTATAGCTTATCTGTGACTATTTACTATTTGTAATTTAGATTGCATTGAATTTCTCTGTAGAAATCTTGTAATTATACTACTACTCTAATAACCAGAATCTCATAAAATCAGTGTTTTTTATGGATGTGGCTGTGAAACAAATGTATGGAGAGACTTCCCAATGAATGGGATGTGAAGTATAATGTTAAAGCAGTAACAGTTGTCTAATAAGTTTCTCGTGAAATGATAACTACCATCACAGTAGCACACAAGCCCCAACAGGCTTCTTGTGTAAATGGACTAAGTCCAATCTATTGCTTAGAGTGACTGTTAAGAATGAAAAAAAAAAAAAAAAAAAAAAAAAAAGAGAGAGAGAGAGAAAAGCATTAAGTATTGCCTAAGATAGAGAAAATGAAAGGGGTTGTATTAACTCCTGAAATTGTTTTCACCTTTTATTGAAAAACCTAACAGAATACTTACACTCTAATTAGAAGTAATGTTATCTCTTTTCAACTTGGTGTTATCGTATTACTTGTTATCTGCCTTCTTCAATGATTTGTTTGTAAAGGAACTTTGCCAACATATATATGGATTTCAGTGGAAGAAATAAAACACCAGCAAAACTCACCACAGGAAAGTGGAAGGAACTTTAGCTGCTGAATATATACTTAAATCAGAGCTGAAAAATACTGGTGTCACTTCATGCCTCCTTGTTCTCTTGAGCTGCTGCAACTTAGATTAGCATGGGTTAAAATGTACCACTGGCCTGTGCATCTTTTTTACAGTATTCTGTGATCTCTGTCCTTCAACCTATGTTGTCTGACTGAAAGCTACATTTGCAGTGCAAGTAAAAGCTCTACAGCTTACTACATAATTTAAGACTATGAGAGAGAACCACTAGGCAAAATTATTTTGCTACTGAAGTTTTATTCTCATTGTTTTCTTACAATTTTCTCTATTCTAAGAGATTCATTCTTCATCAGATTTTGCAACAGTTGCAACGTTTTTTACACTCATGAAAGCTTTGCACAACTAGAAACAAAATAGTGATGTCAACATTGAACCTTCCAGAAAACTATGTACCACAATATGCATGTGTTCTGTAGCAATACCCTGACTATCCTACTATCCTCTGTGCTTGTTCCTGCTGTATGGAAGATAAATAAAACATCAGCCAGATGCCACAGCCTTCTGTGCTCTATGGACATATCCATCATAAGACAAGTTTTCTATTTTGGGTGATGCAGCAGTCTCATATTTCCTATTTCAACACTTCCATGATTTACACCACTTTGTTTTGTGATACCAGCACAAATACAAATAAACATGTGACATCAAGAGCTACAGTGCTAGCTTTACTCTGCTTCTTATAAGTGGGTGATAATTTCACTTTCATTTCATCTTTCTTTTGCAGTTTCCCAGTTTGCAGAAGCAGAAAATAATACTAATCATTGCCCAATGGAGTGCTTCAAAGATGAGCTCTGAACATGGATCACTTTTTAATTCTGCAGTATTATTACGGCTATGAAAAACAGGATACTTAAGCATCCTTTTTATAATTTACTCTTTAAGCACCATAGTTAAAGTTCTCAAAATTCTTGACTGTTGCTGTGACTTGATTGCTGTACATGTCAGTCCGTGTTGACTTCAATAGGAAAAAAGTCTTGCCAATGTCGAGTGTTTTCAAAATTAGCATGGATTTATTCTGGCTACATTTCCTACTTTATAAAGCTTCTTTCTCGGGTTTATTATGGTTTCCCCCACTATTCAAAACCAGCTATTTTCAATACTATAAAATTTCAGTTAGTGATAGATAAGAGGAACTGACAGCCTCCTGAACTGAGCTGAGAAGTGAATTACTGGAAAGGAAGGGCTAAGGCCATACCTGTAGAAAGCTGCAAAACCGAGCTCCAAGGTGGGGATTGGCATAGAAAGCTGTGCAGGTTTGTCAGCTTACCCCCAGGAGAGGTGGAGAATCTCCCTTCTCTTCTTTGCCTTTCACTCTGAGCTGAGGTTGCTCATCTGCACGTTCCTAAGCCCTCCTTTTTACTAATGCTATCCAGATTCCTTGCAGGTTCCAATAAAAATCTGTAACTCAGAATTAAACTATCCACTGATTTGCTGAATTAGTTTTATGCCAAGTTATGGAGTTGGAAGAGCTGAAACAGCCTGCCAAGGGAAATGGCATGCATCAGAGCTGGTGCAAAGTAAGCAGGGAGAGCATCAGACAGGTATAGGCAGAGGGGAAGAGCTGAGCAGGGAGAAGGAGGACATTGCCATTTGGGTAAGTGGCAAGCTGTTAGATCGGCCTAAATTATCATGCATAACTGTATTCTAATATCATCTAAGAAGAGTCAGCTTTTCAATCATGCTATGTAGTATTTTGATCACAAAAGTTGGCAAGTCATTTCTGTGTTACTTGGTGTATGTATTAATAATACATGATAATTTCTTGTTAGAACACTTTTTAAAATCAAAAATAAGATGTGAGTCTTTACAGTCTAGAGGTAAGATACAAATGTTCTAGAAATATTTCATATGGAAGAGAAAAAACAATAGATTTAATTTTATGGCCTGGAAGTTTTTATAGTGTTTTGTTTCTTTTTATGACTTAACAAAAACAGCGAAGCATATAGACCATTTACAGGCAACCTGTCTGTACTACAATAAAATGGTCTAATGTGCTAACCCATGACTCTTCCTCCTGAGAACACACCTAAGATTGGCTCTTGGTCTGTTTTGTAGCACTGTAATCCATCAAGGGTCTTATGTGCCACTGTCATTTCTATGCGGCTGTCAAGAATGGAACTGCAAATGTCACTTTGACAAATCCTTCTTCTCGGCCACAGAAAATACAATATTTTCTAGGCTCTAAGAAAATATACACTTATGCAATTAAAGTAAATTTTTTTTGAGCAATGGAATTAATAAGATGTGGTTGTCTTTATATCTCTTGATTCATTTCAAGTTCTTGATTGAAGATGTTCTTGCAACTGGTTACTGAAATGCTCCCTGTCTCTTACGTACTTCTATATACAAAATTATAATTGTTCCTGTGCAAGGATTCTCTGGTGTTTAGTTCACGGTGGAATATTTTTTCTCACCAAGGCACTTACAGTAGTTTCCTCTCTTAGATTTATTTTCATGTAACTGTTAGAAATATCATTGCCTTTGAGATGTTTTCCCTATCATAAATGTGTTGTAGTCAATCAATGGTCTCAAAACTTCTGAAAGCGACACAGAAAGAGGCCAAACTATTCAAAAAGGTAGATCGAGGAAATATTGCCGATAAAACACAGCAGTGACGACTCTGTGGAAGGACCTGCTTATCTCATGTATGAAAACACCCACAGAAATAAATAAATGGATGGATGGATGGATAGATAGATAGATAGATAAAGCTATTGTCTATTTTGAAAACATAATGCTGTGAATTACTTGGGATAATACTCTGAGTAAACGCTGGCTACCAACAGCTGTACTGGCTGGAGGTGTGGGAGAGGGTGTCAGAGCTATGCAGTTGTGAGTACAGCAGTGAAACAATTTCAGCTTTAAACACAAAGCCTCACATTAGGGAGAAAATTAACACATTAACCTGTGATATCAACCACAAAAGTCAAGGAATAGAGAGAACTGCCCCCTTTCTGCTCAGGCTTTAGGCACAAAGATCTGTTGGGGCAATCTTTGCATTTCCTCCTAAGGTTGTTGGCCAGATGCTTCACCAGTCCCACATCTGAGTGTGAGCTACCTCTGACATATTTTAGCAAGGCTGGTGAAGTAACTTGCTTGCCTTTGAACCTCTGCAGTCCTGGTAACTTCTCAACTACAAACCTCTATGTCCCATTACAGCGTACAGATCTAGCTGTACACAACTGGAGACTTTCCACTGTATCAAAGGCACCCAACTGTCTACCTGATGCTTGTGCTGTTCATAGGGTCAGGTCTCTGTTTCTCTGACCAGAAAAATAAACCAGAACAAAGAAGGTCTGAGTCATGTTTCCTGGTGTTTAAAAGCTGAAATATCTCAAACATTGTTTAGGGAAAGCAGGTCTTCAAAGATGAGAAAAAGGCAGGCTTGCTAGCAATCCCATGGAAAAGACTCAGCTAAGATATTGCTGAATGCAGGCTGCCAAACAAGGGTGAAACATAAGCTGTTGCAGACATTTTAAGAGTGCGCTCAGGGCTTCAAGCATTTAAATAAATGTTTTGTTCTGTATTTTAGGAAAAGAAAGGAAAAAAGAGACAGCATGGTAATTGTTGGTTTAAAGACAGAAAAAAGAATTTAACATTCTTCACTTTTATAAATCACTTGTACCATTAGAACCATGACTAAAAACTGAATTTTACAGTGAAAAGGATCTCTAACTTTTGGACATAGATTTTTATCATACTTTTTGATTTTAACAGCTCCAGCAAAACTGGAGCTTCAGTTCTAATTATGCTCTAAATGTGATTATATAAATTATATTGAAACTTATTCATCTAATACTGGATGGATATGAATAAGAACTATGAAATTACCTCTATACCTAACTTTATCTGTATGAATAGTTTTCACTGTATTCTTTTGAAAATTGATTTTAATAGGAACATCCAGATACGGAAATTTCTACTCAAGACCATGACCTTATTTTGGCTCTTCTACTTCACAGAGATGTATCGTGCTAATTAAGGATTTTGGATTGAGAAAATGAAGAATGGTGAAAGGAAGTGATTGAGAGCTCAGAAAAGTCACCCAGGCCTCTCTGCAGTCTCTGTGTGACACCGTGTAGGATACCAGTGCTGCAGAGTCAGCTGTGGTCTTATTAATGCTTTGTTAATGTATTTAAATACAGGTCAGGCAGGGTTAGTGCTTAGAAAAGCAGCCTCTCAGGACATTTAAAGCTGTTAAAAGAAATGCTTTGCTGTTTTAATAAGTTGGTAATGTAAAGTCTTTCTTACAAGGATGGGCTGTTGTGCTGTCTTATTAAAAGGAGTGTCATGCTGCAGCTGTGAGAAGATCGCAGCGAGCGGTCATTGAAATCATACAGCAGCCTGCCTAACGTTGGGGCTAGTATTTAATTTTAAATGTGAAACATAACCAACACCTAGTTTATGGTCAATGCAGGTAAGTCACTGAGGTGTGGAAAAGTGCCTGTTCAGGTTTATGAAGCAGTGACCACAGGAGTGGTAACAGGGGTCTAGCTCTTGTGTGCCTCAAGCCCTCTCAGAAAGCTGAGGAAGAAACATAGGGCCAGACTTTGTTTTCTTCTCTTTTTTTTTTTTGGCAGAACAAACACGGGGCCTTTAAATCCCGAGCCATCTCGCCTGAGCCACCGGCCGAAATTCCCCGCCTTGAAGTGCACAAAATGGCACCTTACGCCAAAAACAGGAGCTGGGGGCAGGCAGGCACCCCCCACCCCCGAGGCCTCCCCACGGCCTGCGCCCCGCAACCCCGGCCTCCACAGACCGCCCAGCCGGCAGGAGGCGGCGGGGCCCCGGGGGAGCCGCTCGGCGGGGGGCCGCGGCCTGGGCCTGCCTTGCCCGCGGCCGGCGGAGGGGCGGTGCCGGGCGGGGACTGCAGCCGGCCCGGCCCGATCCGCGGCAGGGCAGCGCCCGGGGAGCGAGCATGCGGCGGCGGGGGGAGGACGGGTGAAGAGCGGCGGCTGCGTCTCCTCCTCCTCCTCCCCCCTTGTTCTCCTCCTCCGCTCGTCTCGCCAGGGTTTCGCTGTCGGGGCTGCGGGAGGAGCCCGGCAGGAAGATGGAGCCGTTCCCCAGCGGTGAGTACGGCGGCCCCCTGCCCGCGGCTTGGGACGTGTCCTCGGGTCTTGGTGTTGCCAGGGTTAAGGAGCCGCCTCCTCCTCCTCCTCTTCCTCCTCCTGCTCCGTGCCCGCCGCTCCCCGCCGTGGTCGCAGCTTTCCTGGTGCAGCTCCGGCGCCCTCGGCCCGGAGCGAGGCCGGATCGTGCTCGGTCGGAGCCGAGGCAGCGGCAGCCAAACATGGAGCCGGGGCACGGCGCTGGGCACACAGCAAAGATCCGTCCCGGGCTGCTGCTGCTGCACGGCTTGGGCTGGCACACTGCGGGCATGCCGGCTGGCCCTACCTCCAGCGTGAGGCAGAGTTTGCTGCAGTGCATTTTAATTTCTCAGTGACCGGACAGAACTTATGACAGATTTAGGGGGGAAAAAAAAAAAAGCATGCAGCAAAAAGTAACTTTTCTGTGTTACTTGAGAAATGTGTCATTATTACTTTATGCTTCCACCTTCTCAAATACACTAAAACTACAACTTGTACACCTCATAGTTTAAAATCAGAAGGTTAGCAGCCAGAACTCTGGGGTTGTTGGTTTAACTACCGATATTGACTCTTTTTCTTTCTTCTTTTTTTTTTTTTTTAACGATACTTCTGTGGAGGGGATGTTTTGCTATGTTGTTATTGCAGCTTGTACAAGCAGTTGGTATTTTGTTTTTCTACTTAATCCTGGCTTTAGATCTTTCAGCTAATTGCAGTCACAGAGTTGTAATCTACGCTCCTGTACTCACGGTGAAGAGACTTCATCTTTAATGCAGTTCGAGAGGGAGTCGTCTCACGAAGTCTTTTTCCCTCCTCTTAAGAGAGGCAGCCATCGTGTTGCTGTCACTTTAAGATCTGTTTGTCATAACCCTGTTCCTGCATTGTGCAACAAAACACCAAAAAGGTCTGCTCTTCATCAGTGGAGATGGAAGTGGTGTCGTGGCCTGAACACACAGCTCGAGGGTGCTTTCTGCAGAGCTTCCTGACTCGGTTCCCTGAAGTGAAAGCTGTGGCCCAGAGGTGGTGGTGAGGCTGTTGGGAAGAAAACCTGGAGCTGGCTGGCATTAGTCAATACGTTTCCTCCAGAAAGCTGCCTCTGCTGGAAGGGAGTCTAAAGAGAATGTGCAAAGATTAGAGCAGAGATGTTGCTTGTTATTTTGATGATCTTTGTGTGTGTTTGGTGCTCAACAGCAACTGCTGAAATCTGAAGTGAAGAGGAGGCTTACACTGTTAGTTTTTGAATGGAGTATTTGTTTCTGTGCTGGTGGTCTGGAAGGCAGATTTGTAGGCATCAAATCTTACAAGCAAACTGTGTTGCACAGTAACTGAAAGGTTTTTGGTTTGGTCTTACATGGTAGTAATGAGTTCTCTTTGTCGATCTATATGTTGACTTCCTGTGTGAAATGTTGTGTAAACTCAAAAGGAAAGATGACTATCACAGGAAGCTGAAAATGTTGTTTATAGCTCTTGAGCTCTATGGGGTTCTTACCATTCTAAAACAGAGGGAACAAGTTGAATCTTAAGGTTTTCAGGAAGCAGTTTAGTTTCCCTTGCAGAAATTAACAGCATTTAGCCCCCCTTGTAGAAATTACAAATAGCATTTAGTCTCCCTCCTTTTCTTCTTTGACATCATGTTGTCCCACCTCTTCACTAGAAGCCTAGGTCCAGTCCTGGCTGGAGAGATCTCTGCTACTCTTTCCCGGGAGTGTAGGTGGAGGTATGTTTGAGGTCTTTAGCTCTGGAGATCTCACAGATCTATTCTTAGGGCCTGGAATAGCTGAATTAGTGAATGTTTCAGGAACATTTATGCTACCAATAGCATTTTATTTTTAACCCAAATTCTTCTATTTTAGGTAACCGTTCCTAATTTGAGACTTTTCCAAAAATGTGAGTAGTTAGCGTAATTAGAAGTGCATGCAAGACTTTGTTTTTGTTGCACATGATTTTTTTCTATGTTGTGTGATCTCAAATCCCTCTAAACTGGGAACTGCAAAGTAGTGAACAGAATTCATTAATTCTGACTAGTAATTTGTTACCTAAACTGTTTCAGGAAAAAAAAAAAAGTGAAATGTTTCCAGTGATAACAAACGAAATTCTGACTAACAGGGATATGTTATGTAATTTGGGGCATGTCTCTTTTGGACAATATTGCAAATTATTTTGCAAGTCTTCTGTTTTTACTTTTAGATTGTATATATTTCTGAAAAACTATTTCACAATTTCCTGTTTAATACCTTAAGCTTTAATTTTTTTTCCCATTTGACATGCAAGGAAAATAAATGTAGAAACACTGCAACAGCATGTTTCTCACTTAAGATAGGTGATGTACAAAATGAAGGAGGTACACAAAGAGTAATTTGTGATAATATGCTGAAATGCAAACAACAATCACTTTCATTAACTTTTTTGAATCATTTTAATCTTTTTCACAGCAAATGGAAGCTTTAAATGAAAGCTCATTACGTAGCTAAACTGATGAACAAAATAAAAAGGTTCTCATGGGAATAAGTGCAGAATCCTTTTGCAGAAGGAAACAAAAATAAGGCAAGCAAGGTAGCGAAATAATTTGTGGAAGAAGATAATTTGCGAAATTTATTTCAGCTTGTTCCTGCCAATGCTGAAATGTTTTCTGACATTGTATCACTAGTGCTAGGAGGAACATGTAGGAGATTGCAGGAGCATGCTCTGTGTGCGTAGTCGAAGTATTGGGATAAGCCTAAGTATATGCTTACCCTTAACTGTCAGTATTATATGTTGTTGTGTCATGGACCAGAAGGCATCCTGTTTGTTTAGGACCTAATAGTACAGATTAAAGCAATACTGAACAATCTGTTTTAGCAGGATGATAGATAAAAAGTCTAAGATGTCTGTGCTAAGTGCCTTTTTTCCCCTTGTTTTACATATCCCAGCGTTTTGCTCTAATCAAATATTACCAACAACAATTTTCTGCTTCCATTTATATGTTTCTAAATGCATCTTAAATTGTTCAAATCCATGTTGCTAGATGGTGTCTTTTCACAAAGCCATGTTTTAACATCTGTAGCTTGTGTTCCTGTGTCAGCTAAGCTAACCTAGAACCCCTTTTCTCAATGAGCTGGGTATTTGTTTGCTTTTACTGCACTCCTATGAGGTCTCTGTCTAGCAGCGAATGCTTAGAAATAAATGAAGTAATTCAGATACAGTCTGTGTAGCTGCGAGAGGTCATCCCTCTCTTAGCTGCATTACTGTATATACACAGACAAAGAATTAAGTGCCCTGTTCTGCTAGTACTTTACTCTGCAAGCTTGGATCTGGATGCATTGTGTTAGCAACATAACTGGGACAGAGTACTCCAGCGTCTGTTGTAGAAAGAAAAGTAATGAACATATGAAGAGAATAATAGAGTTGAAAGAACTTATAAATCTGTCTAAAGTGTTTTCTCTTGGCAAGAGCAAACACTGAGTTGGAAAGAGACTGAAAATGTCTTGCCCTGCTAAAACTACATCTGAAGTTCAGAGCATGAATGTTCAGCATGGGTTGCCTGTTAGTACATTTCTGCTGAGGAGATGGTATTCCACTTGCAAGATATCTAATGAGTCAAAAATGTTGAAACCTTTTGTTGAGCTCACTGCCTGTTGTCTGGAAAAGTATTCCAGGACTCTTTTTCTGACAACATGGTGCACGCATAGTCCAGCTTGATACTTAGGTTTGATATCCAGTTTGATACTTAGGAGGCCACAGGCACATGTATGAGATAAAGCCCTATAATGACAGCTATAGAAAACGTTAAACTAATAAAAGCTAGAATAAAAGCCTGTTGATCAACTAAACAAGCAGCTAATCAGAATATTTTTTCATATCCATTGTGTATGATAATTACCTACTAAAGAAGCCAGAATTACGTCTATTTAGTGCACGTCTCTTTTTTTTTTTAATGATGAATTCAGCTTAAGCTTTCCTTGTCCTCCATCACACAGTGATTTAAATAAAGTCCAGTGAATTTCCAGCTTAGCTGGACAGTGAAGTACATTTTTGTTCATGATGTACAATAGCAGAGATCATGTAGAAGAACAAAAATACTAGGGTTTCTTTGAGCGAAAGCAATACTAATCCTTTGGCTATGAGACAAATTTGTTTGCAGGTACTGCTTGGACTTGTGCCCAGCAGTACCTTAAAATGAGATCCAATGAACTTTTGAAACACTCCAGCATCTTTATGAGCTGGTGTTTATGTATCTAAATATTTTAGAGTCATAAGTACATGCTAATAGCTGCATTTTCACTATTTTTGGTACTGCTTTAAATAGTGGAGGTATGTTGAACTTAAATTGTAAGAACCACAAAAATATTTTGTACCCTGTAGCCAGGAAGAAAGGAAGTGAACAGATGGAGGCTCTTGAAGGGAATGTGGAGAGAGGGAAGAGCCCTAGAAAACTCATTGAGCTGATCACAGAGGTAGGGATTTCACGGTCATAGGATGTGCTCTGCTCTGCTTGCCTCCTTGAGGCACAGATGATGTTTTAGCCTGTGGTGAGCATTGTCTCGTGAAAGAGGCTCAAACAGTATCTCAGTGCCCAGGTCTTTGGTTGGTTTGTTTGGGGTAACATACAGATGCCCTGGTCTTCACTACAACTAGAGACAGGAGTCCTGGTCCCACGGAAATTTGAGATGTTTTGGTGTTTTCTTGTTACTGTGGAAATAGTGTTTTAGTTTTTTTTAAGTTTTTCTTTCCTCATGAAGTTTCACTGTTTGGAAGATCCTGTTTCAGACCTCCTTGTTGAGCGTGGCTGAGTGCAGAGAGCTGTTTTTGGTCTGTAATCACTCTTTGACAAGGAAGGAATCGATTCTGCAAGCACTCAAGTTCTTGTCGAACTGTACATCCGTGTCACAGTGTCCCTGACTTTTAAGGGGAACCACTTGTGGTTAAAGCTAAGAATGTGCCTCATTTGCTTACTGCTCCGGGGCCAAGCACTGCTGTAGTTTTAAGCTTTCCTTTTGTGTAAAATCTGACACTTGAAAACAACTTCTGCTGCTGTAATAATGAATTGTTAATACATCGATAGTCATTTGTGATTGTTTTTCATGCACGTAAACCAATCTTTCTGGAACAGCCAGGCTTGTATTTGTGGGAGCCCAGAAAGCTCCAGAATACTTTAAAACCCTCATTGCTTCTAAGCTGAAGCTTCTGCAGGTAAAAGAAAAAGACAAAGAATAGGTGTGTTTTTTTTGTTTGTTTGTTTTTTTCAGAAAATGGAACTGTGAATGCAGGCTGTATGAGCTGTCAGTTTTACTATCCAAACTTGTCGCTGACAGGCATATTAATGAGGTCTTGGCACAAGTGAGTCTCTTAAGTATGAAGATGTGCATGAGTAAAGTGCTATTCTACAAACAACTGGAAAGTGGTTAAAGGGACCATCACAGAATATCCACTGCAGCAAATAAAATGTAAATGAGAGGAAGATAAGAGCTAAATAATGTTGTTTAAAGTGTGCAAACTTGTTAAACTTTGGAAAAAAATAAAAACAATTCAAGGAAACAGTTTAAATTTTCCTTCATGTCTGTCTTCTGTGGTCATGATGCTGTGATGCTACTATGACAGTGGTCTGCATTGCAGTGGTGGGAGCGCTGTTTTTGTTCTGCATTATGTACTCTGATTGAGCTAGCAGGCTCCATCACAGCAACTGACTTGTTGGCAACTCTGTTGATTGATTTGGCAAAAGTTCAGGCTGCTGCTGTGCTGGAGGGATGGTGCCTAGAATAGAAGAGGCTACGCTAAATGTCAATATCCTTTATGTTCCTTGTGATATTTTTTTTTCCCTCCTTTGTGTATGAAAAGCAGTGACAGCTATTAATGGGCAGTATCTGAATGCAGGGAGTTACAACTTTTCATCTGCAGAAGTAGTGGTTGTGGGATTAAGATCAATGAAAGGAAAAAAACACTTGTGGAGCAGAACTGAAGCATTAGTTTAAGTGGATGTGTCATTGACAGGTCTAAGATTTACAAAAATTCTTCTAAATAAAAAATGGTGGTTAGAAATATGCTTTGTCTAGAGAGGAACTGAGTTGTGTCCCTCTCCCCCTGTTGTGTCTCTTCCTCTCACCTTGTTATTTTCTTCCTCTTCTTGGCAGCAGTTTGTGTTTTGAAATATGTGTAAATCTAGTAACAGTGATGAAGCCAGGGTTACTTACGGTTCTGGTCAGAGCAACCCAGAGTACTCACAAGACTGAAATACCTGCAGGTGGGCATGGATTGTCGATTGGAGCTCTGGCAGGGCTGGCTCTAGAGTGACCCTGCTGGTATTTCTGCAGAAACCTTCCACAAACCCTGCAGGGCATGTTTATCTGATGCACAGATCGGTCTGGCACTTTGCGTAGTCAGCAGCTCTCCCACCTGCTTTTCCTGTGGTGACACTGAGTGAAAGAGATGATCCCCCGGGTACCTTCTGAAAAGTGGCTGATATTTGGGCTGTCTCCTTTCCGGCGAGGCGGTGGCTGTAATGAAGCTGATTTCAAGCTGACAGTGAGTATGTGACAGCTCTTGGAGCAACTTAGATCTCCGTATTTCTTGAGCTACCATGCAGGCATACTGCCTTTTTTCTTGGTTGGAGTGCTTTGTCTTGTCGTAAAGTAAGTCTGACAGATACTCGTTTGCTGCTGACTTACAGGTGTTTTTATGCATCGTAGTGTATCGTAGGAGTTATCAAATGTGTATCAAGTAAGAATAGCAATCCAAAAGGCACATCAGGCTTTCTCGTTTGTTGTCGATGGGTTTTCTTGCTTGTTTTAGAACCTGCTCAAGATGAGAGGGTTTGATAGTTGGAATTTATTCCTTAAGAAAACAAACAAACAAAGCCAACTAGGTAAGCACTGGGTTGTATGCAGTCTTACAATATGTCTAACAATCCACTAGCTGCAGAGTTCTGTATTTTATTTCTACAGAACAACTGATAACTGGCTGAGAAATCTTTTCTAACTTAGCTGTGAACAGCCTGGCATTCATCAGCCATGGCTATATGTAGTCAAGAAGATAGTCTACAGCCCCGAATACGGGAGCTTCAGAAGCTCAAGAAATTTAAGACAGCTTCCAGTGAGTCCCCAAGGCTGGATGCTTTTTCATTAGATCCCTGTGGTCAAAGATTTTCTATCATTTTAATTGCAAAACATAACCTTGATCAGGTTGGAAACAGGAAACTAAAAGGCTATCTAATAACATTAATTTTCAGTGCCCTCTTTCCCTTATGTCCTTGCATTTTGCCCAATCAGTGATTGAGGATAGAGTGCTGCCTTAATGCTGCTGGGGCTCGTGTAAGGTTTCCTCTCCCAGCAGCTAAAGAGGAGTGTCACTTAAAACAACCTTCTGCTCTTCCCTTCCCTCCACCTCCCCCTTACTTTTCACTGTGGAAGCCGAAGTCCTGCAGATTGAAAACTGACAACATTTGGCAAAGTGTGAATGGACATGATGTGCCTACGTTGGATGTCAAAATCTGGACGAAGCTTGAATTGGGTAGCTTTAAATTCTCCGGTAATCTCTACATACCTCCAGGGAAAGTTATATACTTATATTTTTGCCAATTGAATGGCTAAAGGATTCAGTAAATGATAGTCACTCTTTTTTATCTTCTGAAACATTTTATTTTTATTGACAGCAAAAACTGTAGTGATTTGAAATGACATATCAATAATTGTGTGCCAGTCTACTTAAAACTTTATTGCTAGATGTTGAAATGTAATTGATTCATGTGGTTCTTCAGCCTGAGGTCTTGCCAAAGAAAATGTGTTTGTGCTTTCCTTAAAAATCAGGAAAAGGCTTTAAGGAAGTCTTTCAGAAGCACCCAAGGCAAATAAACAGAGGCTTAAATGAGATTACACTCTCAGCTCATGTTTCTTATGGCAATTTAAGATAAGAGAGGGTTTGAAAACACATAACCATGTATTGTTTTAATTTCCATCATACAGCCTTGTTGGTGGAATTTTGCTCTAAGCTACATGCAAGAGCTTGCTATTGAAATATTTGATCTCGCATTTGTAAGTGGAATAAAAATAATTACAAAACAAAAAGGCAAAAGTAGGCCTTCCACTACAGGCAGGTGGAAGGGAAGTTGAATAGAGAGAGACCTTGTATGGCTTGGATCCTAGGTTGCCTTGTTTATTTTGGTTTGGAAAGTGGCATTTATCCACCTTTACAATTCAGGAAAAACAGTTCAAGTTAGGATCATACAAAAAATTGTTTTTTTTTTCTTTTTAAACTAGCATCTGCTTTGTGCATTTTTTGTTTGTCCTTCCCTTGTGACCCAATTAAAGAAGCAGTGATACATACTTAACGGCACAGATTCCTGTGAACCTCTACCAGTTTGGTTGCTCCTGTAGACTTGCTTGTCTCCTGAAATCAGTCTCCTGCAAAGTGGTGTTTGTCACTAGGATGCTGCCAGTACTTTGTGTCTTGGATGGATTTCCTGTAGTGCCTGCCTTTTGGTGAAAGCTTGCAGTAAAATTGTACAGAGGGTGGTCAGCACGTATGTTTGCACTTCAGTAATAACACCACAAAAAGCAACAGAGCCTGTCCTGTTTTTTATGACTGCCAAATGGAAACGTCTTTGTCTGTGTGGGTGAAGGGTGCAGACCTCTTAGCTATAACTGAAAAACACCCACTTTACTTCAGTGAGATAGTGGTTTATGTAAGGCTTTTAGAATTTATTCCGCCTGTGTCAGTGTTCTGTTCTGTTTTCTGTACTTAAGGAATACTAAGAGGACTAGTAAATGCTGCTTTATGCTCAAAGCACAAGTGGCTTTGATGTTTCTCTTTCTTCCTAAATGATTATGTTGATTATATAAAAGTACATATGCTTATATGTTCAGATGTGTGTTTTTGGTCTATTAAAAATGTGTAAATGTGATCTTGTAACATCATGGGAGGTAAGGGTATGCTCTTAGCCCACCTATTGCTTCTGTTCAGCAAGGCACATGTATGATACAAGGATTTCTGTAGGAATACGTCGTATTTCCTAATATTTCTTGATTGTGTTTTCTTCTATTGGATTATTCCCTTCTGAGTTCATTAAACCAAGAGAGAAAGTGGTGACACTAGTCCTGGAGCAGCCTAACTTGATTTTGTTTTTCAGAAATGTTTTTCGTATGAAAAGGTTCTAAAAATAAGATTTAACACATTTAAAATAACTGCAAGCATGAAATCTTTTATTTCTGAACTGAAATATACGTGGCTTCCCTCCTATGGAAATGTGGGGCTTGTGCCCCCGTACACTGCTTGTACCAGTAAATAAAAGTTCTGCTTAAGCTTTCTTCTTCTTGTGGTTTAACCCTGGCAGGTAGCTGAGCCCCACACAGCCTCTTGCTTACTGCCTGCAGTGGGATGGGGAGAGGGCCGTAAGTTACAGTGAGTAACCTCGCAGGTTAAGATAAGGACAGTTTACTAGGTAAGCCAAAAGCCCCATGCACAAGGAAAGCAGAACAAGGAACCCATTCTCTGCTTCCCATCGGCAGGCAGGTGTCAGCTGCTCCCAGCAAGGCAGGGCTCGTCACATACAACGGTTTGTTGGGTAGACAAACGCCGTCACTCCAAATGTCCCCCCTTCCTCCTGCTTTACCCCAGCTGTTATTGCTGACCATGACCCCACATGGCATGGGACATCCCTCTGGCCAGTGCCTTATCAGCACTGTTGTGGCCTCAAATCCAAAGCGCAGCACCATGACAGCTCTCATGAAGAAAACTAATTCTATCATAACCAAAACCATCGCAATTTCAAAGGGTGCAACTTGCTTCAAAGCAGAGCAATCAGAAACCTTGGACTGTAGATAGTTAAAATTTTGCATTGAACAGCAGTTGCCTTTCTGGTTTAAGAGTAACGATTGTTTGGAGGCATATGCGCTTTATACACCATAGCAGTCATCTGTGTACTTACTGACATGGAGCTCTGAATGTGTGGCCTCTCTGTAGGTACATAGTAACATATGTAAAAGCTATCTTAGAGAGTAAAGTATGTTCTGGATATTGATTAAATCCTCCCTTTGTGGGTCTTGCCAGCTGTGCATATTTAAGAGAAAATTACATTATGAGCTTCGTAGTGTGCGCATGTAGCTCTCTATTAGATTGTCCCTATTCGTTGCCAGTTGCCTTTGAGCCATGCCTGCTGAAAACTAAGAACTTGTAATGCTATTTATGAAGGTTACATTAGTGGCATGTTAAATCTGAGACAGGATTTCAAATGTCATGAAATTTAGATATGATCTGGTAGGAATAGTAATGTCATCACTTCCAACCTTGTTGGTTTGTGTTCTCTCTCTCCCCACTTCCTCTCTTTCTCTCGAGAATTAAGACATTTGTTATGTTTGCATGATTCTCAGATTTAACACCAAAGTGCTTTATGTTGCTGCTGTACGTGCTTGCATCGTTCCTCACTGCTCCTTCATTTATGTATTTTTTTTAATGTACTGTGTTGTTATGCTGAAAAAACAGTTACAAAACAGGCATAAAAAATGCAGTATTGGCTTTTCTGTGAGAGCTGGCTCTATCAGTTGTGTTTGATGCAGTTGAAATGCTGTCCCTGAGACTGTACTAATCTGTCCTTTTGCAAGTTGTTTACAGTGTCAAGGGGGAAATAGCCATAACGGTGGGAGGTTTTGCATGAAGTCTAAAGCTAGATAATGCCAGTAAGGCTGGGGGAAGGAAGTGTGTGCTGTGCTCTCATGGTTACGTCCTTGGGGAGGGTGGAGGTGGGAAATCATTCTCTGTTGCAGACTTACTGCTATACTGTCTGTAACGTGTGCTGTTGTTTTTTGATGCTGAAAGCCTCATGAAGGAAATCTGAGTTTCCCACGTGCTGTTGCAGAGTGTTGCTATTAGGCCACTAGGAAACATGGTAAGTAGTGCATAAATTTCACAGACAGGTGGGATTTTACCTGCACAGCTCTTACTGATCATCAGAAGTGGACCCAGGTCTGTACATGGCTCTGGAAGGTCTAAAACTTGGCAATTCTTTTCCTTCTTTCAAATAGAAACACTTCAAATCCCAAATGGTAAGTGGAATAATTTTCATTGGGATTTTGGTAGAGAGAGAGCAAAGTTGTGTTTCAGTTTCTGTTGTTGTTTATGGTTTTTAAACTTTCAGGGCTTTTTATCAAATTGTCTTGGCACTGGGTGATAGTCATATGAAACTTTCTTTCAAGAGACTTTATTATATACGTACAGACCAAGAAAGACATTTGCGGGCCCAGTCTGCTCTCCTGGTAGTGGATTCCTGTGGGTTTGTCTTGTATCACTGTTTTCAGAAGGTACTTGAATATCCTCTTTGTTTTTTGAACATTAACTTTGTACCTTAACTGAACCAGTCATTTTGTGTTGGTTCCACAGCCCTCGATTGTAGGTATTAATTGCTGTCGAACCAACTGAGGTACTTGTGAGGGAGTATGGAAAATCATGTAAGCCCTTTTTGTTTGTGAGTAAAATCCATAAGCGGTTTGAGCTCACTCTCTAATGCCCAGTTCTGAAGGATTCCTGTCTCTTGCCTCTGTGTAGTGACTAAACACAGCTCAGAGCTTGAAAATTCAGAGTAGGGCCTGTAATGTTTCCATAGATGTTTCCATCCAAAGCAAATATTTACAGTCATGCCTTGGTCCTATTTATAATGAAGAAGTTGGCACGAACCTTTAATGAGCACGTACTCGTGCACAGCTCTGGTTTTGATCATGTCTGTCTGAGGAAAACCTGTCATTCTGGAGGTACTGTCAGCTCAGGGTGTTCCTCCCACAAATGGAAGATGAGGGTATATGCCTGCATCTACATGAAGAAGCCACAGAGCTGGGATATCCGTCAGGCTTTTGCATGCCCTTTGTCAAGGAGTTGTGGGTGTGTTCGTTGGATCCTGCTCGTCTGGAGAAGGGTGCTTCAGCTGAACTCGAGCCGTCTCCAGAAGTGCCATAGGAACTGGGGCCTTGTCGCATGTGGGTGCATTTGGGACCTCTGGGTGCTTCTTTTTGCATGATCAACTGGGAACTGCAATTTTTTGACAGGCTAGATTCTCTATTATGACCTGTAACTTTTGGAGCGGTCGATTCTACATTTGCAAGGTTCTTTTCAAGTGTCTTTTTTTTTTTTCTTAGAGAGAGTTCCCTTTGCCATTCTGTTGTCCTGTCTCCAAGATGGTAGGTTAAAGGAGGGCAAAATGATTTCAAGTAGGACTTCTGATTCCCTGAAATTCCACCAGCTATTTGTATCCGTGTTTTTAAGCTGACTGAAGGATATATAAATACGTTTTCTCACTGTGAAGAGGTGTTGATTTTTAAATTACGTGAATGGCATTGCGTGCTTTCGTATTTTAGCAACAGCAAATAATTGCTCTGTATAGCATTAAATTATAATCTTTTTCCTCAGAAGGAATTTGAAATGCATGGAACAGTTAGGGTGACTTGGGAAGGAAAACTGTAGTCAGAATCTTAGCATGACTAACATGCTTGTTGGTATTAGCTTTCTTTGCTGAACACACTACTTTGAAAAGATGAAATGAGCTTTTCTCTCTTTTTTTAAATAAATAATGGACTTTTTTATAGACTAGTTGGAGACAGCCCAACGCACAACAGTGCGAGGAGGTACTTTACATTTTAGAACGAGCAACTAAACTGATGTGACAAGAAGTAATGATCATAAACCAAGAAGTACTTGGTTTAGAGCAGGCTGAAAAGATTTTTACTTCCTGAGAGAGATGGATGAAGCTCTGTGTTACAAGTTTATGTGATTATGTTGTTATTGCTTGTGATAAGTAATCTGAAATTCATTCCTTGTTGACAAGGGAAAGTTCTCTTCAAAACTGGAATGATAAAGAAATGGCAAATATGATGTCCAGATTGTGATCGAGTAATACTATGTATACTATTTCATTTTCTTTTAATATATAAAAGTACTATATGACAATCTTCTACTGTGTATAATGTAAAATTGGATATTTATGATTTTCATTTAAAGAGTAAAATGAAAAATCTTCCTCCCTTAAAAGTACTGCTTTGTTAAATTGTTTCACTCTAAATACCTGGTGGATGTTTACCCACTAGAAGAAATAATGTAATGCAGTCTTCAAGTGGTGATGAAGCACTGTTCCCACAAAATACAGCTTTGCAGCCAAAGGAGGGAAAACATGTAGATTTTTTTTCTTGTTCACTGCTCCAGTAATGAATAGTTGTATCTTTTGAAGAGCAGACTTCATAACTAAGGGATTTTTTACACACATTTCTTGGGTGTGTAAATCTGATAGTGTATGCACACAGAGATCTGAATGTCTTAATCTAAGAGTTTACATTTGTCATCTGTGGGATCCATGCTCTATGTCCCTGCATAGAACTTCTGTGCAAGCTTCAGAGCTAGAAATCTCATAACGTGAGGAATTCACTTATATATGGACTATGAACAAATAGAATTTTTTCCACCACCCCGTTTCCTCTGTGGATTGGGGGAGAATCCAGAAATATTACTGCTTGTCTGGTGCACTGAAGCACAAGGTTTTGGTTAGGATTTTGCATAGGTTTCCCAGTATGTGCAGGGTTATTACATGAGAACTTCAAGAGTCTTGTGCCCGTCCCTTCCTACTCTTTCTAAAAGTGACTTCCTGTGTCCCAGGGAGCTGTGTCTGTGTACTGCACGTGAAAATAGCAACAGGGATTATTTACTGGCTGTGCTGTAAATCAGTTGTCCGTGGGCAAAATCTAGAAATCATGTAGTGCTTCTGTTAGGTGGTATTACAGAAACACAACAGAGCAGTTTTTAAAATTAATCTTTGATATTTAAGTACTTTTTTCCACTTAAAGGTTTTTTTATTACTTCCTCCAAAGCCTTGAGGCATTTATTTGCTCTGCGCTTCTCTGAGAAGTGTTTACATATGTTCTTTCAGTGCCGTCCTGAAAAAGCATTCCTTTCTTGATAATGTCTTTTCCCTGCTTAACTGCTTAAATATTCAGATACATGCATTTGGCAGTACAGCATTTTCAGGCATTGCCGTAGGCACCTCAGTGTTGATTGGTCACAAAACAAGGCAGCAGCAAGGAAGAATTTTTAATTGGTCTAAATAAAAAGATTGTCAAGTTTTGCTTCTTCTGTAAATACAGATGCATTACTCATGTTAATGCTACTGAATTTTTTTGCTTCCCACCGTGAGTAGGTATGTTTGATTGATCAGGACTGTAACTATTAAGTATTATGTGTCATGGCATTGTGCAAAGAAATTGAATGTGTTTCTGGGAAATTCGTGATGCATTGCATTTAAGGTAGTATTTTTTGACAGCTGTGGTAAACCTGGAGCTCAGTTGTCAGGCACTTGTAACAACCAGTACAGTAGCAGGCAGTAATTGCTGCAGAGCTTCAGTGTGCAAACAAAGGCTCAACCATACCCATACTATAGGCTCAAAAGAGAGGGTTAGGGCAAAAGTGGGGGATAGAGGAAAGAAATTATGTTCCAAACCATCATATCTGGACAGGCGATCAGAGTTCTCGGTTTGTATCCTTTCAGCTGGGCCTCACTGTCTTGTGTTAACTGTTGTTGTATTTGGATACTGTACCATATACAGGGGCAAGTATTGCTTCTTGTGACGGGGAGAAGGAAGAAAAGTGTCTGATTAGTATTTAGTTATTATTAGTAGTAATTAGTATTCTGATTAGTATTTAGTAATGTAATAACTATTTGTTTTTTTGTGATTAGTGTCAGTTTTTATACTTGCTGAAACCTTTGCAATTACAAGTATTTTAACTATTAAAAAGATTTCTGCAGTGGGTGTTTGGTTGTGTGTATGTGTCAAATATATTACTAACAATGGAATCGAAGACCTACAGAAGTCTTTTAAAGTCTACACGCAGTCTAAGGACTCAGTTATTTCTGAAGCGGCATCAAGTCCTCAGCCTCTGTGCAGGCAAGCTGAGATGCTGTGTCAGAGGGGCAGAGCTGAAGTTAGTTAGAAAGCAGAGGGTTTAGAAGTGGAGGGAGTCTCTGCTTCGAAACTAAAGTAAGGCAAGAGTTTGTTCAGAGTTCTTGACCAACCCAGGCTCTTAAATAAGGAAACACAAGTTAACTCCTCTGGTTACTGCTGCAGAAAATAGGCATACGGTGCTTCTAGTGAATCTGTCCACTTCAGTGCTCAGAGGAGTAGGATGAGCCTCGAGCAGGATCACATCTTCAATCATTCATCTTCTGCTGGGTTAGCAGTAAGAGGAAGCCCAAGACCTGCTTCCTCAAGAAGAAGACGAACAAAGAGGGGAACACAAAGCTTACAACTCTGGGACATCTTGGACACAGGTGCTGGGGAAGGATGGAGGATGAAGGATGGAGAATTTGGGGGATGTGGTGAGAGGTCAATATATCTTTCTGCTAAGAGGTGGAAGTGGTGATCCAGGAAAGGGAATAGACACAATGATGTTCATTATGTGCTGTTCCACCGGGTTTTGATAGCTGGGAACACAGTATGCTGTAGGCAAAGAAACTGAGAAAGGCTGTGAAAGTTCAGCAGTCTACTTGATTAGGTCTGATAAGACTCACCTTGAAGTGGTGAGTAATCAGTGAAATAGACCAGAAGGTGCTAATGGTAAGGTAAAGAAAATGTAGGCTCGGTTTCAGGTTTCTGCACATTTTGTGGAGAATAGGGACTACATGCAAAGTCTGGATTGACCATCAGTTGAGTTGGCCGTTTGTGACGGAGAGGACCGGACTACATAGCTCCACTGGCTCTGGGCAGTGCTAAATTCCTCCTGTCAAGTCTTCAGATTCAGCAGGGATGGCTGGGAATTCACCTTGACAAGTAAGAGAGGTGGTCTCCTTTCTAGTGCCTCAACAGGTGATGAAGTTACTGTGTGCTCAGTGTTTGGGTGGACTGAAAGGCTCCATCCCAATCCTCCTGTCCCGGCTGTGGACTTTAGGGTGATGGGGTCTGTTTATTTGTACTGTTTGCACTAGCTAGCTGTTTAAAATCCATATTCTGCTTCATTGATACACTCCATGCTCGGAAAGCATGCTTTTCTTTCACAGCCCCTGATGCAGCATCAACAGAGAATTAAAGCATAAATCAAAGTATGGATTAATTCTAAGTCCATTTGGTTTTGACTAATTGACTTGTATCTTTTGTATAATTCTTTCTTCAGATCATGACGTGAAAATGGTTCACCTAAGCAAGCAACCAGTCCTAAGGCTAGAGATAATGTGGAGTGCTACCAGTACTACATGGCCGAGGGGACTTTTCTTGTCCATAATTCATGAGATTATTAACTATTTCTAAAGCATTATGCCCCAGGTTTCTTACAAAACTGAGGTTAATTCTGATTTGATCAGTAGGTTTTGAAATTGAGAAGACAGAAGGCAACTCTGATGCTGCATCCAAACACTGAGCGCCTAAAGAAGGCTGTAGGTGGGAGGAGCTTTAGGTACATGTAGGCTGGGTGGTTATTGGCCCATGCAGCCAGGAAATCATCACTTATACTTGTATTCGTTGAGAGCTTTGGGGGGGGGGGGGCGGGGGGGAACAGATCTCATCTAATGGTTGAGATAATGTCAGCCACGCATTCAAATCCTGTGCAAAAGATCTTAACATACAGCATAGAAATAAGACATAATAGACAGGTATCACCCAAATGCATATCCAAATAAAAAGGGAAGGGGGAATTAGAAGCAGCAACATTGCCTCAGTATTCATCACTTTTAAGGATTTTATTCGTACAGTCTTAATTTCTCTTTCATTAGTCTATTGATATAAAATACTGTAAAAGTATTAAGTTTTTAACTTTTGTATCTTGATCTTTTTTGTCTTATCTCATTTGCTGAAGTGGTGAAGTGGGGTGGAGTGTTTGAAACACTTCCTTCCCAGCTTGATTCATGAAACTCCTTTCTAACTTACCTGATTATGCGGTTCATAAGTAGCATTAACTAGGGGAGTTGACCTTATTTTTGTCTTTATATTTTGAAAACAAAAATCAAGCTGCTTTCTTTGATAATGTTAACTATGAAAGTTTGTGTGCATTTTCAAAGGCTACCAATTCCAGTGTTTAATTGGAGATTTACCAGCTAAGTCCCTGCTTCTCTGTGAGCCGAGGCTATTTTATGGCTTTAAACTGTTGAAAAGATAAGATACTGGATAAGTTGTACCTGTTGTCTTAAGCTCAAACATTGGTTTACGGTAATGAAAATTCTAATCAGTGCTGTTTGGAACTAGTGATTTTTCTTTAATTGGCTGAAGAAAGCAGTCTCCACTGAGAAAATGATTGCACTTTCTGAAATATTTCTCACCTTTTGCATTTATATAGAATTTCCAGTGCAGTATGTAGGATCTCAGTTTTCTGCAAAGTGCTTTTGTATATCAGTGTTAGCACCTGTGAAGTTGAACCTATGTTTTGGAATGGTGTTTTGGGCTGCCAATCTCCATTCCTTCCCCTCACCTATGGCAGGAACAATAACTGCAACAATAGTTTTGGCTGATAATAAAATCAGGATTTGGAAGAAGATGTACAAGGAGTCCAGTATGGGGTGTACGAGTGAGTGTTCCCCTCTTCCATGAAAGATTTAATGCTTTGCAGTTCAGGTTTTTAGAGATTGATTGATTGATTTTCCTGCTAAGCTGTATTGTTAGTAAACTAACATTAAGAGGAGCAAACCTGGCCATATAGGTTTTATTTTTACAATTCAATGATATATGTAGTAAGTAACTCAATGTAAGTTAAGGTTTATGGCTTTGATTAGGTAAATGTGAAAGATGGGTCTATGCCAAAATGAGTCAACAAAAACTTTAAACAGTATATTGTGTTGCTGTTCTAGAGTAGCGTTCCTGAAATTTTAATCAGGACATTTCAGAGATATGTGAAACATTAACAGAACATTTTCCTCTCCTTGTCCTCCTTTTATTTGAGGTTGTCAATGCAGGTTTGGGGATAGGCAATTCAGGAGACAGTGTGTAACCTTTTAATAGTTTTGCCAAATTCTCATTGTCCCAAATGTCTGGAGTCACATTTTAGACAACTCTTCAATGTGAAAAAATACATTTTTGTTCCTAAAGTCAAGTTGAGCCTTTTTTCTCCTGCCAGGCATTATGAATAATTTTTTTCTAATCACATGCTTAACGATTTGTACACTTAAAACGTACATTTGTTTTAAAATTGAAATCAAATTTAAACATTGGTTTAATTTCAACAAGTCCATATAATCCTTGAAAGCTTGCTGGGTATCATCTCTGCTGTTTTCCCCTACCTTGTTTTCCTCCGCCCTGTTTTCAAACTACGTAATGCAAGTTCCTCTTTTTTTATCTTTCACACATAGGATGTGTGAAAAATTTCACTATGTAAATCTAAAGTAGGTATATTTTCGTTTTTGCTTCTCATAAGTACAGATGAATACTGTACTGTAACATGTTTATCCTTTACTTAAAGAACAGATTCTGCAGCAAATATGCATTATTTACAAATGAATCTTACTTACAAGTTTTGTAGTGCTAGGTATACGTAGATGTTTGCACAGAGAATATTAAAGACACTAGCTCAGAAAATTGTACGGCTTTATCTTGTCTATAATAGTGTGGGTTTTTCTGGTAGAGTAATGCTTCCAAAACTTGCTTTTCAGATACGATAAAATGAGACTTAATTCACTAAGTAAAATATGAATATAGGTTTTACAGCAAACATTCTTCTGATATCTAATTTTCAAGCTTTTTTTCTTTCCTTGACAACAGTTATATGAACAGTTATATTTCAGTTTGTTGAAAATACTGCTTTTGATATAAAAGAGTGCAGTGACTTCACATACGTTATTTCCGCAGTTTCTTCATTGGCTCTTCCTTGTGCCATGATGTTAGTTACTGAGAGGGATTAAATCATTTCAGAAACAATAACATTTGTACAGTCTTTGTGTACATTATTACATATTTATATACATCATATTTGTCCTGTATACATATACCTTTATGCCGTTTGCCTGAGCTGAAGAGTGTAAAGCGAATTTTCTGAATGCCAAAGGAATGGTGGAGCCTTTGCTGTGTGGAGCAGTATTTGTTCTGGCTGGCACCTTTTCCTCAGCCTCACTTTACCACCATGGTAGCAGGTTCATTGCTTGCTATCTATGCTGATACCTTGCAACTGTTTCACCACTGATTCTAGCAAACATGACCATTAAATAAACAACAAATATAAAACAGATCTTTAAAAGGAAAATAATACCTTGAAGTTACTTTTTGTCCTGTTGTATGGTCTTAAGAAATGCCACATCTTTCCTGGAGAGAAAACTGATGTGGTTTGTTTGTGGGATTTGATGTTTGGTGAGCAGCTGATGCTGTTAAAGAAAAGCTCAGCAGTGTAAAAGATGGGTGTAAAAATTAGGTATCTAAAAAGTACTGTGGACCTGGATAAATGTATCCCCATTGATAAACATCATTAGCTCTTCCTGAAATCATTCATTGCACAGAGTTATTTGACATAATATCAGTGAGTTGCTTGTTTGAGGACTGTAACTTTAGTGCAGCTAGCTCTTAGTACATAATTTGAGTTGCAATGTTCAAGCTGTTAGAATGAGAGCTCTGCTCTTCTCTGCTTCCATTGAATCTTGGGGGTTGACTGAGTTTGTGTGGGTTATGTTGTTTTAATCAATAATAGACTAACTAGTTCCCTGTTGTACATTTCTTGAGTTTTCTTGGTACTGGCACAGCTGAAATAGCAGGTACTCCTGTTTTCACTGTCAAAACATCAAGGCAAGGGAAAGACATTGACTATTAAATGCATAATATGCCAAATTTATAAATTTATCCATCCAGTTTTGCTGAGTCACTGGACATTTCCCTGGAACATGCGTGGCTTTGTTAGTGTCTGCTTATCTGAGGATGGTGTTCTCTTCCTTCCATACAAAGTGCCTCACTTTCAGCCTCAGGTAGCAAAACAAGTCATTTGTTCATAGTTTCTCTGTGTTCCCTGGTGGGCCCTTTTCGGACACACTGGCAGATTAGTAAGTTCATGTTCCTACACAACACTAACTCTGTACCTCTCTCCTATTACTTAAAATGCATAGAAGTGGTTTTACCTGCAGTGGGAATCAAATTTTACTCCAGCTTAGTAGGCATGCTTTACAGAGAGAAAACCTTTTGGTCTGGCCATGAGTTTTACTACGTCTGCTCGTCTGTGACAACATGCTGCCCAGTTGCTTTTTGGCTTCCTGGTTGTTCTGGGGTAATGGACAGTTTCCTGTGCTTATCTCTGTGATAGGGGCTCAGTTGCTGCAAAATGATAGGTGCTACTGTAATTATTTTATTTCTTTTAGTAAAAACACTGCATGACACCTGCACATTAATTGAAGATGATATTGTGATGAACTTACAGTCTCAAAAAGTGATGATGGTCTGCCTAACTGTACCAGCGGGATTGATTGGATTATTTTTTAATATTTTAACCTCTTAACTGGGATATGCAAGGCTGAAAAAAAAAAACAAATGTCACAGCATTTTCTACGTACATTTTAAAAGGGAATAAATCTGGGGAATAGACCAATTAAATTAATGTAAAAAATTAGAGTGAGTTTTCAGTTTCAAATCAGACACAAGACCTGATAATATATATCACCATCACTCATAATGAGATTTGTTACATGTTGTTGTCTGAAGCTTTTATACATCGTCTGAGAAACAAGATAAGGGACCTTCTTCAGTGTAGTTTGTTCTGATTAATTACACGTATTTCCAGAGGTTGCTTGATTCAAGCAGCACTTACAAAACAGAATACTTGCAAGGGACCTACACAGATCATCAAGTCCAACTGCCTGACCACTTCAGGGCTAACCAAAAGTTAAAGCATATTATTAATGGCATTATCCAAATGCCTCTTGCCTCTTATGGTCATTTCCAACCCTTCAGTCTGGAAAAAGAGAGGTCGTGATGCTTTGTGTCCTTAAGTCATGCCACTTTTTAACACCTAGATACGACTACACTGATCACATTTATATAGTAAGTTATGCATTATGTAGTACATACAGCAAGCTTATTTTATTATTGGCCTGTCGTGTTGTAACTACGTGTGAATTTCATTTGTAAGCATTCTTCTCTCTTTAAAAAAAAGAACAGACTGGGCTTGTTATGGTCCTCTGAATATTGCAGTGTAGAGATCTGTCCCAACAGATTTTCAGGCACCTGTGTTCCAGGACTAAAAAAACCTTTTCATGAACAGCTGTTTTGAGAAAATGTCTGTTCTCTTTCATCTTGAAGTATAATAGGATTGCTTTTCTGGATTAGTCTATCACATTTAAGTTTCAACCTCGCATCTGCTCTCTGGATTGCTTCTAAACCACAAGTATTCCTATTTTTTTCTCCTATATGTGATACAGATCACATTGAGGAAGATATTAAAAAACACTACATATAATGAATTTCTGGAAAAATAACGTAAACTCCTTTTTACTTTGGTGTGTTTAAGTTTTTAGTTGCGGCAAGGGGAGCCTTAAGAAACCAGGTCGAGTGTCATTTCATTAGTGCTAACTAGGGAGCAATGTTAGGCCCAGCCCCATGACTTTTGTTTAACCTCCTTGTTCACTGTAAGACCGAGATTATGTTTAGTAAGGGTTTAGATTTTAAGTCACCATGCTGGGATGACAGAACTTTTGTAGTGCATTTCAGCAGCTTGGGTCCATGTTTCCTTAGCTGTGAATTAGTGTGAGCACAGTGCATCTGGTGTACCTACAGCTGATAGGGCAGTGGTTCACTGGAACCATGCTGCTCCTGTATAGGTTAAACTTCCCCAGTCTTGCAATTATTCTTTTTTTTTTCTGCATTGTAATTAGAAACTGAATTAATCAGCATGAGTCACTGAATTTATGTTTGCCCCTTGACTATACTTGTGTTTGTGTGTAAGACAGCAGGGAAATGTGATGGTTGCAATATTGTTCTTTGGGCTGCTGCGTACTCCTTATGGCTTGTTGCAGTTTAAGAGTACCTTTTTAGTTCTTCTTGTGGGCCTTTTAGCTGACTGTAGTAGCTCATGGGTTTAAATGGAAAGGTCATAACAGTTCAGTCCCCATGATGGATGACTCACACTCTTGTCTTCCTACACTAATCCCTGTGAACCATCAGGAAGCAAACACTCTACAGTTTATCTGAGCATAAATGATTTAAACATATTTGCCACGGTTCCTCTTTGAAAAAGTAGCCTGACTTCTATGCTTCTGTGAACACGTACGTCAGCATTAGTAACAGTCAACATTCTGATATTTTGTCTGCATGCTTTTAAGTGGAGAATAGAAGTCTGGTGATGCCATTGATCTTCATTGCAGTTCTGATCTCATAGCCTGAAATCAAACTGGTAATCTACTGTGACATTTTGCAGCATGGCAGAACAACTGAGGCCTTGGTTGCTTCTAGTGTTTGCCAAAGAAATCCACGGAAATTGGTTTTAACTGTTGTTTCCCTAGAAACTATTCTTAGGTGTTAAAACTATGAATTGCCTTGAAACTAGATTCTATTTTAGTTTTTCTTATTTTCTGATCGGATTTTTCATATAATTATTTTGACCTGATGAATTACTAGTGCTTGCATGCAGGTTTGAAAATTAAGGTAGTTGGCTTTAGAAGAAACTTAACTTGAGAATAATTTCTTCAAAAAGCAAACTGTTCTATGAGCAGCGGAGCTGATGAAGCCTACTTTCTGCCAGATTTATGTTCTTTATCTGTCTCCTCCTTCCTTCTGCAGTGCCTCCCCTGTCTTCTACCTCTTTTGCTGGCCATGCAGCTGCAGCACTTGCCATGGCTGGGGTTGGAGCTGTGTACTGACTGGCTGCTGCCTTTGCAAGTGGTTAAGATGTGAGTCTTAATACCTGCCCTTCCTGTATAGCAGATGTAAATTTGGATGTCTTCTGTGAGCAGTTCTGGGGTGGGGTCGGGTTGGGACTTGAAGGAATTTGGTTATCCTTCAGTCTCCTTTCAAATGGGATTGAAGCTAGCCAATGGATTTGAAGAGCAACAAGGAACTGCTAGAAAAGCCCTTCTTGTGTAGAATTATAAAAGATCTTCCGTTGCACAATACTTTCTTTCCACTTTTTTTTTCTTTCACTAGTTTGTCTGTATGTTTTCATTTGTAACTTAGCTTTCTGTCCTCTGTGCTCTGCGGGGTCTCCAATTTTCTATACAGAATCACTGAATGGTTTGGGTTGGGAGGGATCTTAAAGACCATCCAGTTCCAACCCCCTGCCACGGGCACGGACACCTCCCACCAGACCAGGTTGTTCAAAACCCCATCCAGCCTGGCCTTGAACACTTCCAGGGATGGGGCATCCACAGCTTCTCTGGGCAATCTGTGCCAGTGCCTTGCCACCCTCAGAGTGAAGAATTTCTTCCTAATATCTCATCTAAACCCATCCTCTTTAAAACTGTTACCCCTTCTCCTGTCACTACACTTGCTGAGTTTGTTTCTTCCTATCTTTCCTGTAGGCCTCCTTTAGGTACTGGAAGGCCTCAATGAGGTCTCCATGGAGCCTTCTCTTCTCCAGGCTGAAGAGCCCCAATTCCCTCAGCCTGTCCTCACAGGAGAGGTGCTCCAGCCCTCTGAGCATCCTTCTGGCCCTCCTTTTGATTCATTCCAGCAGGTCCATGTCCTTCTTGTGCTGGGGGCCCCAGAGCTGAACACAGCACTCTCGGTGGGGTCTCATGAGAGCAGAGCAGAGCCGGGGGGAATCACCTCCCTCGCCCTGCTGGTCAAGCTTGTGAGTAAACATGCTCCAGCTCCGAAACAATAATGTTGGACCACTGAACTGAAATCACACCCTAAAGGCTTGCTTGAACAAGAGCACTATAATGAGAAGTTTCTGTCCTCAAGCCCTTTTAGAGGTTGCTTTTACCTAGAGGTTGGAGAAGGTGATCTTTTGAAATCACTTCTAACCTCAGTTGTCCTGTGCCCTTATGATCCTATTCATGGTCACAAAAGTACATTTATGCTGGGACAAGGAGTGAGCAGGTACATCATAATGCCAGCAAATGCCTTGCTTTCATCCATTTCCATGTTGCTTGTTCAATTCACCAGTGCACCTTCCTTCCTCTTACTGTTTTGTATGGGTACGATTTTTGCCCCATTCACACACACACTTTTTTAAGCCTTTAGAGCCCATTTCTGAAGCTATCTGAATACCCTGTCAGTTTGATCTGAAAGAACTGGCAGAAAAGTATCAAGATTGATAAAAAATTATCAGAGGGCTGAAACACCTCTCCTGTGAAGACAGGTTGAGGGAGTTGGGGTTTTTCAGCCTGGAGAAGAGAAGGCTCCGGTGAGACCTTATAGCGGCCTTCCAGTGCCCGAAGGGGGGTCTTACGAGAAAGATGGAGAGTGACTTTTTACCAGGGTCTGTGGTGACAGGACAAGGGGTAATAGCTTTAAACTGAAAGAGGGTAGATTTGAATTGGATATAAGGAAGGAATTTTTCATGATGAGGGTGAGGCACTGTCACAGGCTGCCCAGAGAAGCTGTGGATGCCCCATCCCTGGAGGTGTTCAAGACCAGACTGGATGGGGCTTTGAGCAACCTGGTCTGGTGGGAGGTGTCCCTGCCCATGGCAGGGGGGTTAGCGCCAGGTGATCTTTAAGGTACTTTCCAACCCAAACCATTCTGTGATTCTATGATTAACCTCAAATGTTGAAGGGGACCTTAGCTATATATATATATATATATATATGTATAAAAAAAAAATCTTTATTATAGGTGCACTGATGTCCCTCTATATATAGATTGGCAGTAAGTACATTCTTGCCAGAAATTAGTAAAAGCCTTCTAAAACCTTTTCAATAGGTTCTAGATTGAAAGAAAACTTTCTTTCTCATTCTGAAAATGATGTACAGTATTGAGATGTGGTATGATTATTGTTTGGCTAACAATAGACCCCCATGTCTGAAAGAGCTTAGCTTCATATCCAAAGCCGTGCAGTTTGACAAAAGTTTTGCCTACTCCTTTTGAAGCTGTGAAGAGGCACTATTCTAATTAACTAATTTGCAAGAGCCTAAAAAGTTGGTAATGGGATTTCTTGCACTCTTTGGTTGAGAAATCTCTTCCATATAGATAGCTTTTCCATTTGGGTTGTTTTGTTTTCCAGACAGCTCTGTGGTGTCCAGAGAAAAAAGCTATCAACAACAAAACCTATCAACAACCTTTCTGTGTTGTTTACAGTGCTCTGGATGAAATACAGTATGAGGGAAAAAAAAACAACAAAACTCCTAGTTTCTAAGGTTGCAACTTCTGTCTCCACGTCCAATAACCTGTATACAGTTCTTCTCAACAGTGATTTTTCTACTTTTCACTGAGTGGGTTAAGTGAAAGGTAACGTTTTACATAAACAGTTGCAGATGTGCGGAAGTTTGATCAAAATATATCTGCACGTGAAGAATGAAGGTACCTGATGCTGGTAGAATGAAGTCATCAATTTTAACTATAATATTTATATTGCCTTGGGAGATGCATCATTTTTTTGGGTGCTTATTAAAAACAGTAGCCTAAAAAATGTAAAGTGGATATTTTATTTGTATAGCTGCCAGCTCCTTGGCAAATATTCTCCTCTAACAATGACTTAGTAACTAGCATATTTAGAAGCACCTTAAGAACAGTATTGGCTGCCTGTTCTTTACCCTGCAACATAAAAAATATTTCATTGTACCTAATTTAGTTGAATACAAGTAGAGTTATTTGGGGTAGGAGATGTGTAGCCAAGGCAGTGACATTAGTGAACTGGGAATGAAATGTGGTGATCCCAAACTATGGTGCAAGATGTGACTGAGTATGTGCAACGGAAGCATCTTGAAGCCCAGAAGGGAGCAAGATACTGAACCAAAAGGCAGAAAAACTTGGCAAGGTTTATTGAAAACAAGCCCAAGGAAGAAAATTGAAGAGCTCCTGATGATAGTATGTGTGGTAACAGTGTTTCCTGTTCTTTACCTTAATAAACTGTCTTTGAGATATTATAGTAATGCCTTTTGTTTATGACGTAACATACGCTCTTCTCTTTTTTCAGATCAAATTCAGTTACCCAGAAATATGATTGAAAACAGTATGTTTGAGGAAGAGCCCGATGTGGTTGACTTGGCAAAAGAGCCTTGTTTACATCCCCTGGAGCCAGATGAAGTTGAATATGAACCAAGAAGCTCACGGCTCTTGGTGCGTGGCCTTGGGGAGCATGAAATGGATGATGATGAAGAGGATTATGAGTCATCAGCAAAATTGCTGGGAATGTCCTTCATTAACAGAAGCTCAGGCCTCCGGAATAACATGGCTGGCTATAGACAAAGTCCAGACGGATCATGCTCGGTGCCCTCTACAAGGACCATGGTGGTTTGCACTGTTGTTCTTGTGATTGCGATTTCAGTAATAATGGTGATTTATCTTCTTCCCAAATGTACCTTTACCAAAGAAGGCTGCCATAAAAAAAATCGTACAATGGAACTAATATACCCTTTGGCAACCAATGGAAAACTGTTTCCATGGGCAAAAATGAGACTTCCTTCTGATGTTGTACCACTGCATTATGATCTTGAGTTGCAGCCAAACCTTACTACTCTGAAATTTTCAGGATCTGTAAAGATAGTGGTTAATGTTCTCCAGGTAACTAGGAAGATTGTGCTTCACAGCTCAGGACTTAATATCACCAAGGCATCCCTTACTTCAACAGGAGGAAGTCAAGCAAAGCCAGTTGAATTGCTGGAATATCCATTGCATGACCAAATTGCAGTCATGGCTCCTGAGGCTCTCCTTGTAGGACAGAATTATATTGTCTACATAGAATATTCGTCTAATTTATCAGACACCTACTATGGCTTCTACAAAATTTCTTACAAGGATGAGAATTCTAAACAAAGGTATGCACGCAAATATTGCTTCTCTCTTCTGTCATTTCTAGATTATGCTTTAGTAGAAATAACAAGGGTAGCTTTTTCTATTGAATGTTTTGTACAACTGGTTCCTAATGGACAAAGTGAATCTTTAACCTCCTGATGTTTTAAATCTAGAGATTAAAAAAAAAAAACACTTTATTCTTATGTTGCTGACACTTTAAGCAAAGCTCCTAGGGAGATGGAAGTTATCAGCGATTAAAATCAGCAATGCCTGGGAACTGTCCTTCATGGATGAGTTCATTAAGTCAGGGCAGCTTCTTCCTCAGTTTAATGTAATGCTGTATGCTGCTTATAGGTAGTTATAGCATGGCTTTTTTGTGTTGTTGTTGTTTAATTGTTAGTTTCTTTAGTGAGAAATGTCCTTAGCTAGTTGATAGTACCACCAATGTGGAGAATGAGGGCTTTTTACAAAGAAGATTAACGAAAATAGCTACCCACCACCAGCTACTTCAAATGGTCCTTAGCATGATTGTGTACTTAAGATTTTTCGTGCCTTCGTTAACATATAATAGTCCATGCAGATTTTCTAGAAACAGTGGTGCAAAAGAAAGATGAAAAGAGCACTATGGGTAAGTTCACTTGCTGACAGGAAAGTAGATGTGAAGGGCCTACAAAATGGCTGTTAAATGGAATAAACACTTACCAGCTTGTTCTAAGAAATGCTGAGACCTAAACAAAAAAAAAAAGTGAAATGGTACATAAAGGGAAAAGCATGGAAAAGAGAAAAAAAATGTCATCAGCGTTACAAATTCTTTTAACAGCAGAGAATTTGTATGGAAATGCCCCAAATACTTATGAGTAGATTTTGTTTCCTGAAAGGAGAAGGCAAACTTTATAATTAATACCACTGAAGTTGTCCTCTGGAGAAGGGATCACACTGATATTTTACTTATTTTCACTGACTTAAAACAAGACTCTTAGAGTTATTGCTCTGTTTTTATACTTCAAGGAGTCTCACTAAAAAAACATGTGGCAAACTGGTTATAATTTTTTCTTTTTCCAGTGAGATACAATAACTACACTGCTCATGTTTGAATTATTCAAGTCCCTCAAGGGTAGCCATCTTTTAAAATAAAAACTGCTCAGTGTAAAGATGATTTCATAGACTGTTAGGAAGCTGCACAACATGTGAAAGATATATTTCTTATTATTCTGTAAATAAAAAATAGTATATTTCATTTCAGATTCAGCAGGCCTCTCTAGGCACTGACAAGATATTTAAACTAAAACTGATTTATTTTTCAGAAGTTTACTTACCATTTGCTGTTAAAACTCCCCATAGCTAGGTCCTAGTGGATCTGTAACATACTGCTGAAATGTACAAGAAAACAGGTTGTCTGCAGCAGCTGTCTTCAAATATATGCAAGAACTGGTGGAGTATAATTGGGTTCTTGAAGTGATCAGCAGCTGTGGAGTAATGCAGAAACTTTCTCCCCTTCACTCCCATGCGTTTCTGCTGGTCCTTATGTGAGGTTGTCTGGGGGAGTTTCTGTAAGAGATCAAGATTTTGAAGACAGAATTTTGGTTTAAAGCATTTCTGATCTGTTTCAATTTGCCCAGGTCTGATGAAGATGCTTTACTGAGGTACAGAGGTTCAGATATCTAAGGTGGCACACTGTCAATAAGTCTCTTACGCTCAGGAGGAGCCCTTTCATATACTAATACATGATATTGTATGTGTGATGATTAGTGAGAACCTGCTGCTTCCTGGGAAGCTGCTGCTATGGCTCAGTCTTCTGACAATATAACAAAAATGCCAAAAGTCTGTGTTGGAATTCTTTAAGTAATAAAAAAAAAATCACAAAGGCTGTACATTGCATCAGAAGAACGTAATTACAAGATGAAATGAAGTAGATAAAAGTAGCTTATCACAAGCCCTGAAAGACATACAGTTTCATTTCACTCCATATTTCATGGTGATAAGAGTAGAGTCTTGCAGTAAGATTGCAGAAGGCAAAAATAACATCAAGTGTTGTAAATAGCTACTTCTTGAGATTTCATACTTTTTTGTAGTCTGATGTAGTTGAAGCTTTGTCATCTTGCAGTTGCAGTAGTAGAAAGAGCTTGTATGTGGAGAGGAAAAAGAGAATCTTAGTAAGTTTGGAGGATTTTGTCCACCTTTAGTCTAGTGCTACCTGCTTCTGTTCAAAGACAGGATGCTTTAACTTACATATTTTTCAATGAATAGTTTCCAGTAAATTTTACCGATTATCATCATTTCCATTGCCCTACATGCCTCTGTTTCCCAGGGTGTTTGTTGTCTTTGTATGCTTACAGTCAGTGTTTTTAGGAATACAGGCTATTTTGACAACCTGATTTTTTAAAAAAATATTAAACAGATTGTATCCTATTTATATTTTTATGCAAAATGGATCGTTGCGAACTTCAGGATTGTGGTTGATGGGAAAGAGAGGACTAAATTTGAAAGCAGACCAGGAGAATAAATCTTATGAATTGACAGTGACATGCCTCCTCAGAAAAGCTGTAGGTCCAAAATGTTGGAGTCAGAGTAAAATAAAAGACAACCCCCAAAAGCTCCTGGGGAGCTTGGCAGTAGGTTTAAAATAGAAACTGTTTCTTTGGTAAATGGAAGACAAATTGGCGAACTTCATGTTTAGGTTCCAGGGTTGTCCTGGGGGAGCAGAACACAAGTCAGAGATACTCTCTAGAAAAAGCTGTAATTTCTGGAGCTAGTTAATATCAAAACACTTGAGGAGGTCCACAGATGTTTGAGAGGTTCTCTTGTGATATGACTAGTTGTTGTGTTAGAGGCAAGACAGTGCATGAATTTACATCCGCTAGCTAGCAAAGCAAGCAGGAAGACAGCTGAACTGCAAGAGCATCCTCAGCTGAAGGCACAACATTTAGATGGAAAAGCTTCCCTGTTGTTATGTCTGCTGCTGAGGTTTCAAACGTTTTATATGGTTGGCGTGTCCACTGATTAAATTTGTCTCCTTTAAGCTTTGTTCCCTCTTTCTGGAAAGATCACTGGTCTGGTGACTGTTCTTTAATTGCATTAATTCAGGTATAGGATAAGAAAACAAGAAACAGCCAAGGAGATTAGTTCTCCAATAGATAAGTTTGTTTGGTTTCAAAAATACTTCTTTATAATCCTAATGAAACATTTATTCTAAATGGACTGACCATATTATCTGCCATTTGGAAAGCTTCTTCCATAGCAAGCAGTTACAAGGTTTGCGGGGAAAGATGACTCTGTACAATCAAACATAAACTGTCATTTATCCTTTTCATAACTCTTAATTTGCCCTTCTCTACTCTCTTCATTAGGTGGTTTGCAGCAACTCAGTTTGAACCTCTGGCAGCAAGGTCTGCTTTTCCATGCTTTGATGAACCAGCATTGAAAGCTACTTTTTTAATCAAGATCAAGAGAGATGAGAAACTTACTGCTCTGTCAAATATGCCAAAGGTACTTACTTTTATACAGGAATTTTAGTAGAGCTATCTCCTAGGTAATCTCTGTAAGTTCTCTGCATTGTGTTTGCTGCATTAATGTTCGGGGGGTAAATTAGAATCATAGGATCATGTAGTTTGGACCTTGAGAAGATAAACTGTACACTCTGACTTTCTTATAAAACAAATGTCTGTTCCTCAAGGACTTGAGCTAAGTAACTCTGGGGGAGGGGAACGACTGATTAACACACTATATAATATAGGGATGTTACTGTAGTGACAGTTGAATGGCTATAGGAGGGATTCCTGCTCAGGGTAAATGAGTTGTAATCTTGTAGGATTTTGTTGTTGGCTACAACAATCACAAAAGCACTTAAGGTTTTCTTTGGAGGTTTCTGTGTTTGCTGATATTGCACATTTGCAGAAGACTGGAATGTCTTTATCAACAGTTTCTGTATCATTAGTAACTAGGAGCAGTCTCTGTTATGTCTGGTATAGAAGGATGGACTTTTGAGCACGAATGAGGCTCAAAAGTAGGGTGTAAACAGTCTGAACCCCAGAATTCAAATAAGGATCTGAAATTCCTTCAGGTAGATCCTTTCAGTTAAAATCTTCTACAAGCATATCTGAATTTTATGGTGATGCTTGATGCCATTAAGTGTTTGGAGAAACCTTAATAGAAACCTAATTCATTTAGACAGACCATCAAGACTAACTTACTTCCTAGTCTGTATCTGAACTAGGTCCTCTCTCATCAAAAGCATAACCACCTTTTATCACCCAATAGAAACTCATGAATATTGATATTAATCTAACTAATAGTGAAAAAAATTATGCCCTCAGTGTTGGTGAAACATATATGTATACTGTGCCAGTATACATGGATTTCAGGAGGCTGTCAAAGGCTCAGATGCTGGTGTAGCTGCCCCATTTTTTGAAAAGCAAACTGATAATTGTACCTATGTGAAACAGTGTCTTCCTCATACAAAATGAATGTTAATGGATTTGTGGTGATTCTCAACAATTACTTCAATAGGATTCCAGCACCTTGGTTTATATCCAGGTCTAAGAGGACATTATCGGCTGCTCTCTTCACTGAAAGAATCACTATACAAACTGCTTGACAACTCTCCTTTTTTTTTTTCTGTTTTTGTAAACAAGAAAGGGCGGTTACTTGCTTTCCTCTGCCAGAAGTTGGACAAGTGGTTAAAGTAATTTTCATAAAACAGCTTCTATCATTTTTTATATACAAACTATTGTTTGTCATTGCTGCTTGTGTTTAGATATTGCTGAGCAAATTGCAAATAGTTGCTTGAAATTTATTCTGTTCTTAAGCATACCTTCCACAGATCATGAGTACTGACCAAGAATGTTTGTGTTTGCAACTCTTCTACTGCACCACAGTATCCAAAGTTGGAAGGGACCCACAAGGATCGTCGTGTCCAACTCCTGGCTGCACACAGGACTACCTAAAAATAAGCCCATGTGTCTGAGAGCACTGTCCAAATGCTGCTTGTGCTCCAGCAGAGTTGGTGAAGTGATCACTGCCCTGGGGAGCCTGTCCCAGTGCCCGACCACCCTCTGGGTGCAGAACCTTTCCGTAACACCCAGCCTGACCCTTCCCTGTCCCAGCTCCATGCCGTGCCTCAGGTCCTGTCACTGTCCCCAGAGAGCAGAGCTCAGCGCCTGCCCCTCCGCTCCCCTTGTGAGGGAGCTGCAGGCTGCCATGAGGCCTCCCCTCAGCCTGCTCTGCTCTGGGCTGAACAAACCCAGTCACCTCAGCCACTCCTCATGCATCCCGTCCTCTAGACCTTTCATCATCTTTGTAGCTCTCCTTTGGACGCCCTCTAATAGGTTTATGTTCTCTTTATATTGTGGCACCCAAAACTGCACAGTGTTTGACGTAAGGCTGCACACGTGCAAAGCAGGAAGTATCACTTCTTTTGACCAGCCAGCAATGCCGGGCCTGATGCCCCCCAGGATATGGCTGGCCCTTTTGACTGCCAGGACACACTGCTGACTAACATTCAACTTGCTGTTGACCAAAACCCCCAGGTTCCTTTCTGTGGGGCTGCTCTTCAGCCTCTTATCCCTATTCTGTGCCTATATCCAGGGTTTCCCTTGTCCCAGGTGCAGCATCCAGCACTTGCTCTTGTTAAATTTCATATTGTTGGTGACTGCCCAGCTTTCTAATTTGTGAAGATCTCTCAGTTAGGCCTCTCAACCCTGGAGGGAGTCAACTGCTCCTCCTGGTTTATTTTCACCTTTGAACTTACTTAAACTTACTTACCTTCAAGTTCTGCATCCAAGTCATTAAGGAAAACATTGAAGAGAACCATCCCCAAAATGGAGTCCTGAGGACCCCACTAGTAACTGGCCTCCATCCAGATGTAAACCCTATTTACTTTAATTCTTTGAGCCTAACCAGTCAGCCAATTGTTTATCTATCATATCATGTATTTATCTAGTTGTATGCTGGACATTCTGTCCAGAAGGATACTGTGTGAGACAGCATAGAAGGCCTTGCTAAAATCCCCCCCAAGTCACATCTACTGTCTTCCTCTGGTCAACTAGATGGGTAACTTCACGGTAAAAGGAAATTAAGTTTGTTAAGCAGGACTCTCATGAACAAA
This sequence comes from Anser cygnoides, assembly GCF_040182565.1. NCBI lineage: Eukaryota > Metazoa > Chordata > Aves > Anseriformes > Anatidae > Anser > Anser cygnoides. The sequence continues at coordinate 29,831,869 of NC_089912.1, read as the reverse complement.
TGCTGGCTATGACCAATGACTGCATTGTCTTTAAAGTGTTTTTCAGTAACTCCCAGAATGATCATCTCTATAACGCGATAGTTTTCATCTCTGTTAGAATTATCTGGTATACCTATGGCATCAATGAGAGGGCTTAGTTGCCCTCTTGACTGGTAATGACTGGCAGATGAAATGGGGGAAAAACGATGATTAACTCTGCTTCACTGTCATATGTGGTTAGGTATCTAAGGAAAATGGTTGGGGATAATTCAAGATCAAGGATGGTATTTTGGGGGGTTGCTGGGTGCTACTATTTTAGTTTATCTGTCTTTAAGTTCTGTGTTCTCCTTTAACATTTACTTATTTGCTTGACTTTTTGCTTCATTTTGGAAATTTCCCCTATTCAGGAATCTTTAATTCCTCTTTGAAAGTTTGAAAGGAATTACTGGTCTGCTGTCATTTAGTATGTCTGCTAATGCCAGTTGTGGTTGATAATAGATTTCTCCAGAAGGGAAAGCAAGGGCCCTCACTGTAACAGAAGGCATGTTTACTTCCCTTGTTTTTCTCTCACAATGTGTCTGTGCAGCACCTCCATTCTGCTTTCTTCAGTAAATGCTTTGTTCTGTCATTTAATCTAGCCGCTCCATTGACTTCCCTTTCTCTTCTGACTTCACTTAGATTTCATGTCTTTTGTGCAAGGTGTTTGTGCAATATTGTTTGTGCAGGAAGAAGTCACCTGGGAAACTACTGCATTTGTTTGTGGTATTGGGCAAGGCTTCGAAAGTTCAAACTATCTTCTTGTAGATTATGCAAATGGGTCACTTGATGCAGTCAACAGTAAGCATCAGTATGTATAAGCAGGCTTTTCTACCTTCCTGAGAGAATCAGCAGCTGAGCTGCTTGTAGCTGAGGCTCTGTGTTGCTAAGACTTGTGACTTTTGAGCTCAACTGATCCAACCAATATGCCTGAAAATGCAACTCTGTATTTCCTGTTTAGTGAGTTACTGCTTCTTGTCAGAGGATCTTCCTCTAATTAGTCAGACTCCCAGACCTTAAGACATACAATTTAAATCTGGAAAGAATGACAGTTATTTGCCTTCACCTTGCATCTTTCCATAACGCCGGCCTTGCATTGCCAGTCCTGCAAGGTATGTGCCTGTGGCATTTTGCACTGGGGAGGGAGCCGTTCCCCATCTCATTTGTTTCTGCTCAGCTCCAAGCGCTGTTAAGCAGTTGGTAGCTCTTTCTGTGTGTGTGTGCCACAAGTCATCATCCACATGGAGAAAACATACTGATAAGGTGCTTTTACAGTTAGATCATTAATGCATCTTTTTTCTTCCACCTCACTTCAGGACACATTTACATGTAAGTTCCTAGCCTTTCTTACCGCAGTGTCGTATTCATTGCATTGCTCATTTTTCAAGGAGGTAGGAAGCAATTTGAAAAAATGGAGATTTGGGAAATGTGTCCTTTTACTCCTACTTGCAGTGAAAAATGGGTTGGTATTGCACATTTGTATCATCTTAAACGTGGATATTATGGATTTTCCCTATTTATTGCTTTAACTACATACTTAGCGGTTCCTGTACTGCATTGAAAATGTGCGTGCCTTTCCTTGTTCCCAGCATTGTGATCTACATAGAGTCATTCCTCAAGTGATTTTTATGGCACTCCTGCATCTTAAATTCCCTTCTGAATATGTCTCTTGCATCTTTTTGGCATTTTGACTACTGCTCATGTTTGTCATACCACTTGAGTTACCTTCAAATCTGCTGCTGCTGCTTCTGCCTTGAGTACTACATCTCTTCAACTACCTGTGAGTGCCATAGGCAGAAGATTCTGTCCTTTCAAGCTAAGAATTCTCCTCCTCTCCCATCTTGTCAGGCTTTTTCCATCATCTGGTTCTCTGCTTTTTAGTCCACTTCTGTCTTGCTGCATTTGTTCCTGGTATCTGATACTTTTCACTGCACTTCTAGTTTGCCCGCTATTTTTTTCTCTGTACCAATTACTGAGCTTGTTAGAGTGAGAATGTTTTAAGAGCACAGCAGACAAAACATTTCAAAAACTTATCATTTGCATTTTTTCTTGTTTCCATCTCTGTTTTAAAATACGGTTATTACGTTGTTTTTGTGATAAAGATTTGAGAAGGCGTCCTTACGTGAAACAAAGAGAATATCAGAGAAAGACATAAACAGCAGTGAAGTTGTATGTTTAGTGTTGAGAACCAAAGGCAAGTTCTCATGTCTGTTAAGTCAGATTTAATTTGATTTTTATCAAGAAGTTATAAGAACACACAGAGCAAGTGAATTGATAGTTCTGCTAATGGACAGTATCTCTAGAACAATTACTCATTTGTGTTTATACTGCAAACAATATTTTTTCCTCTCTCCTCAACTCGATACCCTGATAACTTGATCCTGTATATTTCCTCATTTGTTGTTATGATATCTAAACTTGCAGTTAGTGGGTTTAGAAGTGGTCCCTTTGGGTTTTGTAACTTGTCAGGAAAGCTTGCTCTCCCATGCTTGTGAATTACAGTAAAATCTTTATTTTTTGTGACTGTACAAAACAAAGAAATTAGACAAGCGTTTCTGTGGAAAAGTATGTTACCTCAAGAACATTCCTGGCATCAATGAGTTCTCTTGTAGCAGTACCAACTTTTATACGCAAACCTTCTTTTTATTGGCATGTTTTTTGTCCCTGATCTTCCAAGTGCTCTAGCACATGCTGAACTCCTACCTATCAGGCTTAGCCTGGATTAGATATTCTGTTAGGTAGCATGGGATCCCAATGCAACACTTCAGGCTAGTGAGCTGATCTGTGTATGCATAAAGAAAGAAATACCAAATGTGGATAAGGTTATCTTGTTGCATAAAGCATATTCCATTGGTGAGATCATTACTAGGATAGGCCCTCTTCTGAAAATAAACACTTAAACAAACTTCTGTTAGGAAAAATAAATAACTGAAATTTCTCCTGTAATAACTGCACGTCTTGGGAACAGGCTGTACTGGATGGAGACAATTAAGATCAGATTCTTTACTCTATCCAGGAGAATATTAAAGGGTGAGCTTCATCGATTTCTATAAATACTTACATTAGCAGGAGATCTCAGGAGCAGGATTTCTCAACTAGTGTGTGCACAGCTAATATGGCAATATTTAATGGCTGACACACATTCAAGCTAGAAGTAAACTGTATGAGTTTTGGGCTTGTGTTTTGTGATTTTTTTTATTTTTATTTTTTAATGAGGATAACTGACTTGAAACAGTTTATTTGCAGCCACAGCAGACACTTTGTCCCCTTAAGTACAGTATCACTTTTTATGATAATGAAGTTGTAGTATATATAAATTTATGAATGTTTTGAAGAAATTCAAGAAAGAAATTCTGTTCGTACATGATGGCCAGACAGGATGATTGTATTGCTCTGCTCAGGATTAAACATATATTCCTCTTTCAGGCTGCCAGTTTATTTTTTGTGACAGTTAAATGTTAGGTCGTTGTTTGGTTTGAGACAGTCTTGTCCAAAGCTAGAGTTATTGTTTCTTTTAAATGCTCATGGTTTCTGGAAACAAACATATTTATGAAGTTTCAGAAGACACATGTACTACTGTCACTGTCTCCAAACCTTTACTATTCTGCATTAGTGATTTTTATACGTTTAGCTGTTGTCTTTATGTAATTTCTTTGTGAAGGACTATACAAAGAATTACTTCTAGGTGTAGAGCTTGGATTTCCAGGATTAATATTAAAGAAAAACGTCTGCATTCTTAAGAAGTATTCTTAAGATACACAATGGTATCATACTTCAGAAGGTTGAGTGGGCAGTTACATTTGACAGCGTGTGTTTAAACTGGACATGTTTGTGCTTTGAAGTGAATGAGACCTTAGGTTTTCTTAACTTTTTAAAATGAAATTTCTTCCAATTGGTAGGGGTTAGGCAGAGGAGGAGTCATGCTGTGTGTTTTTTCTTTGTTTATTTAGTATGCTTAGTTCCTGTTCTTGAAGAGATGTCTGGGAAGAGACAAATATTTAATCTGTGCAGTGCCTGTATTCTCAGACTTTGCTGAACTGTGCCTGCTGTGCCTACTATGCTGAACTGTACCTACAGCCTGTGCTGAACTGTGCATACAGTGGATTAATGCTAATCTTGCTGTTGATTTTGGATTATACTAGGGGTTTTAAGTATGAATTAAATGAGATAGAGGACGTCTCCAACAATGCGGTTGTCTGCTAATACTGCATATTAAAAGCTTGATAAGTAATTTTGAGTTATATAGGCTTACATGTTCCATGTCTCCTCAAGCTGTGTTACACCATGGGTAGATTTTGGGTCTTACCTGTCCTACTGAAACATAACCAAAATATAAATTTATTCTTCAGGTTTGCTTATAAACTGTTCCTAGCCACTTGTGAAATAATTCTTCAATTTAACACTGATTTCTTGCATGCTTTAGTGTTCTTTTGTCTACATTAGTAATACTTTTCTTTTATCTGCAGAAAGCCACTACTCCTGTGACAAATGGAATTGTCCAAGATGAATTTTTTGTGAGTTTGAAGATGAGCACCTACCTGGTAGCCTTTGTTGTTGCAGACTTGAAAAACATCAGTAAAGAAACTAATGGGAGTCTGGTACGTTTATTCCTCTTGTAAGTTCCCCCCCCTCCCCTTTCCCAGTGCAGCCAAAGAAAACAAAACCATTAAAAAAAATCCACAAACCAACGAGCAAACACAAACTTTCTACAAGACCTAGTGACTCCCTCCATGAACCCCCACCCTATTTATTTATTTTCTTGTTTTTTTTTTTTTTTGATACTTATCGTAGGTACAGTATTATGCTTATTTTGGACAATGACCATATGCTTTAGGCTGGATTGATGTCAGGGCTTATACCAGACTGAGAAGACTTCTGCAGCGTGGGACTCAACATCAGGGCTTATTAGTAGTAGGAATTCACAAAATCTAAAACTCCTAAGAGCTTTCATAACTGGAAGCTTTTAAAACATTTGGTTTTAATACTTGATCTGTGAAGGATTAATGTCACGGAACCAAGAATGGTTCAAAAGATGTACAGAAACAGTATGGTTCCCAAGGGAAGCAAACATACTATTTACATCACAATACACTTTGTCATATGTGTTCAAATAGAGCAGCAAATATGTTATATAAAAAAAAATACCTAAAAAAAACCAAAACCCTCTACCTTTCAATAAGTCAGGTTTTTATTTATTTATTTATTTTTATGGATATGGACTGCAGAGTAAGTGAGCAGTTTCTGCAATGTGTGCCATTTAAGTAACTAAATATGAAAACATGATAATACTAGGAGTTGTTCCTTAATCTTATTTTAAGAAATGCAGGAGTTTCAGGTAGGCAGTGATTTTAATGACTGTAGCTGGAACTGTGTGGAGAAATGTTGGAAGTGTCAGTAGGTACTTAGAAAGAGCCAAGAGTTGTGTGGTGTTGTAGAGGGAATAGTAGCACTACAGAAGGAGAAGCCCTTTCCAAAACTACTAAAAATTGCTGTCTTCCAGGCTAGTGAAGCAATGTCATGATCTATATCTCTTTAATCTAGTATACAGAAGTAAGGATGCTGGTCAATACAATTTAATTTTGTTTTGGAGAAGTATTTCTAATTATAGTTGAATAGGATGGACTGCATATAATGTAACTTGAAAAGGTGAATTTTTTGTGCTTTTTTTTCTTTTTCCCTTGTGGCTGCTATTCAGCTCTATAGCCTTTTTCCTGGGAGGAAATTGATTGCTCTACAAAATGTTTCATGTTTGCAGAGAGAAACAACTGTCTGTGTGGTGTGCTTTCCTTTCTCCATAACAGAATTATTTGCATGGGTTATTGGTATCATAGAACTATGTAGGAGAAGAGAAAAAGAAGAAATGATGTATTCTGTCTGAGGGAGGGTGGTTCTTCACTGTCCTTCTCCTTTATTCTTACCAAGCAAGGTTTAGCAAAACTAAGGAAGTCTAGCAGAGCTTTAGAAGGCACCAGACAGAAACAGGCTAGCAATGTATAGTATTTACTAGCTTAATGACAGGAAGTCTGAAAACGATCATACCAGCTCAGGGTAGAGTCTAGCTAGTGAGTTCTTTGCTTGCCAAGAGTGTCTAATAGTCCAAGAGAGACTGTAAGAACACTTCCAGACTGTGAGACTGTCTTTTGTGTTTGTGTATGCATCTAAATGTGGATGAACCTGTAACCTAATCAAAGCTATTTTCATGATAGAGCCACTTCTAAAGCTTTTGTAGCTGTAAGTTTCAAAGTCTGTTCTCTTCTCTGTTTTGACTAGGTATCTGTCTATGCCATACCACAGCATATAAACCAAGTAGAGTATGCTCTAAACACGGCAGTGAAACTTCTGGAATTTTATCAAAAGTACTTTTTAATAAATTACCCTCTTGAAAAATTAGGTAAGTTCTTTTGAACTTTTTTTTAAGCACAAAAAGAAACCCTAATAAATTCTGAGAAATGCAGGGGAACTTTAATTCTTCTCAGGTGTCTTTTAAATAAATAAATACATAAGATGGAATAAAACATCTCTGAAATAAGGTTGCCCAAACATTATTTTCAAAATCCACTACATGTTTCATTAAGTGTACATGCCAAGTGATCCACAAGCCAGAAAATTGTGAACTTTTGAGAATGGGTTATTTATACTTGTATGTAACATCAAAGAAACAATTCAATGAACATTTAATGTGATGCCCTTTGATAGGGAGATAGAGAATTCTCAGACAGAACAGTGTTCACCAGTGTGAAATCTGTAACCTGACTTCTCTGCATGTATTACTGTGACTGGAAAGGTTATTAAATGCAGTCATCTAACATGCCACTTTCAGTAGTGGCAGCTGCATTTCCTGGTTACTCGTGTGCATGCAAGATCTAAAGGCAGTGTGTAGTGCTTTAAGTTGTTTGTGTAAGAATACTGCTAAAGAAACACGGCTATAAATCCATGAGGCTTTCATGCTTGAAATGTGACTGCATGCCCACACCACAGGATTTAAATAATGATTTTTTTTTCATGGATTATGTAATAGAATAGATAGACTTGAAATATGCTTTTAACTAGCTGTTTTCAATAGCTTCTTTCAAATCTTTTCCAGATCTGGTAGCAATTCCTGATTTTCAGTCTGGTGCAATGGAAAACTGGGGCTTGGTCACCTTCCGAGAAACAACACTGTTGTATGACAGTAAAACTTCTTCAGCAAGGGATAAAAAGCTAATAACTGCAGTGATAGCTCATGAGCTTGCCCATCAGGTATTACTAGATTGGGGAGGTCATTATTTGTTTTTGTTTGTTTTTTTGTTTGTTTTTGAATGCAATCGTGTTTATTAAATTCACATCTGCTTCCACTGCTACTAGGTTGTGCATTTTATCTTTTCCGAATACCTGCAAGAGTATTTTCTCCAGTGCAACAGGCAGAGTGCAATTCTGTCACTGTCTAATTACCGAGTTATTCATGCAAAAGCATGCTGTGGTTTTGAATAAATTTGTTTTTGTCACAAAATAAAGCTGAGGATGGATGGAGTGTCACTGTACTCCTTTGATTTTATTTCAGAAAAATAATTGGTTTTGGTCTTTTGTAGTGGTTTGGCAATCTAGTAACTATGGAATGGTGGAATGATCTCTGGCTGAATGAGGGATTTGCCACTTTCATGGAGTACTTTGCCATGGAGGAGATTTTTCCAGAATTACATTCAGTAAGTGTTTTCTATAACTAGACTTGTTGTACCTTCATTAAGATCTGCTTTTTAATGTTGACCACGAAGGATTGATATTTATAAACTCATATTAGAAGTCCACTTTGAGTAGCATTCATATCTCTTTATTTTGTATTATACCTCTCCTTCATAGGGCCTTTCATTATATTGGAAGTAGGTTTTCATTTGTTTGTTTGAGTGGGTTTTGTTTTTTTTAAACTTTGGTGGTAGTGTAAATACAGTCTTTGTGTTATAGATAGGTTAAAACTGAAAGTTTACAAGGAAAGCCCAGGTATGTCATTGACCAAGGTTTTTTTTCTCCACTTTTTCCAGTAGCCTTAGGCATCACCAGAGCTTTAGGTTACTAAATATGCCTGGAGTCACTTTTGTCTTTCCATCATTATGGTAATCATGTCTGAATCAGTTTGGGATTCGCGAGTCAGGGACTGGATTTAAAAGTATGTTACGGTCCGACCCAGTGGATGCTGATAGCGTGGAATTACACCACATACATTGTACAAAGCACTGCTCCCAACGGGCACTTCTCTTTACAGACGTGTCTGAAGGAGAGAGAAGGAAGCTTTTTGGTATAACCTAGTGTTGGTTTAAAAACTCACTCAGCTTGTATGGCTTCTGAAAAGCTCTGGAAAACGTAAGCGATTTAAACTTGATCATTCCCCTCTTGTTGTAAAGCATTCCTGTCACCGAATTCAGGCCAAGAAGGGAAGACTGGTGGAACTACATGGAGGGGGCAGTGGAGAGACTACCTCCTCATCCTAGGTAAAGGGTATCTCCTAGGAAGGGAGATAGCAGGGCTACAGGTTCCACTTCAAGAAGTGCTTATGCAATTTGCGTTAGTCATGGGATTAAAAGCCTGACTGGTACTGACTGTTTCCTACTTGCTGGATTGTGTCCCCAGCATCCTAGCTGGGTGTGAATTCTGAGTATTTAATTCACCCTTCTTTTACTACATTAAGAAACTTGGGTTGCAAACTTGGTTCAGTAGAGTTTTTTCTTGGAACTAGGTGTTAAGTTTTTTCATTTGGTTTTTGAGTTTGGTGCTCACCGAAAGTATGCTTCCAAAGTTGTCCTGCTTTTGAGCATGTGTGGTGAGAGGACGACAAAAAGCTACCCTGGTATTCTAACAAGAACATACCTCCTTTTCAGTACTTCGTTCTGAAAGGTGCCTGACAAGGTACCTTCACCTACGTCTTGTTTCACCACTTGGTGGTGCCAAAAAGTGTTTTGTTGAACACAAAAAAATCAGTCCAAACAACTGCATTCAAAATGAATAGCTTTAAATTTTCAACTTCAAAGGATTTCTTGATTGTCTCATAAAACAGGCCTTTCCTTCATTTTCTGTAACCCATTAAGATTCACTCCTGCTGTATGGAAACTTTAAAGAGAGTTGCTTCGTTAAATCTCAGTGAAATGAAATAAATAGGAATGCAATCAGCTTCTTTAAAAATAGTTTAAATGTTTAATTGTCGAGGGTTGTTGCATTATGGTAACAATGTATTAAATACCCATATCCTTCATCAAGAAGGAAGAGGCTTTGGTACTGGGATCGCTAGATAAGATGCTGTTTACATGCGCATGAGCATCATTGTAGTCAATAATTTTGTTAGACTTCGGGCATTAACATTGTAGCACTCTACAGAAATAACGCCTTTGCATTCCCTCCAAAGTGAACTAAAAACATAGAGACAAATTGAGCACATACTTATTTATTAAGTACGTTTATTATCCCTAGTGTTGAAGATATATTACTGGAACAAGAGCTTAAGGGTCTGAATGATAATGTAAACACCAGCGTGAGATTCCGCTACTGAAATCTGGAAGGAAAATATTAGGTGTCATGAATACTACCCTGACAATTCTTCTGCTGCCTCCATTGGCAAGAAGGCAAGCAATGGTGTTTCAGACTAATGGAAGAGCAAGGCAAAGACGAGTTTTACTGTTCTGCTTGCCATGTATGTTCCAGCTTCTCAAACACTTGTATGTTCTACCTTCTCAGACACAGATGTTTGTCTTGTAGGATGAAGATTTCCTAAATCTAATATTCAAGGCTATGATGAAGGATTCAATGAATTCTTCACATCCAGTCTCTTCTGCTGTTCAGTCGTCAGAGCAAATTGAAGAAATGTTTGATGCACTTTCTTATATCAAGGTAACTTCAAAAATATTTCAAAATAATCAGAAAGTGATGTATTAACTACCGTAAAAATGAATGTGGGATCAAGAGTAAGTAGGCATGTACTGGCAGTTGTTTGGGAATACCTAGGATCTTTCAGAAGTGTTTCTGAGCATCTACATAATTTTAAATTCATATTTAAAAAATAAATAAATAAAACTATGTACCTGCATTTGTGTCTTTACTTAATGTACTTCTGTTTGGTGCATGGTTCGGCACAAAGTAAAATATTCATGAAGATGTAAGAAGGGACCCAATGGGTGAAACAAATGTCCAGCTGTTTATATATTCTGTTTGTGATAGCAGATTGTAACAATATCACAGGATCCTAAGAAAAGAGTAAGAAAAAGGCACTTATTGACCCTCTTCCATCTTTATTTATTTATTACTCTGCTTTTTGAAAACGATATTTTAGAGACCTTCTGAGTGGAGACTTGCATTCTGGAATGTAAGGTGATTCTACAGCATATCCTGGTTGTCTACAACTATATTATATCTGTTTCTAATCAGTAGTGAGGGATATGTATGAGTTTGTTTTTTTTTTTAAACTTCACAGTGCCTCACTTAGAAATGCATGGGAAAGCAAATAGTTGCATTTGCCAAAGTTTTACTTACTATGTCTCAGGTTTAGATGTCGTGTACCCTGAGTTTGGTAGTATGGGAGGAAAGCCCTTTATCTCTTTTGGATTAGCTGTCATTTTTTCAACACCATGGTTGTAGTCTCATCTAATATGAAACTAGCTCTAATGAGCTAGTGCTCATTAGAAAACTGCGTCTTTAGAAATGCTGCATCTTTCTCTGCTCAGTGATGAAAAGCACCTCCTAAAGCTGTCTTGGTTTGTTTTCTCTTTCTTAGCTGGTCAACCTGTTGTCTGGCATCCCTGAGCATTCTGAGATGCCAGATGGTCTTAACCACAGTGATGTGCATCTGTTTCTTTTGGTCTGTGTTCACTGAATTACAAGAACAGAGATGTGATTTTTCAGCTTCCCATGGTTGTGAAGTAAATTTGGTTTCTGTCCCTAAGTTGTATGTCAGAAGGCATGGCTGTTATTTCAGGCTTCAGGGTTTCTCTCTCAATTAGTTGCCTTCATGGTGAGCTTCTGGAAGCTACACAACATTCATGATCGTGCCTGTAGCTGCGTAACTTCTGCGATTAGAATGCTGTCAATCTTTGATCAAAACTGTGTGATTTTAATGGAAATATTCTCAAAGTGATTAGGTTGGAGTTTCAGTCCATTAGTAAAACGTTATATTCAGACAATTACTTTATTAGTTTACTGGTACTAGCAAGTATGTGCGCCTTCTCCATGGAGATGTAGCAACCTACATCTTGGAGTTTAGGAGTTAAATGAGAAGTTTAGCCCTTGCATTGCCAGAAACGGGTTTTTCATGGCTGTCTTCTTTGTTTCAGAGGCGTTCGTTGCTTAGTTCTTGCTACATTCACATTGTGTTTGTATTCCACTACTCTTGGCCTTGTATCTTAGCTAATGCCCTTGGCAATTTGAGTGGGAAGGCATTTATAACATGGTTCCTAATCAGCCAATAGGGTGACTGTTACTGAATTATACAACTTTATTTTGCTGTACTACAAACTGATACAGGTGAATAGGTGGCCTCTGCATTTTATTATCTGAAATAGAAATTGTTGTATGAAATTATTTTAGCCTGCTAGTTTTACAGGCTGTCAATAACCCATCATGGTGGGTGAACAATCCACCTACAACAACAGTGTGTTTGGTTATCTTTGACAGAAAGAAAAACAGACGTAGAGCTATAGATTAAGTATGGATTCATGCAAGAGAGGAAATAATGACCATGTTCTGGAAGTCTATAGTAAGGGGTATTCCTACAGTTTAGTGAATAATTAAATCAACAGAGTTCAGGCAACTTTCAGTTTCAGGCAACATATTACTTTACAAACCAGAATTCAAGAGTGTATGAGAACCGTACATGCTCCCATGAAAATCTACCTTGTAATGTTTTCTTGATCCTTTCTTTAAAATATTATGAAAAACTTAGTGTACCTTTATCTTTTTGTGATATGCCTGCTCATCTGCATTTAGGTGTACAGTATGCAAATCCTTAGGTAACTTATTTACTCGTGGCTATGATGTAAGACCATTTCTATGGAAATAGAAATGCAGCTGTTCAGCTATCTCAGTCATGTCTACAACAACAAAAACACCTTTCTGTCTATGCATTCCTGTCCACTTTGAAACTGGAACTACTCTTAGCTGAGTTGTTCAGTATAGATGCAAGTCATATAACTGTTGAAGGCTGTCTCATAAGTGCAGTTCTGTATCATAAAGAAGAGTATTGCTAATGAAATAAATCAGCCAGCAGAGACTTACCAATTAGAATGCAATATTTGTTAGATGATAATAACTGGGAGGGGGTGGGAATTCAAGCATTACTAGCCTGTTTTATATCTGTATTTGGAGTCTCTGAGATATTCAAAATCTTTTTTCCAAAGCAACTGGGGAAAAAAAATTCAAATGGTATTAGTTCTTTTTGTAACCATATTTGAAGTTGATGAAATATTCAAAAATACTTTTCCAAAGCAACTGGGTGTTAAAGGTAATTATTCTGATAAAATAAAATTTGGGATAAAAAAAAATTGGTATAAAATCTGCCACCTTTTTATACCTTTATTGTAGTGTGAAAGAGGTACAATATGTATATGCTCAACAAGTTCTGTACCTTTTAATTTACCAATGTTTTCTTTTTTCTTCCCTGTAGGGGGCTTCACTTCTGTTGATGCTGAAGCACTATCTCACAAAGGATGTTTTCCAAGCTGGCATTGAGGTATATTTGCATAATCACGACTATAGATCTGCCCAGAGTGATGACTTGTGGGACAGCATGAATGAGGTATTCATCTTTAATATTCTGCTCGTGTTTTTTTACTTCTCAAAATGTGCTGTGCATTTTGGTTTGTTTATTAATTTATGAAGAAAATGGGATAATATACTCCAGATAAATGTTATGAAGTTCATGCTTATTGTATTTCCATCATATAAATATGGAGATTGTTGTAGCTTCTAGGACTCCATTCAGTATCATCCCAAAAAAGTGCTGGAAGTGGGTAAACACTACCATATCTACCATGTGTGGACATGTCATCATCTATATATATATATATATACATATACATATATATGCTCCCTTGAGGTGCATTGTTGGTGTGTTAAGGCCAGAATAAAACTGGTCATCTTAAATGCAGGACAAAAGTTTCCTTTCATAATGGAGCTGAATCCAAAGTCTGTCGATAAATATTTGCATCCTGAGACAATCTTCACGTACCTTTGTTTCAGTGGAAGCTTCTGTTTCAACAAGCAGAGCTGGGGTTATATGGAAACAGACTTTCAGATGGCCTAGTTCAGCCACTCTCAGATGGGAAGGCAGGCAAGATGGGTACACAAGCGTGAGGGCGAGGGTGTGAAAGCAAGGCTGCGAGAGGATGTGTAATGGAGAGTGAGTAGTGGGAGGGTGAGCAGGGGAGGGCCGGGGGGGGAGGGCACAAGGAGGCAGGGAGAGGGCAGGGGGCTTTGGGTAGGGGATAATGTGCATGCAAGGGGGTAGAGCGCAAGGGTGAAAGAAGTGGGGGAAGAGTGAGAGGGAGGGAGTGCAAAGAACAGAGCACTTGATGGGGAGAGTGTGAAGGAGAGCATGAGGAAGAAGAGAGAGAGAAGGAGAGATCAAGGCCAGGTTGGATGGGGCTCGGAGCAACCTGGTCTAGTGGAAGATGTCCCTGCCCATGGCAGGGGGTTAGAACCAGGTGATCTTCAAAGTCCCTTCCAATCCAAACCATTCTGTGATGCCAACAAGAGTGAGCTGCTAGGTATCCCTGATCTTAAGCTGTTTGGATGAAGGAAGGGAACACATCTCCCTGTCTCTGTTCTGTGTGGTATGTATTAAATTCTCTGAAATACACATGAGGTTTCCTCATAGAGACTGAGTGGTAGGCAAGATATTAATGTTTAGTTCTGGTTGTTGGCATCCATCATATGATATCTAAACTTTTGCAGAACTGGAGCCATTGTTAGTTCTTGTCGGGGTGGCTCTAAATTTGTTTATGTAGTTATCCACAGTCACTAGTTTGCCAGCTAGTGATGGATTATTTTTGGTATCAGACTGACTCTCTTATGGTAAAGAACTCTTGTTTTAAGTGTTGGGGTTTTTTTGTTTGTGTTTTTTTACAATGAAAAGTAGATACGCCTCTCCTAAATGAAACCTCTGACCAACCCTCCAGCCCTTCACACATACTGCAGGGGCAGCTTCATCTGCTGAAAGTTGCCTTTCTGTGATGTGCTTACACTGTTCCCCTTTTCCCGTGTGTCCATAGCTGGTTGTACCTCGTTTTGTGCCTGAGTCTTTGGGGTTTGGGATTTTTGTGTTTGTATATGTGTTTTTGTTGATTGTTGTTTTTTGTTGTTGTGTTGTTTTTTTATGTAAGTGTAAATACTGTTAATTCTGTTTTGATTAACCTGCACCTCATGTACACTCCTATGTCACTTTTTGCAAGGCTCGTGGGTTAGCTGGACAGGTCTGGTATTGCATCACATTAATTTACATTGAGACCTTTAATAAAAGTCCTTCCCTGAGAAGGTACCAGATTTCTTGCACTTCCTTTCCATTGGTTTTCATCTGTTGCCTCCTTGAATTCACTGAAATGTACTGTCCCTGTATCCATTTTCATTTGTTTTGGTGTTCTGTCCGCTTATTTGTATTTTTCTACTTCGAATTCTTAGTTTCTTTTGCTTTTGTAGGTAGTCTTTCACATTCAGACTCTCAACCGGTCATACTCAGGCAGTTGGTTAACAGTCATACCTACCCAGGCTGTACGTCTCATTGCTTTTACAGAAAGGTTAAGGCTGACAGGGACGTCTAGAGGCCATCACGGTCCAGCCCAGGTACAAACTATCTCCAGATGGCTTTTGAATATCTCCACGGAGGGAGACCCGATAGCCTCTCTGGGCAGCGTGTGCCCACGTTCAGTCACCAGTACAGTACAGTAGTGCTTCCTGATGCTCAGGAACCTCCTGTGCTTTAGTTTGTGCCCATTGCCTCTGATCTCGCCACTGGGCACCAGTCAAAAGACCTTGGCTCTGTCCTCTTTGCACCCTTCCTTAAGGTCTTTATAGCCACTGATGAGATGGACCTGAGCATTCTCTTTAAGCTATAACTAAAAAGCTGAATGTGACTTGAACTGAAGACTTGAATCTGTACAGTGAGTAATAAGATGCTGACAAGGGTAACTAGAGAAAGACAGCATGGGTTGGTAAAAGGTATATGCAACTTAAATAATAATGTATTAATTTCCTTATGTTCCTGTTAGCTCCACCTAAAATGTATTTTTGTAAGTTAGAGATAGCATTGTCTTTCTCAGGTTGGACGATTATCTCTGCTAGTAGAGAGGCAGTGATATGTAGACAGTATAAAGTACTTGACCCTCAGTGGTGATGTTGTAGTGCAGACAGTTCTTGAAAGATTAGAAGAGGTAGGAGGTTAAGCTATACAAATGGTGGTAGGTGGGATGCCAAAAAAAAAATCATACAAAAAAAGCCCTGAATGTAAAGAATTGCTTTACTGTTTTATTATACAAACACCATCACTTTAATTCAATTTCTAATAATGATTTCAGAATTTAAAAAAGATCTTTAACATGCATGTAGGACATGCAGGATCTGAAACATGCATAAAATACCAGAATACCAACAGTGAAAGTGAAAGTGAGGAAGGTGGGTTAGGTCTGGGGAGCTTACCATAACTTCCTTTTCCAGAGCATTCTTGTCTCTATTTTCTTAACATACCAGTTTCACCTATCGAATGTTTCTAATTTCTCTTTCCACTGCTTGACAAGGAGTGTCTCTGCTTGAGAAAATAAAAAAATTTGTTCCCCTAATTTATTGCTCATGAAATTTATAGTCTCAGTGTCAAAGTGACTCTTCACTAATACAGAATGTTGCTACTACTTATGTGGTAAGTTAAGGAGGGAGATTTTTAAAATGTTTGTATTTTTGTAAAAATTTTAAAATTTGCCATTTTCCTGTTATACTATGATTGTTTTTTATAGATCACCAATGGAACACTAGATGTAAAAAAGTTAATGAAAACGTGGATTCTGAATAAAGGATTTCCTTTGGTGACTGTCGTCCGAACAGGAAAGAATATCTCTATACAGCAGGAAAAATTTTTATATCGTGTGGAACCAGAAAATTGGACATCAGATGCAAGGTAATCACCTTCTTACTACTTTCCATACATTAATATATATCGGCAGATAACTTTTTTGTATCATGTACCTTTCTTATTTGTGTTCAGGGGTTCTGGTATTTTGTCTGAATGCTGGTAGTAATAAAGACAATTTGCCATAAAAGTGTATGCACTTAGCATCTGCCTTGAAAAATAACTGATTATCCATGCCTATTTTCACCCTAGCAACTGCTAAAACTCTGTGAGCTTCCTTTGTAAGCTCAGTTTTTTCATTTACATGTTTTTCTGAAGCTTTTAAATTTAAATTAAAACGGTACATTGCAGAAGTTGCTGATGCACTTATTTCAGAGCTTATACTCCTTTCTGTCAATATTCAGTGTGCGTCTTGCACATTGTTAGAGCGAAGTATAAAAGCTAGAATCAAAACTTTCTTGGTGTAAAAATTTTAAGAGGGTACTAATGCGTGACAGCAGATGGCTGTCTCATTGAGTTTCCATTGTATCAAAAAATAAAACGTACATGTATAAACACTGAAGAAGCAAAAGTGAAGAAATTGTTAATTGTGAAAATAAATCTGTTACAAATACATGATGGTTGGACGAGATGATCTTGAAGGTCTTTTCCAACTTTAATGATTCTGTGTTAATGATTCTATGGTATCTTATATTAAGAACCTTAACTGTATTTCATAGCAAACCAAAGTATGTAAGCTTGAATCCTTTTGAGATTTTGGGGGTTTTATTCAGTTGTTTGAGGTCTTAACAATAATTGAGTCCTTAGCATCATCTTGCAGAATCAGCCCTGTGAAAGGGCCTGTCTTTTGAAATGCTGTAAGTTATGGGGCTATGTTTTATTTTTGTTGTGGGGAAAAAGGAAAACAATGTGTGATTGAAAGGGAAGGGAAGAAGGAAAGGATTATTAGGCTTAATTATTCTCTGTCTAGTGGATGTCAATTGGGGAAGTGCATGAAAAGTTTTTGAAGAAGAGTACTCTGAGTCATTCACAGTAATGGTCCCTGTCAAAATTGGAACACATGTACAGTTTGTTTTGCCTCACTTTAAAGCTGTATTTTCCTCTAAATACACATGTCATTATCATCATTGTGAGACAAGTTAGCATTTATTCTTCCAGTTTGCAGTTCACTTGGGTCAGTCTTGGTGGTGTGCAGTCAGCTATGGTTTCTATTACCATGATTTGGAATTTGAGTCTTGTATTTGAATCGACCTAAATTTTTTTTGAAAAATAATGATACTTGTAAAACTTAAGGAAGACTGAACACTGGACTGAAATAAAAATAGTACTGGCCAAATTTTTGAGATGTTCTGTCCACATGACTTTGGACAAGGTACTTAGCAGGCTGGAACTGAGGAAGAAGTACTAGGAAATTCATCCACTTCTCAACATGGTGGGAATAAAAAAAGAAATTGCTGTATGTGTTGCACATGTTTTCTTTGATCACATTCTGATGCCATGCGTGTGGGGTTTACACTTTGTTACACAGCATTATATGGTTCTGGTACTTTTATTATATTAAAATGTTTTAAATTAAAAACTCAGCAAACCTTCAAAACAAATAATGAACTGTAAATAATATGTCAGTAAATATTTGCTTTCCTTTGCAGTTATCTGTGGCATATTCCTCTCACCTACATGACTAATAGGTGCAACTTTACCCATTGCATTAACGCATACTTACTGGACCAGAAGTCAGGTATGTGACTTAACTTTGGAAGCAAGTTACTTATGCGTTGCAGATTGCAGGTCTTTCTGAGCACACACTTGCATAAGATGTGAAGATGAAGACACATAGTATAAAGTAATTGCAGAGATCTGGAGCCAGGTACTACTATTAGTGTCATCAAACAGTGTCATTAGAGAGATGAGTTCCCATAGCTTTTTATGTACAAGTAAAAGGCAGCAACTGAGACAGAAGCAGATTTGCAGTTTGTTAAAGCCTGTACTTTTCTCATCACGGTGCATGCACAAAACATTTTGAACTGCATGTCCTCTGGAGAGTGAGTACTGTGACAGTTGCTCTGCCAATATACTGAAATGTAAGGAGGTCATTTTCCACTCAAATATTACTTACTTTGTTTAAAGTTACAAGAAAGTATTCCACCTGGAATAGATTAAGTTCTTCAGAAAGCTTTTGTACAACTTGAAATTCTTAGATCATTTCACATAAACCCTGCTTTTGCTGCAGCAGTGAGTTTGAATCCTAAATTGCTAGTCCATATAGCTTTTGTTTGTTTTTAATTCAGTCCTGTTTTTCTCCATGCCAAGTGAATAGCTTCTATACAGTTTTACGTAGTACTATGTAAAAATCATTTTGGCCGTCTCCCCGTTGGTTCCATTGACTGAATAGCTTTTCTCTTATTTAGGCTGGTCTGGCTCACTGTTTTACATCTGCTTATGTATTTCCTTCATTGAATTTACAATTCAGCGTATTTAACTTGCAATTATATTTAATGCATAAACCTATCTCCCACCTCTGCTGTTCAAAATAATACCATAGAAAATTAAAATAAAATGCTTAGAGCTGCTCCTGACATTTTTGCCGTTTACTGATTTTTACAAATTACCAGCCCTCCAACATGACTCTAGAAATACTATAATTAAAGAAAAAATGTATATTATTTTTTATTATCCTGACATGCTTTTACAAAACACTCATTTATTCCTGGCCTTTGTAATTTGAGCTGGAGGTTTACAAGCAGTTCTTATGAATTATCAGAATGGAAAAATAAAGCTGTTTAACGGAATGTGTTTTTGATCTTATTAGAATGAATAGGTAAGCAGACTGATTACATCTTTTTGACCTTAAATGTCCCTGTTGGCGCTCTCATGTTCACCTTACTAATTCCTCATTGGCTGCAGATACTTGGATGTATAGGATATGAGAGTAGGAGAACAGTACAAAAGAGTTTATGGTAGAATTTCACTAAATTTCAAAGGCATCACAAATGCTATGTACACTGACATTTTTGGCAGGAATTATAGAATCAACTGAAATAAAGAATTTTGTTTCCTATATCCCAAAAGTCCCTTTTTTTTTGTATCTAGCTGACTCTGAATCTAGAGCGTGTCCTTTCATCCAACTTAATGTCACCAGTATTTGTCTATTTATTTTTCTGATGTGTGTCACTGTTTATATGTATGTGTTAGTGGGCAGAGAGGAAACCGGGGTGTTTAAAAGGAGAACTGTACAGCAAATCTCGTACCTAGTGAGGCCTGCAAAGGCCTATGAGTTATTAACTGGTTTGCTTGTGCAATGTTAATAGACACGAGAGTGGATATGGATTCAGTATGAAAGCACCTCATAAATTTACTTATGATCGAGTCAAAATTCTTAAAACTTAACTTGTTCCTATCCTGTGCTATCTACCTTTTTAATTTGAAAGCATGCTTTCATTTGAGATAGTATAGCTTAGTCTCTCTCCTATCATCTACTGCTGTGTTACTATACTGCTGTGTTACTATGAGATCCCTCTTTCACTTTGCTGTGAATAGTTTGGATGTATTGAATGTTTGGATGTATTGAATAAACCATAACATCCAAACACTTCGTGTGACTAAGGTGCTAGCTTGTTCACTTCCTGAATGGTCTTCTCTGATTGTTGCCTTGTTTTAAATACGAAAACCTAAGCGGGACAGATTTCTCCTGAAACAGTGCCAGTGAATGGGAAACAGTACTCTCATTCCCTTGGATAAGTTAGTTAACTGTCATGACAGAAAATTTGTTAAGTAGATCCCCAGCAGTGTCATTGACATAGTGCAAGCTGCTTTCCAGTTAAAATGAAAAATAAACAAAAAATAATGACAAAACCTGTGTGCCCTGGGCATTTTGTCGCTTTTTGTTTTTATTTTTCTTTCCACATCTAAAACTACCAAAATTACCATTTACCAAATTAAGCTACTTAGTGTACATACTGGAGCTTCCACAACAGTATTCAGTAAGCTACGTTTGGCTTTTAATTCTTTTTGGTGGTAGGATCATTGGTAGAATACAGAATTACTCGCAAGCCCTGACTGTAAATGTGCTCCCTTTGTTCACTGTCTTCTTGAGCCTGAGGTTTGATCTGGCATGTTGAAATAATTATCCTGATCTCAAGAGCAGTAAGATGTGTCCAAGCTATCCTGTACAGTCCTCATCAGTGACAAATGTTCCAATTTCTGTTTCTGGGTAGGACAGGTTTACCTATTAAAATTCTTCACTGTGCTGTGACCACAAGGCATTATGTGCCCTGTTGTTTTTCCTGTGTTGTTTTTCCTTTGTTGTATTCTAGAGTGCATAGATGCAACTGGGGTCAGACTATGATATTATCCAGTCAGTCAGATGTAGCACTGAAGGAAGATGTACAGTCTAGTATTATAAAGCTTTCACTCTGAACATTTTTGCTAGCTATTCCCTCTCATAGTAGGGGGAACTAGTGAGCCAGAAAAGATTTGTTAACTCTCTAGAACCAGTCTACTTCAAAGATCTGGATTTGAAAGAACAGGTGCTACACCTTTGTCTGCTATTAACTGGTTGTCTGTTTGTTAGCCGTCATTGAACTTCCAGAAGAGGTGGAATGGATAAAATTCAACGTGGACATGAATGGTTATTACGTAGTACACTATGCGGAAGACTGGAAAACACTGATTGATCTGCTGAAAAAAAACCACACTGCTCTGAGTGCTAAAGACAGAGCTAATCTGATCAACAATATCTTCAACCTTGCAAGGTAAGGTTTTTATACTGGAAAATGTATTTTATATGTGTTTAAGTTTTCTCCAAGTCAAACAAGAATCAGATCTGGGTTCAGATGAAGACTGCTTCAGAGGAGTTTTAATTCAGACTTCATTAGCCTATTGAAACCATTCACCAACTTAAAAAAAAAAAAAAAAAAGTTATTTCACTGATGAATCCGTATTGGTGTTACATGTTATCTCCCTGATTTTTTTATCAGCATCCTCTTATTTAAATCACATAAACATATGATTGCTTCCATTGCTGGAAGATGTTGTTTCCTTTGGTGTCTTATAGTCTGCATAGAAGGCTATTTTTCTGCCCTCTGTTAATTAATATTTCACCTTAGAGAAGCAAGCTGTTTGCTGCTCATTTTTTTTACTGGCTCCTATATTGTCTTTCTCCATTAGCACTACAGCTGAATGTTCTGGATGGCCTTTTAGACAGCTGTTTCCTGCATCCAAATACCCTCTTTATGATAAATATTTTCTGAAATCAGTTTTACCTCTTCTTATCTATTTTCATTTTTGTTAATTGAAGGCATGTTAGCGTCACTATCTTCTTGCTGATATTATATGATAAAAACCTTGACATCGAAACCATTTCTTATTACTTTATTTATCAATTCTTCTGCTAGTGTAATGAAGATTATTGTGACTTGGGTAAAGCAGGCAGCATCACTTAAACCATTTTAATGTTTGTGTTCATTGACCTACAGTCTAGGAAAAGAGCCTTTGGAAAAGGCCTTTGAGCTGATCGATTACCTTACAGAAGAGAGCAGTACCGCACCACTCACTCAAGCTTTGTTTCAGCTGAGTCTTATCTACAACCTTTTAGAGAAAAAGGGTGAGCAACAACTGGCAGCACGTGTGATGGTATGTACTATTTTCTTGGAAAATATGGTTTAAAATAATTTGTCATAAAGTTGTTTACAGTTTAATTAGTGTTGACTGTTGAATGTATTATTCAGTAATTCCATGAAGATAGACTGGATTCTAGACAGTTCTTAGTCTTACATGCTTTTGTTAAATAGAAAAGATCTACTGCAATGCTACATTTTGTGGACTGACTTTAGTTTTTTTCAATGTTTTTTTAGGGATTGTAATGCAGTGCTAACCCAGTGTTGTGTGGGGATTTACAGCAATAGGTATAAAGATCAATTCAATACAGAGTCTATGACACTTTCTAGTACGGAAATGTTATTTCCAAAAATCACTAAAGTGGATGGAGATCATTGATCCAATTGCTTTACATAGGTACAGTGAGGGGAGGAAAAAAAAGCAAAGTTATTGTCTGTAAAAATAAAAATACATTAATGGACACATTGTGTCATGTGACAATACACATTGTCCCATTCCAGATATGTGTTAGACTAACATGATACAGTGCTACAGGCATAACAGTGTAGTCTCAGTTCTTGCTGTGGAAATGTGTTTCATTTGTCTGTTCTGCCTTGATATTTAGAAGCCTCCTTTCTGTATTTATCCACAGGTTTAAAACGAACCTTGGAAACTTGAAAGAAACAAAAAAGCAACTGCTATATTTTTTTTTCTTATCTAGTATTTATTCAAGGATTTTACCAACCATTATCTACTGTAAAAAGCAGCCCAAGCTATGGTTGCCTGCATTTTCTATTAAATTATAATAGTTTATATTGGAATGTCTCAGCTGAGATGTGCTAGTTGGTGGGGCGCCTTGTTTTTTCCAAGCTACAAAACTAGAAAGGCATAAAGCTTTGTCTATGCTAAACTAAGGAATGTTAACTGTCACTTGATGGTGTTAAAAGCAGTTAAACAGACAGAACTTGTAGTTAGTTGAGATCATGAGCTGACTATGATTTTGAATTCCAGTAGCTGGAAAAATGGTCTTCTGTTTGACTGTGTAACATAAATGTAGACCTGGCCTGTCTTTCAGATCCGTGTGGTATCTGTTATTTATTCATATAGATAATGGGGCAAAACTACTATGTTTAACTTACACAGTTATAAAACTTAACTTATAACTTTGTATGTGGAAAATTCTCTTGGGAAGAATTAGTTATTGCTAATAATTTTTCCTCCTTTAGTATAGAATAGAATACCTGCTTGGAAATAAAATTGACCAACAGCATTGGACAGATAATGGGACTTTGTCTGAACGAGAGCTCCGGTCAATACTACTAGCTTTTGCCTGCACCCATGGTATAAGACAATGTAGAACAGCTGCCACTGAGATGTTTGAGAAGTGGATGAAGTCTAATGGAACAATGAGGTACCACAAAAATGGGCTTCCACTATTCTACCTACCTACATATTATCCTGTTACTCTGCTATCTGAATATTGATAAAGCTCCTCATTCACTTACTGTTGCTTGTCTAAAAGTAGTTGCAGTTTTAAGATGAGAGGGAAAACTGTGCCAGATTTTAAAATTTTGTTCTGCAGTCTCCAATGTGACTGCAAAACCATCTACAAATTGTTTTCATCTGTGTTTCTTAAGCTGCATACTCAAGGATAATTACTTAGTAGCAGCATCATAGTATACCTTTGTCTCTTGCAGAACTCATTCTTCTCTGGTTTCCTGTGTGTTTTGTGCCATAGAAAATGATACTGATTTTTGTACCATTTGCAGTGCTTGCAATATATATGACTAATATAATTTGCTTTTTCCCAGTGAGTTAAAATATTAGAAAGGCATGAATTCATGTGTCCAGCAAACTTAAAATTGCTACAGAAATAAATTGCAAAAATGAGAGGCATCTCTTTCAAGCTAATCTTTTCATTTTGTAACTTTTCTTCCTTCTTTTCTCAGATGAACTTTTTTGTCCCCCCTTTTTTGTTTTGTTTTTGTTTTTTTGATTTTTTTTTTCCCTGTAGTCTGCCTAGTGATCTTATGAAAGCCATATTTATAACTGGAGCCAAAACTAATGAAGGCTGGGAATTCCTCCTAAAGATGTACTCCTCTTCAGTTTCTGAAGCAGAGAAAAGCAAAATGATCGAAGCCTTGGCCAGCACAGAAGATGTCAGAAAGCTGATCTGGTATGAAAGACACAAAGTTCTATGTTGTGTAAATTAAATGTTGTGTTTTTCTTTTTAATTGTTGAAAAGGAAAAAAAAATCTGAATACTAAAGAAAATCTAGCCAGACATTTTGTACGGGCTTCCATAAACATGACAAACCTGTTATTTTTCACTTCAAAATAATGTATATAATAGAGTAGGTTAAAAAGATGAACTGTGGCAAGGTGGAATATACACAAAGAAAAAAATGGACTTAAAAGCTTTGTGCTATTGGTGAAGAAAATTGCAGATTTTGTGATAATGGTAAAACAGATTGCTCACTGAGTCTTCAGAGATTGTTACATCTTCATATCCAAGACAATAACTGTTTGTGTGTGTGCGCGCTGTTTTTTAATATTTGTCTTTCTTTGACCTTACATTATGCTCTTACACATTTTTATAGACTAAATCTTAGTATTACATGGAGGACACTAAGTGTGTCCTGGTAGGTGATTACTGTTACTCCTGCTTTTCTCTCTTAACTTACCTGTGAATTGTTTTATCTTACAAGTTGTGAAAATTTACTCCATCTTTTCCAACAGCAATGAAAATTCAGGTACTTGGTTTAGAGCTAAGATCACTCTGTTCTTGGAAACTTAAACTAAATGAATACAGTGGTTATAAAATGTAGCATCCGTGTGCTTTAGATGCCAGAAGATGATTGCTGTTTGATCTTTTACATAATCTTTTCCATTGAATTCAGGGCTACTAGTAGAACCACATGAAAATATGAATAAATAGGATTTTTTTTTCCTGTCCTTTTTCATATGCTTTGTCTTTTAGGTTAATGCAGAACAGCCTTGAGGGAGAAGTCATCAGGGCACAGGAGCTTTCACATATCGTAGCAACTGTTAGCCAGAGTTTGCCTGGATATTTGTTGGCCTGGGACTTTGTTAAAGAGAACTGGGAAAAACTTACAAGAAAGTAAGGCTTTTGATATAGCTTTTCACACCCACATTGCCAAAAGGACCACTATTATGAAGTGCAAGTGAATAAATAGTTTGCTTCATATAAGATGACGTTTATTATAACTTTAAAGCCTGTTTTAAAATTAGACTTTGCAAAAGTAAAATGGACAATAAATTTTAATCTCACTTAACAGTTGATGGAACATTGAGGCCTCTTAGAACCTCACAGTTATTCTAGAAAATCTTGGTTTGAATTTCTGTTAAGAGTGATGTCTCAGACTAAGATGGCTGCTGGAGCTGTGGGATGTTTTGTGAATCAAATGCGTTCACAAGTAAACCCAGGCAGTTCATTCAGCATCTATTTATTCTACCTTTCTATATAATCCAAAAAACAAATAAGCAAAAAAATATCCACTTGCTTTAGAAATATGTTCCTCTTAACTGTTCTTGAAATTGCAGAGCTGGCCTACGAATCTTCAAAAAGCTGACAGTACTTAGAAAATGATATTTCTAAATCCTAGTTGTGATTTGGAACAGTTTCACATTGTTAAAAATGCTTCTCCTGGATGAAAATTCCTGCTTGCTAAAGCAGGAGTAATTAATAATCAATATTACAAAATTACTTGGCTTGAAATGATTTCTGGAGACAAATTTGATTGCTTATTCAACAATTTGATTGTTGAATACATACCACAAAAGTAGACATTTTTCTTCGATGTGTGGTGTCCTCAGTTCTTTAGTGTTTTGAGCTGGAATAGAAGTTTGAAAATTTTCCTTGTTGTTGGCTCTGAAGTTGAATTTTTATAGGGGTTAGGTATCTTGAGGCTTGGACTGCTAACACCTTGTATCTCTTCAAAAAAAAAAAAAAGAGATGTAAACTTGAATTTAGATGCTTCTAATGATTTCCAAATACTGAAACAGAAGAGGAGTTAGAAATAAGAACGCGTGCATATACTGAACCTGCATGTTAAAATGGCTTCTAAGTTTTTTCTTCTTTGTATTTCAGGTTTCATCTAGGCTCATATACTATCCAGAACATCATTAGTTCATCAACTTCTCAGTTTGCAACAAGGGCGCATCTACTTGAGGTCGGTGGCTTAATCAATCAGAAAATCATACTTTCTAGTGCCAGTGCTGTCCTCAGATATTTTGGGGTAGAGGAAAACAGTTATTTACAGTCACTAAAGCCCTCTTTCAAGGATATACAGCTATTTCTATCCCAGTGTCAGACATGGGAAGTATGTACATAAGCATGTTGAAGATTACATTCTGAATCAGCAGTAGAGCTGAATATACACAGTCAAGCACAGCTATCTGTTCATATTGCTCTGGTTTCCTGTTCACTGGAACGCTCTGTCTCCCAAAATAGTCATAACAAAATTCTGGTTTAGACCGCGTCAATAATCTATGCTTTCTGCATCTGTGGAATGGCATAGGGAGCCATTAAGATTTGTTCTAGATTAGTTTGGCTGTCAACAATCCCAGAGAGCTGTTGTGCAGGTTGAGTATAAGCTAAGATCCAGGTACTAGTTGTTAGAAATTTGAGTCTTAGCTCACAAGGCCCTGAATGTATGGTGTCAAGAGTGGTTTGTGATTTAGTCTAATGTTTCATTCAGAAAATGGGGTAGAGATGGCTTCTTATTGTATGAGCAATAGGATTTTAAGTGTAAGCATTGACAGTTAAAATGTTGTGTGGAAGTGGGGGTCATTCCAGAGGACTGCATGGGGTCACTAGCAACAATCAGTTCTTTTTCACACACAAAAAAAACTCTCTTTCTAGAACTTTGAGTGCTCTGTGATTCCTCTGTAATTAATGTGATGAGTTGAGTATCTATTTATTGGTAAACTAATTTATTGAAACCAAATGGGTTGTTGCTGCTGTTCCCATGAAAGATGTTCTTGCATTTTGAGAAGCCAACTCTGAGAATTTTGCTTGCTGCGTGTGTATGATTCTCTATTTCCAGCACATGTGTAGCCTTTGCTTCTGTACCTATTTCTGAGGTCTGTGTTGATTTTTATTAACATTTGCTTTTTCTTTATTTTTCCTTGTTATACAGGTGAAGACGTTTTTTGAATCAAAGTCAGAAGAGAGTTCTAAACTGCGTTGTGTAAAAGAGGCACTTGACACGATTCAGCTCAATATCCAGTGGATGGAGAGGAACTTAGCAAAGCTACAAAAATGGCTGTAGTGCACGTAACACTATGGAGTGTCAGCCATTTAGGAAATCTGTGGACAGTTGCTCTGTTTCTTTTGCAAAAGCCAGGGTGAAACCAAGCATTGCTGCAACATTGTTTGCACTATTAGAGAGTCTAGATAGCTCAGGGCATGTCTCACATAAATTTTGATTTCCCTTGAAGCATTTATGAGCAGGATGTATTTATTCTGAAACTGTTTTCATCTATAGACCAAACATCTCCATAAATTATATTATATTATATGAAATTTAGTACCCTTTCATTTGGTTGTCATGTTCTAATTTTTCAGCAGCGCGTTGATATTGACAGGTAAGAGCAGAAAGAAAGAAAGTTACCATGAACTGTTAGCTTTTTGCAGACTGCTGGGTAATTAGTAGGGCTTTGTTAATGCAAAAATACAGGTAGTTTCCACATTTGTAGATAGAGAAGCTGTTGTGAAACAAAGTCATGCGTAGGATACATAAGTATTAGAGGATCTCTTAAAGTACAGCAGTTTGAGGAGAGGTAAATAAGGTCTGGATTTGAATTCAGTTTGGACTTTTGATTTTTCACTGTGTTTAGGAATTACATGAAAAATAAGAATAATACGTCATGCTAATCATACACACTTTGATGTTTAAAGTGGCTGGGCACTAATAGTCTGCATGGAAGGGAGAAAGCCAGACAGCAAAAACAAATGTTTTAGAGATGGAATTTCCAAAAACATTGATGGGGCCTTGGAACTTTTACTCTGAATTTATTAGACATTTTTGAGAACTGTGTTGTTAAACATTGGAGTGTAACTGATGTTGCTGCATAGATCTGTGAGCAACTGCACAAAACTGCCATGAGAAGTTGTTAACAGGCTGGTTTATCTGTTAGACTGACTACTGATTTGTCTGCTTCTGACTACTGATTTTTAATTTCACCACTTGTTCCAGATGTCCTGCAATAAGTCAGTGTATCAGCCACTTCATTTGGTTAAGTTTATGCTTTTTTTCCCTTGCCTGTTACCTTTGATATCACAGTATAATTTGTGTACATTGCTTACTCAGTATAGCTTTAGAAAGCTTCTCATTTAGATTTTAATGGTTTGTTCTACTGTTGTGAAAAACCTTGTGTGACAAATCTTCATACTCTTTAAAAGAAGGGGATCTAAATCTTCGTACTTCAAAGGAAGGGGATCTAAATCATCATACTCTTTAAAAAAAAAAAAAAAAAAGGGGGGGGGGATCTAAAAGCAGAGACGTGCCACATTAGAAAGCCAAAATACCAATTGTACAATCTTGTCTTTCAAAAGTAGTGAGAGGCCATTTTTGAGGTATAGCATGTACATAAAACATATACAAGAGTAATCATACTTGTTTATGTGGAGTTCTGATGTTTTCAAATGTTCATTTCATTACTGTTGCACCTTTTGTGGATTCATGCAAGCAGATTCAGACCCGTTGTCTTATCAGCATCCAATATGTGATCCAATATGAAAACATTAATGGTTAAAAGTTGAAAATTTTGAACAACACAAAGTTTGAATTTCAGTCACAGCAAATTCTGAAGAAGATAGTAATTTGAATGAGAGTTAAATTAGTGGACGTGAAAATTTGTCACAGGCAATTCAAACTGAAGGCTTTAATTGATGAAATTGCAGCACTGGCTGCTTATTTAATTAGAAGAAATTGTAAGCTGTGATTGCTTAAGCCATGCCATACTTTTCCCATCCTTCCAGAATGGGAGATTCTTTCTTGGAAAAGAAATTCCTTATGTTTTCACCAGTTCACATTAAAAACTACGTCTGCAGTTCTAATCTTGAAATTATTAGAAAGTGTGTTAGATTCTCAGAGTGCACAAACGTTTGTTTGCCCCAGAGGCCCAGAAAAGAGCAATTTTCACAAGTACTGAAGAAAGAATGTAAGCACTGAAAATAGGTCATACTATCCTAATTCCATAAATTATGCAATTAGAATGGTAATTAGCTATGCTCTCTGATTATTTTTTTTACAAACTTCCATGTCTTGTGGTATTATTTGTTTATTTTAAACCTTTATGCTCTCTGCAGAAATACGAATTCCATATTTGTATATGTGTGTATATATGTAGTTGTCATCTATTTTCCTTTACAGTCACTTGTTAATATTAAATGAGAAAACAGTAGTATGCTTTCACTTTTCTATCCCCTTACGCTTCTTTTTATTTCAGCCCTGACTGTGGTACTGAGGCATATAAAATTTCAAATGGAAACTCCAGAGGAAGATCCCATCTTCCTCCTGATTTCTGCTGTAGGATTATAGCAGTGTAAGGTTTTATTCAGATGCTTTACTGATAATTAGTTCTTTGCAAGGAAATAGCATGCAGCTGAGTTTTAGATTGCAAACTGTACCAAGAACGTCTGGAAAGTCAGGGGAGGGGGGGGATGGTTTTTGAATAATTTTTCATTTCACTTTTTGCTGCATTTGATGGCTTTTTTTTCTAATAGGTAATAATTTCAGTGTATCCGTTGTAGAGGTTTTTAAGTTATTTTTCTGTCATGGAGTCTATAACCTTAATAAAAACTGTGCTGGAGTCCTTCTTCCAAGGGAAATGCTTAAATATACTCCTCTGTTATTGAGATTATTGGGAACTGATGAAGGGTGGAATGGCTAAGGCATGAGCAATGAATTGCCCTTTAGAGCCACATCTGTCATGCCTTACTGCAAAGGAATGAAATCTTGCTAGTTCCTTGAGTTTTCTTTGGCTTCTGGTCAAATGAAAAACATATTGTAGCCAATAGGACCTCTTTACTTAATTTCCATAGTATTTTCTAGCTAAAACTTATCAAGCTAATGTTTTTTATATATCTTACGCCATTCTTATTTTACAGCAGAAGAGCTTTGCAGTGAAAAGCTGCGAGTTCAAATGCTACTAGCTTTGTATCATCTCCTGCAATGTAAAATTACGGGGTTTAATAAATTGGAACTACAGTATATGTTCAGATGGGCTACATCAATTACTGTCTTCAAAGCCATTATGTACTGATTGTCTTGTTACTTTCCAGTATCCTCTGTTTATAATGAATGCACTTCTTATTTTAAGAGCTAATTGCGGTGAAAAGCAAATATGCATGTATATATTTTTTTACTTCTATAAATAAATACTTTTCCTATGTAAAATTAGCCTACCAGGAAAAGTATAAGCAAGCAGTTGAGCTCTTAACTTTGTCTCTGGAAAAAGGATTGCTCCCTCTGCCAGCTCAGCTTTTATTTTTATTTAGAGATGGAAAAAGTGCAAGCAGTATAGGAAAAGCATGAGACTTCTTCTAATATGTGAAAAGACGGTAACATGGAATGAAGGAGTTTAAAATAGGTCTAGTTTTTCTGTGTAACTGGTCATAGAGGCAAATAGTCATTGTGCCTTATGGCTTATAATTGAAGTGATACACTAGACAGTATGTTAGAATAAACATCCTGTTTTCCTGCAGGAGCCAACTGAGGTCTTGTTCTTAGAGGTTGAGAATTGTTTCTCTGAGCACTATTCAGCGTTGCTAACGGGAAAGCAGACTACAATTGCTGAGGGTTCGTCCTTATTATACAGATTGTTTCACAGGTAACTGAAGTTTGTCAGAGGGAGTACACTGAGCAGTGTTGGCTTTTGTTGCATCCTATAAATACGATATAAAACTGTACTTCAGCATATAAATTTTCCAGTTATGGAACTACTACATACATGAACTTTCATAAAATAATGTTGCATCTCCTCCTAAGTATTGTATTGATGTCAAGCTCATTCTGTTGTAAACTAATCCTTCTAGAAGAAACTAAAACTTTCTTCTTGTCCACTCCTATATGGAAATCACTCATTTGCTAGAGAGACAGCTTGTTTGGACTGGAATTTCTGCATTAATTATCAGACTTGGCACTCAGAATGTGTAGAAAGTTACTGTCTACCATAGAAAGGAGAACTGTTCAGATCTTGTAGTATTTGAGACACTTAATTCTGAACATACATTGTAGGAATGATCTATGAAAAAACTAATCATGGGAGTAATAATTTTCTTTTGTTGGCTAACAGATGTAGGAAGTGTAACTTGAATCTGTATCTTTTACCTGTTCTCCCTTTGGTGGAACATTCCATTTTCTGACAGGTTGTACCATCCTTCCTTTGCTTTGCTGGAAGATATTCTTCTTTGCACTCTGAAATTTAAATTAATGCTCAGTAACCATTCTTATTTGTATGCACTTGTTGCATTCAGTCATGTATATTTTAGCTTTTCCACATATTCCTGATTCATGCGTCATGTAGTACATTCAGTTCTCAACATGCTGAACATTTATTGTTTGACATTTTGACAAGTGCATACATAAACTTATTTTTAATAGTTATATTTATACCTATCACTTTCATCAAGATGCTACTAAATGTTCAAAGATTTCTGTTACTTTTTTATGTCATGGAGTCACATGATTTCTAGAGGGGAAAAAAGTACATTTACCATAGTAAACTCTCAGGTCATATTGCTAAAGAATTTCAATCTCTAATTTTGCTGTGTTGTTTAAACCTGCTGTTGTAGTAGATATATTGACTTTTATATGTGACAATTTAACTTTGTTTCATGCAGAATAGGAGGCAGGCATCTTTTTTTTGAATTAGTAATGGTGGCATTAAACAAATCACAATACTATCTTAAGTATATAGTTTTATAAAAAAAATAGAGTGGCTCAAATGGATTGAAACACAGTAATTCGAATTGAACTTGTAAAAATGAAGTACAGATTTTCCATTCCAAGAATTGGAGACTGGAGGAGTTTGAATATATAGTGTAAAACAAATTTTTGCAGTGAGAACTGAGCCCTGTCTTCATTAAGGCAAGGTTAAGTTATGTATCCCTGAAAAATACCTTAAAAGTTAATTTGGAAATGCTGTATACTGTAGGTACTTGTAATGGGTTAGTCTTTGTATTTTAAACACTGTAAAAATATATAAGACAATGTAAATTCACAGGTGTCTGAACTGTGAGTGGTAACATTTCAGGTTGTAAAATACCTGCTTTCAGATGGGGATTTGAATATTGTTTGTGTGTGTGTGTGCGTGTGTATGTATAGATAGATATAAAATATGCAAAGTTGTCTGTTTCATTTGTAAAGGGAAGAGAAGCTTATTTTCTTTATATTTCAGAGAAATGTTTTTGCATATTACCAGCACTGATTTGAAAGGCATGTGTACTGCAAACACTATTGCTTTTTGTGAGATGGAAATAAAGTATTTCAATATAAGCTTTTCTTTGTGATAGTTTTAAAAATGTCATAAACAAGTTTTGTTTGAAAGTTCGTAACACCTTAAAAAAAAAATCAAACTCTGCACCTCACTATTTTATCTGCAGCAGAACTTTATGGATAAATTCCATCCATCAAAATCTCACCAGTATCTAATTACAATTAAAAGGTAAAAGCCATTTTTGGATTTCTTTCTTATCTTAACCAAAAGACAATAACACTAAAAGATTGTCATATGAACTTGAATTGCTTGAACAGTAGAGTACTTTGACAGTTCACAGATTCTCAGCGTTAGAGCTCGCAGTCCTTAATCTCAAGACAGGTCTTGGCACTTGTGTTTAAAATTGTTTAAGCAAAGGTTGGGATAAGTGGAATCCTAGGAGAGCAGCAGAAAGAAATTGGAAAAAGTGAAAAAATGCTGACATCTCCAAACTGAGGGAGGAGGCCAGGTGGAGCAGCTGGGACTGGAAGTATGCACTGTCAAATTTTCCCAGGAGGCAGCAGTAAGGAGCAGAGAAAGCTCTTTGTCAGGTATAGGACAGAGGAAAGTTCATGCAATTCCATGTGCTCAAGAGGGTGTGAAAAATTTCATGGGCCTCTGATCAGGAAAAAAAAAAAAGTGTAGTGAACTGAGAAAAGCATGGGAGAGATTGAACTGAAGCCTGTGGCAGGCTAAAAGTATAATTAAGGTTTGAGAAACATATTTTGGGTAGGATGGTATAATCTCTGCATATTGATGTATTTATTTATGATGCTGGGTAGGAGATTGAATAACACACAAAAATATAATGTAACCTGAGAAAGTACATAAAAGATATAACAAAAGTGAGAAGTTGTTTTAGCTGTTTGCATTTTCATGTGAATAGAGAATTCTTTGAAGCATAATATACTTTGGATGAAGATTTGCACCCAATGCAATTGATAGAAAGGGACACAATTTCATCCCCCTGTGCTGATGGCTGGGAGATTCTTGGTTCAGGCACTGACTGACGCAGGAACCTGAGACCTCCTCCTCCTCATGCAGTAACACAAACTGCCTTTCTAGTTCTATTCTGACTCGTAGGGACTCTTAGTGTGAACTCCATACATTAACTTCTTGCTTTTCACATTCAAACATACTGTTCATACGGGAAAAGAGCTCTATTTAAAAGAAGGATTTCTGACCTAGAAGGCAGTAGGTTTTCAAGTTCCTGTCATAAACAAGGAGTGATCGGTACCCTAGCAAAAGCAATTTACACTCTGGCTGCAGAGGTCTGTACTCTGATGTTCTTTAAATCAGCTGTTGGCAATAACCTGGGTGTGGTGGATTGGCCTTGGCTGGCCACCAGGTGCCCACCCAGCTGCTCTCACTCCCCCTCCTCACCAGGACACAGGGAGAAGGTAAGACAGAAATCTTTCTGGAGCAAGATAAGAGGCAGGGAGATTGCCCATGACAGTATTTGGTAAGCAAAAGAGACCCAGATTAGGGAGAGTAATTTAATTTATTGCCAATGAAAAACTGAGTATGATGGTAAGAAACAAAATTAACATCTGCTTCCCCCACAACTCATCCTTCCAGGCCCAGCTTCACTTCTAATGTTTCTGCCTCCTCTGCCACCTAGTGTTAAGTTGATGGAGGATGGTGGTTGGGTCCCTATCACTTCATCTCTGCTGTTCCTTCCTCCACTTATACTCTTCTTTTACTCCAGCATGGGTTTATCCCATGGGATGCCATTCTTTGTGTTCTAGTGTGGGTCCTTCCAATGGGCTGCAGTCCATCAGGAACAGAGTGCTCCTGTGTTGCTGCAGGGGCTCTCCATGGGCCGCAGCCTCCTCCAGGCCACATCCACCTGCTCCACCGGGGGCTCCTCCACGGGGGGGCTGCAGCGTGGAGATCTGCTCCGTGTGGGACCCAGGGGCTGCAGGGGGACAGCCTGCTCCACCAGGGGCCTCTCCCTGCACAGGCCGCAGGGGAACTGCTGCTGCCTGCCTGGAGCACCTCCTGCCCTCCTGCTGCACTCACCTGGGGGGCTGCAGGCCTGCTTCTCCCACACCTTCTCAATCCTCACTCTCCAAGCAGCTGTTGCCTGGCAATTTTTTTCCCCTTTCTTAAATTTTCTCTCATAGAGGTGCAAACAACCTCACTTATTGGCTTGACTCTGGCCAGCAGCAGGTCCCTTTTGGAGGTCCTGTCTGGAGCTGTCTGTGCTCTGACATGGGGCAGCTGCTGGGCGCTGCTCACAGAGGCCACCCCTGCAGCTTTTCCACTACCAAACCCTTGCTATGTAAGCCCCATATGCTGGTTTTGTGTCAATTTGTAATGTTTTTGAATGTACTGTACAGCATGTAAATAAAAACCCGTAGACTTATTAATTAATTAATTGATTATTTTGTAATGTGCTACAAAGCCTTAGTATGCTTATCTGGGTAAGGCTTTGTAGCACAGTAACAAGAGATGCAAGCTCACTCCCACTGGTGGAAAGGTGAAGAACATGCACTGTAACGTGCTATCATCCCTCAACCCCTTTCCATCACTGCTGAGGTTTAACCACCCAAAAAAAAAGGAACTGAGCTGGTAAAGATGCATAGGCTGCATTTTTAACCCACAGAGAGGGAAGTTCAGGCACATTCAAGATACTATACCATACTAGTGAAAATTACTTCTCTGGAGTAACAAGGTAAGGAGAAATCTTTCAAGCAGTTTCTAAGAGGCAGGAACTGTTGTAGCCAGACACGTTTTGGCTAAGCACGCTTCCTATTTTATATGTCAGGTGAATCTGTTTCTGAATGGTTAAGTGATTTTACTGTAGCTGCCAGATTTTCTGCCTCACCGTATGTGTATCTCTTGCTACTCTATATCTGTGTACTGTGTAAATATGCCTTGCATGGCTTTGTGCTGAACTGATAACACCAAGTTAAATTGTCATAATGAAAACCAACTCTTAATTATTCCAGTAAAATCCTTGTGTGGCTACTGATATTTCCATCTTAAATAAGTAGTATAGTGAGACACTTGAATGGCTTAAATCTCTGGCTAGAACTACAGTTCAGAAAGCTGATCAACATGAAACTGCCAGAGATCATACATCTAATATGAAAACAGTGGCTTCTTAGCCACTGCAGGTCAAAAGTAAATTGAGAACAAAACAGTCAGAGTAAAGCTGCTTGTGTTAAAACATAGCAGGTGTCATTTCCTTAGTACTATGCTGGGATAAAATGTCACAAGTAGCTCCACAGCATCCAGTAGGTTGCGTTGCAGTGAAAATCTCAACATGCAGCTCATTAAGGAGATGAGAAAATTTGAAGTCCCGCCACAGGCCCAGACACGTATTGGCACAATGTAAATAAGCTGGAAGCTTCCAAGGGCAGAGACCTGTTCTCTGCGGCAGAGGAAAATCTCCGTGACTGAGTGGTTAGAGGCCTAGAGGCCTGCCTGGCTTGTATTATCACAAAGGCATGTGTGCTCTTGAGAGGTCAGAGAAAAATCAGTGGCAGGTGTTTTAATTTCCAGACTTTGTGACAATGTTGGAGGGCAAATGCTTTGAGTTACAATGAAGCACAGTATCTTTAACTCTCAAAAATGGTTGTTGCCTTTTTGGGGAAACTTACAAAACCCTCCCAGCCGCTAGAAGAAAAACACTTCTTAATGCATGTTAAAAATATTTCCGCTCTTAGCTCTTCCCATGTATTATTACGCAGAATGCCAGTTTGCATTCAGTGAGGTGTAAAGTGTTCTCAGTTTCTGTCTTGGCTTTCAGAGGAGTCATTAACACTTAGGTTCAGTATGAATACATATGAGACCTATATATCAAAATGCAAAATAATAGAGGCATCACAGGGAGAAGAGAATGCTTCGGTTTTCCTCAGAGTAGAAGGTAGGGGGAGGAGGCAGAAGGAGTTCCGTTAGCTAATATTCTTAAACATCTTAGTCTCTTTCTAGACACTTTTTTAAAAACCCAGTGGTTAGATATTCATACAAAAAGATATGTATAAATAAAATACTTTTTTTGCTCTGCAGTCCAGCTGGCAACCTTTATTTAACTATCTCCCCCACTTTATGCCCCCTCAGGAAAACAGAAAAGAGACATGATTTTTAAATGCATGAAGATAAGTTGTCTCTTGTTATCATTGTGTCTCAATTGTATATTAACATAATTTTAGTGAAATTCTGCACATCTCTTGATTTGTATGTGCATTTAATTTCACTTCTGTAGTTCAGGTCATTCATGTGCCTGCCAATGGTTTGCAGGATCAGGTGCTCTATCACCTTTCCGGGGATCGAGGTGATGCTGACTGCCCTGTGGTTCCCCACATCTTTCTTCCTACCCTTCTGGAAGAGAGGAGTGACAATTTTTTTCCTCCACTCTGGACACTTCTCCCACTCACTGTGATCAAGCAAGGATTATTGAGAGTAGCCTCGCAACAACATCTGCCAGCCCCCTCAACACCCATGGATACATCCCATCAGGGGCATGAACTTATCTGTTCTGAGTTTGCTTATGTACCTGACCTGACCCTCTTCCATCAGGAGTACATCTTCCTTGCTCCATCCTTTCTCCCTGGTCTCTGGAAGCTGTGATCCCTGAGGGGTATTCTTGCAGGTAAAGGCTGTGGAAAGGAAGGCATTCACTCCCTCAGCCTTTTCCATGTCCTGAGTAAGAAGGTCTTCCATTTCTTTCAGTAGAGGGCCCACACTTGACCTAATCTTATGATGCTAATGTACTTATAGAAGCTCTTCTTGTTATCTTTGACATCCCTGGCCTGATTCAATTCCACTTGGGCTTTAGCTTTCCTAGCTTTATCCCTGGATGCTGAGACAATGTCTTTGTATTCCTCCCGTGTTATCTGTCCATGCTTCCACCCTCTGTGTTTTTGAGTTTGTCTAGGAGCTCACTGTTCGTCTACTCAGGCCTCCCAGCATTTTTGACTGGCCTCCTGTTCAATGGGGTAGATGTCTCCTGAGCTTGGAGCAGGTGATCCTTGAACGTTAAACAGCTTTCATGAGCCCCTCTTCAGCCTTATCCCACGGGACTCTTCCAAGCAGAACTTTGAAGAGGCCAGGGTCTGCTCTCCTGAAGTCCGGGGCTGTGAGATTGTTTTTCACTGTTCTCCCTGTCTAAAAGATCCTGAACTCCACCACCTCATGGTTGCTGCAGCCAGGGCTGCCTTCGACCTTCACGTTCCCAACAAGCTCCTCATTGTTGGTGAATATGAGGTTTAGCACGGAACCTCTCCTCATTGGCTCCTCTATCGCTGTGAGGAAGAGGTTATCAATGAACTCCAGGAACCTTCTGGATTACTTTTGTCCTGGAGTGTTGTCTCTCCAAGGGACATCAGTGTGGCTGAAGTAATTTATTGCAGTTTGTGTCAAGAAGGGAAGCAGTAATGGAGTGATCCTTGACAACAGAGCTCAGTGCAGCAGCAGCATGGGGGCTGTAGGGAACGGGGCTGGGGAAATGGGGACATATTCTCTTGGAAGATGCTGAAGACTACGCATGATGTATTTTTATATTTTGTAAACAAGGAGGTTTATTTTGAACGTAGATGACTCAGATTGCTGATTCACCACTCACTTTTAATTCCGTCCTGTACCACTGTGTATTCTGGTGTGCTCACTGGATGAAAGGGCCACAGTTACACAGGCAAACCTATTGTGGTCCTTCACATAGACCTGACCCTCACAGAAAACACCATAACTCATAGCTGTAACTGTTTTTTGTCATGTATTTCGAACTCCAATTTTGTTCTAATGGATTTATTCCTCTGATTCCTGTCATCTTGCACCACTTGCAACCTGTTTTGTATTTGTGAGTAGCTAACAGGGATGGTGCCAGTGAATAGTGCTCAGGGCTGTTTGGCATCATTCCTAGATCAGTGGGACCAATTATGTCTGTCATGCACATCAAAAACATTCTTTTTTCTTTTGGCATTCTTTTTTGCTTTCTTGATCTTTTTTAAAATTGTGTGATAATTTGTATAAATATTTACACTTCCGCTCAGATTCTGTCAATATATATAGAAATGAAAGACTTGCTGTTCACTAAGCAGCTTAAAAAATAAATTAGGATTCCATCCTTAGCTGCAAGTTTGGCAAGATAATACACTCATTTGCTCATTCTTTAGCTTGGGCTATAATGAAATTACAGGAAGAAATGAGGGAATCATTGAATACCAAAGGTTGTTCTTTAAGCAAAATTTCCACACCTCTTTAGTAACTTGTAGTTTGCCCTGAATAGCATAGAATAATAAATTGGCATGAGTGTGAGAGGCCTATTCTTTCCTCACTGTGTTTGTAGGTTGTTTTCTTCTGTTTAATGTAGATGAATTTTGGCACAGCAGGTTCTGGTCTCCAGGAAGGGGTGTATATGGGTTATATGGTTCTGAATTGCAGAGCTAAAAAGTGTGTCGTTTTTATCTTAACCAGACCAAGCTATTGCAGAGAGAAACTGGTGGATTCCTACTTTAGAGCAGTGGTGTTACGTTTATGAGCAAATCCCTTTATGGCTAAGACAGGAACAGGTGCTGGAATAAAGGAAATAACTTTGACCAAATATGAAAAATCTGTTGTGGAAAACAGAAAAATGTATTTGGGTACTTGCACCTATAGGGAATGTTGAGCTCCTTATATAAACTGACATGCAACCTATTGTCTACAGACACCTAATTACTATTTCAACAGAACAACAGAGTGCACTGATGCTCTCCTGTTCTCAAATAATCACTAAGCTACTAAATTATATCGGAATATTAAACAAAAACTCTTCTTTCTCCAAACACTAGCATCTCATTCTCATCCTAGAGCCTTTGTCTGCAGAACTTACTGTACATCCAGTGATGATCTATTTTTTGTCATTGCATTTTCAAATATTCCTAGCAGACTGAAATACCTTGCAGTGTCTGAGGTAGATAAAATTGACCATGCATTATAAAACCAAAATTGCATGAAACATGATGGTGGCATTAATTATTTTTGCTTACCACATAGGGGCTGCAGGAAGTTTGATCCATAAAGTGAGTTCTTCTTGATGTCTCCCTATTTTCACCTGTTCTCTATTAGATGGAACGTTCCTTCCTCTGATGAACTGGATTTTTTCAATGCTGGAAGATGTTATCTTTCATTGCAGTCTGAAATTTCAAACAATGCTGTCTCACTGTTACATTTTTGTATGAGTTTCATGCATCCGGACTTGTGTGCTGGACTTCAGAGTTCCTGTATCATGTTTCACACAGTTGCTTCATTCCACCACATGGTAAATGTTACTGTTCCACATCTGGGTATATTGTACAGAAAGATATGTATGCTTGTAATTACTCTTACATTACACTGTTGTTTGTACTTACTGATTTTTACGGAGATGCTACTTCGAAGTTTAAAGAAGGAAGGGGTGGTAAACACAATTTGCAGGACTCCTGGGGAGATCTAGAACATCTGTCACGAGGGCCATAATGGTGAGGGAAGAATTTAAATGTCTGAATTTTTAGTGTTGCTTCAATCTACAGATGGAGTGGAAACACAAACAGTTGTATGCCGGCTAAGTTCTGTGAGCAAAATATGGTAATTTATTCAGCTTATGGTGGTGGTCATTAAATTGCTTCACAACAATGAATAAGTTTGCCAGTATGATGCTGTACAGAATTTCTCATTATACAAAAACTTCTAAATATTTAATTCTGTTTTTACCTTCTAATAATTCTCTTAATGGTAACATTAGTGTATTACCCAGTTAATTAAGACATTGAGGTGGTTGCAGGAAGGGAGTAAAGTAAGTGCAGTTGCTGTCCCAGACTCTCTTTGGTCACCTGCTGTGAAGAGTTGTTCCACTGCTGCTCAGTTTTGTGTGACCTGTGTGATTTCATCAGCTCCTCCTTGTATCACAGCTACATCTGCTCCAGGGAAGTGCCTTCCCTGTAGCCCTGTCATAAATCTGTGTATAGAACATCCTGAAAAAAGCAGCCCAGTCATCAGCTCCTCCATGCTTATTAGGGCCTTAAAGGTGTTGATTATTGCCCTATTTCTTCTTCATTACAAGCTGGTAACAAATTGCATAATTAATCCAGTCTTGATGATCATGTGAGGTCTGACTTTTAATATATGTTCTATGCAATATGTAAGATTCAGCATCTGAGGAGGGACTGTATACAGTTCAAACATTGCCAGAGCAGAAGAAAACACTGAAATCTTGCAACAGTTTGACAGCTTGCCCATAGACTAAATGTGGGCAGGAAAACAGACCAATGGGAAAATCATCACCACCTCCCAGTTAAAATGTCAAATCTATAAAGGTCTCAAAAGCTCTACTACTCATTCTTTGTTCACATTAAGGCAGACCCACTGCTATTGAGCGAAGAAGTGTTTTCTTCTGAAAGCACTAGCACACAGTGCTACTGAGAAACATCGCCTGTGCTGGCCTGCAGGACTCCATGCTCAGACCAGCTCTCTTGGTCCTTACTTTTCCGTACATTTTGATGCGTGAGGTAGCTTAAAGTTTAGCTCTAGATGTTGGAATCCACTTTTCACCCACCAGTCTGCTGATATTGCCAAAAACTGTAGTAGGTCTACCTAGGTATACTCTCTAAGTGTGGCTGCTAAGACTGAAAACTGCCCATGTAGGTTGTGTGAGATAAAGGAAGAGGGGAATAATATAAACTTGGACGGATGGTGGAGTGTGTTGGGTAGATGAGAGAGCAGCAGGATTTCTTTCCTGTGATGTATTATGTTCCTGAGGAGGAAAAAAAATATTTTTCAGAATCCGGAAACAGTTGGCAGTTCCAACAGTGACCCTCACTAGCAGCTGGGGACAGGCCTTTCTCATGGGTCAGCTGTGAAAAACAGCCCAGAGAGGAGGCTGGAGCGCATGGAGTGGTGTCCTTGCCATGCTCACATCCCTGACAGATGGGCATGGAGGCAGGTATATCCAGCACCTGGTGCATGAAGATCTTTTGGCTGAGATCACTGGGAAGCCAAGGCCACCTGCAGAGATAGGAACTGCTCACAAACATCTAAGAGAGAATATTTAGAATGAGTCACTAGGTATAAAAATGAGAGTGAGCAAGCGTGGGCGCAGGCTTGCACCGGGAAGTGCTCATCAGTCACAGCTGCACTGTCTTTTCTGCCTGGTGCAGGGCTTACAAGCAGTAAGTGAGCCCTTCCCTGAGTTTTGGGTCCTCTATTTTCTGTTTTCCTGAAGTGACGATAATGGCTTCCAAGAGCTGTTCAGAGGCTGGTGTGTCAGCCAAACCAGCTGCCAGCAATGCCAGCAGAGAACTGCATTAGTGCTAGCAGCAGACCTGATCAAATAACAGCTGCTCCCGATTATAAGGTATTTAATTTTTCTGGGAAGGGGACAAGATACTAAATTTCCTTTTTTCTTCTTTTTCTCCCTCCCCCTGTATTAAACTGGATTTTTGTGAGGTGTGTTTATTTGTAGTCAATGACACAGTGGGCTGTAAAAAAGGAATTTTTCCCTACTTGTGACTTGGATTTCTGGTGAATTCAGAATTTTGGAGATTCCTAGGGAAGAGCCAAAAGAAAAAACAAACAAACAACAACGACAAAAAAAACTGACTCCTATGTAGAAGGCTTCTTGTGATGAGAAAAACATACAACCCCCCTAATTTTGGCTATCGGCCAGTGGAAAACTTGTCAGTATGGTGCATAGTCTAATAGTCACCTCTCTGCAGATTTTAGAAGAACTCTTAGGCCATCACAGAGTAATCGTAATCTACTCCCATCCTATTGGCCTGGATGTTACAGATCCCTCTGTTTTCTGTGTTAGGAGCGATGTACCAGAAATATTTTGTTATCCCGAGCGTAACTGGGAAATTAAGGAATACATACTGTGATATGGTAATTTAGACTTTCCTTTTGACCAAGGCAAAAAGAGTAATTTCTAAATTTGTGGGTAAAAGTTAAGGACCAGACCAATAAAGGGCACCTTGTGGACGAGGTCTACTGCAGGCCACTTGATCAAGGGGAGCCCGCTGATGAGGCCTTCTTTCTTCAACTACAAGAAGTGTCACACTCGCACTCTCTCATCCTGATAGGGTACTTCAACCACCCAGATGTCTGCTGGGAATGCCCCACGGCAGGCTGTGAGTAGTCCAGGAGACTCCTGGAGTGCATTGAGGACAACTTCCTTGTCCAGGTATTAGACAAACCAACCATTGTTACTGGACCTGTTGCTCACCAGTGCAGATGAACACATTAAAGAGTTTAAGATCAGAGGTAGTCTGGGCTGCAGTGACCATGCCTGGCTGAGTTTGTGGTCTTGAGGAATATGGCCCTGGCAAAGAGCAAAGTCAGGACTCTGAACTTCTGAAGAGTGAAATTCTAGCTGTTTAAAGACCTATTGGAGGAGATCCCCTGGAACACTGTCCTCAAGGACAAAGGAGCTGAACAGAACTGACAGCTCTTTAAGGATGTTTTTCTCAGAACACCAGAGCTCTCCCTCCCGCTGTGTAAGAAAGCAAGCATGGAGGGTGGGAAATTGGGATGGCTGATCCTGTTGGTCAGACTGAGGCACAAGAAGGAAATGCACAGGCAGTGGCAGCAGGGACATGTGGCCTAGGAAGAGGACTGGGATGCTGTCCAGATGTGCAGGAGTGGGATGAGGAAAGCCAAGGCACAGACGGAACTGAGCCTGGCAAGGGATGCAAAGAATAACGAGGAGGGATTCTACATGTACATTGGCCGGAAAAGAAAGGCCAAGGAGAGTGTGCCCCCTCTGGTGGATGAGAAGGGGTAATGACAGACACGGAGAAGGCTGGGATGACCTCATTGCAGCTTTTCAATATTTAATGGACCTTATAAATAAGATGTCCTATCATAAAAGTGATAGGACAAGGGAGGAAGGTGTTAAATTAAAAGAAGGTAGATTTAGTCTAGATGTTGGAAAGAAATTCTTTACTTTAAGGGAGGTGAGGCACTGGCACAGGTTGCCCAGAGAAGTTTTTGATGCCCCATCCCCGGAAGTGTTCAAGACCAGGTTGGATGGGGCTTTGGGCAACGAGGTCTGGTGGGAGGTGTCCCTGCCCATGGCAGGGGGACTGGAACCAGGTCTTTAAGGTTCCTTCCTATCCGAGCCAATCTATGATTCTATAATTCTATGACTCTATGATACTGATTATTTAGAGCTGTATCACCAAACAACTTTTAAAATAACTCTGAAAGAGATAGCATCAACTTGTCAAATACATGTAGACTTAAAATTGTTCTTAATAGGATTTATAATGTTGTCCTATGTCCTCTGGGGAGGAGTCTACCTTCTGATTTTTAAAAATTATTTTAATTTTATTTATTATTTTTAATTATTATTGTTATTATTTTAAAGAATGTGTCTTCTTAAATTATAAGTGGTGTGGAACAGCTTTTGTCAAAAGTTGCAGCTCTGAGGCGTCATTACTGAATTAAGTATC
Organism: Anser cygnoides; assembly: GCF_040182565.1. NCBI lineage: Eukaryota > Metazoa > Chordata > Aves > Anseriformes > Anatidae > Anser > Anser cygnoides. Next base: position 29,788,274 of record NC_089912.1, on the reverse strand, counting down.
ACGCAAAATTTCACTGTGGAAAATATAGTACAGAAGTAGCTACTGTATGTGATGGGGCCTGCTTTCCTAGAAATGGCTGAACACCTGCTCACCAGTGGGAAGTAGCAAATGAATTCCTTATTTTGTATTGTTTGCACATGCATCTTCAGCTTTACCTAGTTAACTGTCTTTATAACAGCCCACATTTTTTCTCACTTTTACTCCTCCTATTCTCCTCCCCATCTCACTGACAGGGAATGAGCGAGCAGCTGTGTGGTGCTAAGCATCCTTCTAGGGTCAAACCACAACAAGCTTTAATTATTCTGTTGTTTCAATGTGTACTGCAGGTGATGCCCAGCAAACAAGAGTTCTGTACCAAATCTTTGGAGGCCAGGTTATACAAAAAGATCTGATTGCTATGCCTTTCATGGAAAACATTATCTACAATTCCTATACTCTGTAACCATCTCAAGCAGTTATATTTGAGGACTTTTTGAGTATCTTTTCTTTTTTTTTTTTTTTTGAAAATTTTCTTATTCTAAATGAAAAAAGCTACTAAGAACGAAGTCCACAAGAAAATTATTCCTCCTGAGTTCAGTTGTTGACAGAACTTTGCATTACTACACATGAGCTAAACCTGTGACTTGGTACACTGCTTGATAACATTGCTGTGTTATAAAGCATTGCTTTGGTCATGGATATAAAACACAGCACCGTATGAGCTGCCGTGAAAAGAATTAGCTCCATCCCAGTACAGTACTCCACTCCCAGCACAGTGACAAAAATGTGTCCTTCCCAGCACAGTACTCTACTCCCAGCACAGAAATAATTTACAAAAGACAGCATATTGGGGGTGGGGGGGGTGGGGATGACAGCTTTGTAACGGAATGATTTATTTCCTCATTTTTCTCCCCCATCAGCCTGCAGGAGATTTAAAATTAGGTGTTTATAGCCACTGTATGCTATTTAGAGGTACCTACAATGCAGCCAGTGGACACCCAGAACACCCAAGAATGTCATCCAGCTGCAAACTCCTGCCCACTGAGCTTCAAGTTGATCTGTACGCAGGAGTTTTCTAGATTAGACATAGAAAATAACTGTTCTGCTTTATATTGGTAAGGTTTTGACAAAACCACTCTATACAGCTTCTGATGCTACACTAAATTAGCATGTGTCTTTCCTGGAAAAAGTCTAAAGGATGAATAACAAGGGTCATCAGAGATTTAAAAGGGAAATACTGAAGGACATGGGTTTGTATCATCTCATGAGGGCTAAATTCGGATATATGCTAACAGTTGGTAACAGTTTTGAAATACGTTAGAAGAATCACAGAATCACAGAATCGTCTAGGTTGGAAGAGACCTCCAAGATCATCTAGTCCAACCTCTGCCCTAACACTAACAAGTCCTACACTAAACCATATCACTAAGGGCTACATCTAAACGTCTTTTAAAGACTTCCAGGGATGGCAACTCAACCACCTCCCTGGGCAGCCCATTCCAATGCCTAACAACCCTTTCAGTAAAGAAGTTCTTCCTAACATCCAACCTAAACCTCCCCTGGCACAACTTTAGCCCATTCCCCCTCGTCCTGTCACCAGGCACGTGGGAGAATAGACCAACCCCCACCTCGCTACAGCCTCCTTTAAGGTACCTATAGAGAGCGATGAGGTCTCCCCTGAGCCTCCTCTTCTCCAGGCTAAACAACCCCAGCTCCCTCAGCCTCTCCTCGTAAGACTTGTTCTCCAGACCTCTCACCAGCTTCGTTGCCCTCCTCTGGACTCTCTCGAGCACCTCCATGTCCTTCTTGTAGCGAGGGGCCCAAAACTGAACACAGTACTCGAGGTGCAGCCTTACCAAAGCCGAGTACAGGGGGACAATCACTTCCCTAGCCCTGCTGGCCACACTGCTTCTTATGGAAGCCAGGATGCTGTTGGCCTTCTTGGCCACCTGAGCACACTGCTGGCTCATATTCAGCCGACTATCAACCAATACTCCCAGGTCCTTCTCTGCCAGGCAGCTTTCTAACCACTCATCTCCCAGCCTGTAGCACTGCTTGGGGTTGTTACACCCCAGATGCAGGGCCCAATTTATACCCGGCATATAAGAAGGCAATAACTGATGGATAGATCTGATGTTAAGAAAAGGATGTAAGCATAGTTATATCTAAATGCATATTGTCTTGAAAGCTGTGGGATTTGTCAGTATGGTTTATCTATAATTGAAATTGTCTGGGGCTGTGATTTGAATTCAGATATATTTTCTAGTTCTCTTAGAGCCTGTATTCAGTGAGTGCTGAAGGATTCTTTTTGTTTTGTTTTTCCTACTCTTCCACGTGAAGTTGCAAAGCAAATATCAATCTGGACTCAATTTATCTTGGAATATGAATTTGTTACAGATATAAAATGTTGGTTTCGAGTTCTTTTTCTCTGTCTAGTCACAAATAGTAACCCAAAAATACTAGACAATCCACCTCTGAAATGAGAGATTGAAGCTTAGCTGTATGCTGAAATTTTCAGTTTCCACAGCCAAGCAAATCCTAAACACTGAAATCTTTTGACAAGCACTTGTCATAACTCATCTTTATGAAAAGTTCAGCTTTGTAGAAGAAGTTAGTGATTCACCTGTGCATAAACTGAGGTCTCATTTTTATCCTTTTCTGGACTGAGTAACCTCATTTTTGGCTGACACCATGGGGTCTTCTTGTTGTCTGTTAGAAGTGACTTGCAACACTATATAGGGTGAAGCAGCCAGGTTTTGTGGCTTTTCATCTCCTTTTAGAACTAAGAAACATTTTCTAAGGGGGGGGGGGGGGGGGGGGGGAGTGGGGAGTGGAGGAATAAAAGGCACTGCAAGATTCCCAGCCAGTTCCATTTGTAGGTTCTGGAAGCTGGAGAAGTTACACTGGAGAATGTTTGGAATTTTATTTTCCATATCATATTTTGCATACCTCTAATTGCTCATGTTTTTGTCTTGAAAAAGGGCTTCATATCACCTTCCAAAGAGATGTAGGAGGCAAGGGGTGAGGGCAAAACTTAATACATTCTACAGTGGCACTTGATCAGATCAGATCAAATCATGACTGATAGTCAGCCTGCAGTATGAGATTCGCTGACAAGTGCCTGTTTTGCAGTCTGCTACAGACTCTTATTTCTCTGTTGCAGAGAGTAAAATAACAGCAGTATTGTTTCAGTTTAACATTAAGGGATGACTGGAGTAATGCTTACAATAGATCAGCATGAAAGAAAGAAGCTAACATTTTCCTGCTACTTACTGGTTATTTTTACTTGCACGTTGTTTGTAAGAATTCCCTGTGCTCCCTTTGTATTAAGCTAAGTCAATATGCTATGTATTTAGATTTCACAGGCTTCCTTCTTCATATTCCATGGAGCTCAGACCAGTCTGCATCTGACAGCTGTCTGAGAAGTCCATATTTTGAGATGTGTTCTGGGAATGAGAGCTGTTTTGATATTTCTACATATTCCAAAACAGGCATAATATGGCACAGACACTACTGATTCAACTGTATTACATTTAAAGTGATTCAGAAGCAAATCAGGTAACAGTAAGACAATTTATACTGTTAATTACATTTATAGTAAGGGAATAGATTCACAGTGGATTTACAATTTCTCCATCCTTCAAGTCTTGAGGTAAAATACCTGTATAATATAAAGAAGGAAAATAGGAAACTAAATTCTAATTCACAGATTAACTAAATTCCTTTATTTTTTTTTTTTTTTAATTTTTTATTTTTTAAATGGACAGGATGTTCCCTCCAAAATTTGTGATAAAAGACATTTTTGGAGGGCATCTGCATACTGATGTTTGGTTTTAAGGTAAGTTTCATATTAGTGCATTTAGGACCATGCTTTATTTATTTATTTATTACAAGTGTTCTGCACTTGGTCAGTTGATGAGCAGGTCAATGAAATATGATAAAACTTTCTACCTGCCTTATCAATCAGTGCAAAAGAAAAAAAAAATAAAAAGGAGATTTCCAGAAGGCACAGATGGGTAGCTAAGTGTTTTAAAGTTTGCATAGGGGAATATCATTCATCTGTGACTGCCTTAGTAGAAAAGTTGCATCCTTCAGGAGATCTGTAGGGGAGGAGAGCACAAGATACTGCAAAGCCTTGCAGGCAACTTATATATTTTACATGTAACAATTCAGATCAGAATCAAAAATCTATGAAACGTTTTTTATATGTTCCTAACTATAAATATTTCATAAACAAAAGCAGATAGGTATGTAGATATATTATATTCATATATGGATAGATATAGATAAATGTGTAATACATTTATACATTATACCCTGCCTTCCACAGGGACTTCTTGGTCCTTGACTGATGGTTTCTGCCACTTTATGAATAATGGTTACAATTGCTGTCTTGGGCTAATTCACTTATTGTGTGTTTAAAACCCTTTTCTTTACTGTTTGCACTGTTGTACAGAATCTCTATTTTTTTATGTCTGTAATGGCCACAATGATTACTTGTATTTCTTGACTTTTTAATACATGGATTTTTTTTATCTGAGTTGTGTTTTACAGTAATATTGTCAATATTAATCCAATGTACATGCTTTTTAGATCAGTACCACAACTTTTTATAGCTGTCATAACCAAGTAGGCTGTGAATCTAACTGGCCTCCAGATCACGGGAAATAATTCCTGGTTTTATATCTATATTTCCTACCAAACAGTTAGAGTTTACTATGTACTTCTCCATACATGATTTGCAGGAAGTGTCATACAGGAACTCAAAGCTGTGGAGAAGCTGTGAATAGAAGTGATGCATATAAAAGGCAGAGCTAAAATTACATGTGCGGAAGAGTGAAAAAGCCAATGTCTTATATCTTACAACCAGGGCACTTTAACATGAGGAGGAAGAATCTGGCTAAATATGTAATTTTAAAGCTCAGCTATAATTAAAAGATTAATACAATAAGTACACACAAAGAGAGTACAAATAATTGTGATTTACATACCTTTACATACCTTTTCCCCTACTTACTTGTTCCTTTAAATTAGGAAATACCTTGACCAACAGAAAACAAAGAATAAACTTCAAGAAAAAGAAAAAGGGGAGGGGGGGGAGTGGGGAGGGAGATAAGGCTAATGAATCTAAGACCAGGAGGAACAGGCTCAGGTGCTCCAAGTTTAGTGACAGTGACTTGGTACATTATCAAATACGCCCAGAGTTTTGGTTTCATTGAGATGAGATCATCAGTCAGTCTTACGCAGTGTTTTCCTTTGAAAAGGGTTGAGGTTGTAGATGACAGTAGTGAACATCCATCTGAATAGAGGCAGCAAAAGACTTGCTTTTGGCAACCTCTGTTGTCAAATGTCTGACAGATTGTTAAATCCAATGTGTTCAAAGTGTTAGGCTTTTTTTTTTTTTTTTCTACAGTTGTTCTTTGTTGTTAATATTGCACTAACTGGGATATACCAAAAATAAAGCTAAGTTTTAAGGCACAGTAAACTGCTGCATCTTACCATGAGCAACAACATTTACACTGATTTTCTTTTTTTCCTCTTTCAGGCCACTTGTTTTGGTCCTGAAAATCCAGCTTTTAATGTGTGTGAGAACAACAATACCTAGGATAAATGTGGCAAAGCAGAGCTTCCATATACCTCTCTTTAATAGGGTGAAGGCAAAAATACTCTGGATATTTTCACAAGCAGATGGTGAAATAGCCTGGTGGGAGAGCTTTCTCTGCCAATTTTAATCCAAAGTAAATGATACAAGCTTCCTGACAGGAGTGTGCATCAGGGGTCAAAGGATTCTGGTTTTCCCTGTCTGCTGGTTTATTTAGCAAACTTTTGTCATCACTTCTGAATTTTCTGGACGCATTCCACTCTGTTCATGGCATTACATCTCCTGATACAACTTCATCTCTTTGTGATGTAAACAGATGAAATACGCATGTACCATTCTCTTCTCAAGTAGCGAAGAGTTTAAGATAAAGAGCAAGAGGGGCAACACTTCAGAGGGCTCGTATTAGAAACTACAATAACCTTTGCTTCTCAGCTGCCCTGAACAGGAATTTTTTCTACGAAACTTCAAAGCATCCTTTACCTGACTGTCCCTCTGAAGGAATGATGTGGTTGCACAGTAAGATGGCTATACATCTTCCCAACAACTGGCAAATGGGTGTATTTTGTTACAGAAAAGTTGGGATTGAGTCTGGTTCCCTCAACACAGTTACTTCCAGAAATTGCAGGTGTCTATGTATCTATTGAGGGTAATGCCAGAGTAACCCATGTAATCCATGCTACATGTACATTTTGTAATCCAAAGGGACATTTCACTTATCTTCTGCTAGGTACCTGAGCATAGTTTGTGCTGACGACAACTGGGCTTATCTCGTGCTAAGGCTTATATTAAGATAAAAATATGGTGAGGAGAGACAGGAGTGAGGTGAGGATGGTGCAAATGGGAAAGTAGGCAGTACTTGTTAAATGCAACCTGGCAAAGGCAGCCTCTAGTTTGTGTCTTCGCATTAGCTCAGACTGCACAGAGAGCTGGGACGTGGCTTCTGACTTATTTGTCTGTGTGTTGATGCGTTGATTTATGTAGAAATCCTTAGAGCTGAAGTAGCTAATAGGAAAAATAAAGCTTGAATGGTGAAGTATCAGTCAGTCCATTGTAGTGTAATTGTTTATTTCTTCATCTGATCAACAAAGAGAAATCCTTTTTTTTTTCTCAGTACTTTGTGTATAATCCGCTGTTTTAAATAATTTAGATACTGCATTGATGGGAGACAAACCATTACATAAATTACTCAACCTAAATGCACAAGGTAGTATGTATAATCTGTTGATGCAATGTGAAAATTGTTTTCACTTTATTGTTGTACATCTGGAATGTCCTGAAAGAGGAGTATGTTTAAAACGGTCCTGTCAAAGTATTAAAAGTTAGAAAAAGTTACTCCTCCAGTTAATAAAACATGGTTTTTGAGTAACAGAGTCAGCCGGCTGTGTACACTCTTTTGATGTGTCATTCAAAAGGAAAAAAAAAATGAAGTTTCCTATTAACTAGTATATTGCTCAATATCCATTTTTTTTCCATTTTTCATCCTACATAATAATATTGCTTCAAAATGATTTTCTGCTCTTGGGACTTGTTGGTTCCTGCCAATAAATTAAGATTCTTCCCTCCTCAGTGGGCATAAAGAAAGAATCCCAGACTCTTAAAGTCCATGCCACTATCATCTTAGGCAGAGATCTCAGATTGCTGTGGAGGGAGGCTGCTTTCTTTTCTTTCCTCTGGAAAATTCATGTACAGTAGACAAGAAGGGGGGGCGGGGAGGAACACAGCAATGTCTGTTTTTCTTCCTTCAGAAATAAAATTCCATCACAATTTTCTCAAATTCTGCACTACTCCTGTTCCTTTTCAAGCTGTGATTTCTGTAGGTAGGCTCTAAAGGCAGCTTGGCTCCCCCTGTGCTAGGCATCTGTACTGTACAGCCGTCCCACATCCTCTCGCTAGCAGTGGTGTGCATAGTTCTGCATCAGAATTGTTATTGCTGACTACTTCCCTAGCAGTAGTGTGAACAGTTTTGCAGCAGGATTATTACTGCTGACCTGTTTCCTTGCTTTTTTTTTTTTTTTTTTTTTATATATATGAGACGTGACGTAGTTGTGTGCCCAGTTCCACAAGGGACAAAAATGTTTTTTTCCCAGCCTGTTTCTCTTCCAGTTGAACTATTTGGCTCTTTTATGTGAAAATATACAAAGTTTAAAATAAATTGTAATAATGCTACAAATTACTTCTGATACTACTGGGTTGATTTAAATTACAGCTCTGCCAGGTGTCCATTCTTCTGGCAGAAGCTTCTGGGAAGCAGAATTAGAAAGAAATTAGCTCAAATTAGTTGTCCAGTGTCTTAGCACCTTTCTGTCTTCATCATCTGCTAAAATAACATGCCGGTTATTATGAGCCCTTGCCTGATGCAGCCATATGCTGCTGACTTTGCTCCAGGAGCAGCACCTTCTGGCAGAGGAATTATGTTCACAGTCAGAAAGGGGAAAGGAAAGATCTTGAATCTCAGTAGGCATTTGTTGCAGTGCAAGTAAGTCAAATCTCTTTGAAAAGGCAGATAAAGTCTGACTGGCAGACTATTATCACATACCATTTTTTGTCCATACTAGACAGAACCTGGTCAATCTACTAATTTTTGCTTATCTTTATGTTTTTACAGCTTTGTAACATCTTGTTGGCTGCAACAGAGTTTTGAAGCACATTGAATCCAGAGTAATAGTTGTGTGCAACTTTTTTTTTTTTTTCTGCTTGGAAGGTTCTTGCTACCCTTGAATAAACAGAATAAATGAACTTCAACACTGCCAAGAGGACACACAGATGCTGTGAAGGAGTCTGAGAGTAAAAAGGCACCAGTGTCTAAACTGCCCTTTTTGTCTTTCATTGCTAACAGTCTGTAGGTTTCTGACAACAATTTTTACATCTTCAGTAAAGAAAATACAGAGCCTTTTCGCAGAACTCAAAATCCAGAGTACCATAAAACCTTTCTGTGGTTTGTCTCCATTTAGGTTTACATATATCTTAGTACCAGTACTACATCAAATATTCGTGGTAGCTTTGGCGTGACCTGAAGAATATTTCTATCCACCAAATAAAAATGAAAACCAAAAAAAGACATCAGTGCTTTTAGATACAGAAATTAAAACATCCATGGAAAAGAACGTTACCAATTTACACATGGGGTATTTTCAACCTAGACAAATATGTTACAGTTTGAAGTCAAACACCTTCTTCAAGGTTACTGGTAGCCATGTAGGGCCAAGCTCATTTGATCATCCCATGAAGAAGTGGTAACTTGATCACTGTAGATCTGACTCAGTGCTAAGCTCAGTATTTCCTTCTTTTCTTTGTAGAACCTCAGTTCTTGCCCGGCTTTCCTGACTTCCTCCAGTTCCCTAAGAGCCACTTGCAGCTCTTGGGAAATAATTCCTGGAGATTCTTGCTCCTTCATAATCCAGTCCAGGGCCATGTGACTTCTCATCTTTTCATCTAAGGAATACTGGGAATAGTAGGAAATTACTTCCTATTATTCAGGAAAGTAACAACAGTTATGGAAGTTAGTTACAATTTTTTATTTTTTTTTCCCAACAGTTTCCTCAAGAACAATTCAGCTGGGCAAAAATTACACAGCAATCCTTTTGTAACATTCTATACATCTTTAATAAGCTGATCACTACAAGGGAATAAAATGTCCATCAAATGTTGAATTACTTTATAAGAGGCTTAAAATGCTAAGATGGAACTAAATTTGCCTATGATTTTTCTTGAAGAGAGGTGACTTTTTAAATGTTAAAAGTAATTTTCTTCCCTTTGGAAAACTCCGAATGCATATTTTTCTGTAGATTGTAGTACAGTACAAAACTTAATTTCAGAAGTTAAAAAATATCTTGAAATTTTTAAATCTAATGCATTTACAAATGTTTTCCCAAAAATGGAAGTCATACCATGCTGGGGTAACAGTTTTTCTCCAGTCAATTTTCCACCTGTTTCTTGATAGATAAAACTGAAAATAGTCCAGGGCTTCTTGCAGTGATAACAAGGGACAAATACAGAACATGTAAATGTATTTTAAAATTTAGCTTTGTCTGAAGTCCCGCTTATATCAAAATAAAGTAAAAATACATTAATTCAGAACTTCAGAAAGTATATAGATTTACATATTTTAACCTCAGGTAGTTGCCCACTCACACAGCCAACTTTTAGATGTTAGTTATGTCATACCTGCCGGGAGCACTTTGTTTCACGTAGCGCTTTAAGGCTTCCGTTCCAATGTAGAAGCTGAAAGACAATCATCAGCTCCTGCAAAATGGAAGCATACTGATTACAGATTGAAATTTTTGAAAAACACACCTTTTTGCTTAAGAGAAAAAAGAAATAGAGCAGATTCGGTGTTTAAAAGTGATGACATAAAGGAATAATATTAATCCAAATCCCATTAGAAGAATTAGAAAATGAAAGGCTTATAGCCAGGGAGCTGACAGCTAGTATTTCTTCTTTTGATGCAAGTAGAGTACTAAAAATCATGGAATCATAGAGTCATTCAGGTTGGAAAAGACCTCCAAGATCACCTAGTCCAAGCTTTAACCTCGTACTGACAAGTCCACCACTAAACCATGCTACTAAGTTTTAGGCTATCCTCCCAGGCTTGTGGAGGAATCAAACAGGCAGTGCAGCTCAGCACTGAAAAAGCCAAATTTGGTGGTGGGGGTGAGGGATGTAAATACTTAAAACTGAGGGATTTATCTCCCAGGTAGTTAAATCTTTGTGGGGGTCTAGATCTCCTACGTCTGAGCAGGCTGTTACATTTTCACATATATGCAGGATGTGCCGTCAATTAAAAAAATGTGACCGCCAAGTGGGTGGCATTTTACATGCAAAGGAATGTTTTGCCTGAGGATTGCCTGAGGATCCTGAATCAAAAAGGGAGACACCTGCTCTTTCCACATTGGAAGCTTTAAACAACTGTGTACATTCAGGGGCCTGCTGTGAAACATGCAAGGTTTCCAGGAATGCAATTACTTGCAGGCACGCACGATGGCCACCCGTAATCATATTCTAAGCAATATAGGTTTAAGAGTGATCTGCAAAGAAGCTCTTACTTGCTTTTAGGTGACCACTACAACCTTGCCTGTGGTCATAGTGCTGTGGTATTTAGAGCTTTAAATTACTTACTTTCTAACCTTCATTGTGATGGAGTGTCATCTGGAAAATTACTGAGGGTGCACTTGATCCAGATCATTGATAAAGGTATTGAAGAGAACTGACACCAATACTGAACCCTGGGGGACACCAATAGTGACTGGCCTCCAAATGGATTTAACTCCATTCACCATGAGTCACTCAAAGCTTCTTGTCTTACTTGTCAAAGTGGTGAGGAACAGACACTAAATTTTAATTAGGATAATTTTGGATTTGGATTTATAAACATATTTTCTTTCACAAAACTCTCTTCTTGTAGGCCACAACATATTACTCCTTTAAATGTGGTTGCATTTTGAGTGTGTTCTTTCTCAAAGCCCGATTTTTTAAAGTCATTTCTCAAATTCCTGTTGGCTTCCACCCCTGCATGAAGTGCATCTTGGGAACAGGAGAAGGGGTAAGACTGGACATCAGAAGGATGTAACTTAAGCCACAGCGACTCTCCTGAAAGTTTACTATTTCCAGTGCAGTATCATTATTTATGATATTAAATAAATAGGGCAGCTTTTCCCTTGATGACATTTTTCACTCTGGGTTAGATATGCCACAATGAGATGTTACTTGTAACTCAGCTTGAATGCATAGGCTTCTGCAAAAATGCAGTTCAAAATGGGCATGCTCTAGGAATATTCATACTGTTTTCCCAAATTTGCTCCCCCTCTCCACTCATTTGAAATTTGTGTGTGGCTGTGTCTTTCTTGCAGCAGTAAGGTGAAGCAGAATGGCCCCCCCATAACATAGCACCTATTTCCAGTTACCTTGTGTTATTTGTTAACCTCAGGCAAAACTTTACAGTATACTGCAGGCTGTTTAAGGTTTATATGACTTCACCCCAATTCATATTTCATCAAATGGAGGAAAAGCAAACATAGAAATATGTACCTACATTGGTACCTATATGAAATAATTGTTTGTGGATGGAGGTTTTACGTACGGTTTGGTTAATTTAGAAAGCTGCAAAAAAGCAACTGGAGATTTTGTTATTGTCCTGATATTTGATATTGATATTTTGATATTGTCTTGATAGTCTTTTCTGAAGTGTTTTTTTTCAGTTCTGAAAGGTTTTTTCAATTTGGTGTAAAATTTTGAAAAGGTTCTGACAGAGGATCAGAAGTGGTCAACATTCCATTGAAATGACCAGAATTACAAGAATATTTGCCCTTAGATGTTACATTAGGCACTGTGTGACAATTCATTCACCCATATTCACAGAATCACAAAATCGTCTAGGTTGGAAGAGACCTCCAAGATCACCCAGTCCAACCTCTGACCTAACACTAACAAGTCCTCCACTAAACCATATCACTAAGCTCAACATCTAAACGTCTCTTAAAGACCTCCAGGGATGGTGACTCAACCACTTCCTACAATATTTCTAGGTTCTCTTTCAAATTCCAGTGCAGGAAGTCAGGTGCTCTCTCACTAGGATGCACCAGTCCAGTATACATCCAGTATAAGTTTAGCGTCCAGCGTATTTTCTCAAATTATATATATTTATCTTCATATTTTTCATCAGGATGTGGAATAAAAGAGCGCATTTTATCGTTCTTTTAGATATTAGTAATGAAATTAAGTTGCTTCATTCAGCTGTGAATGATGCAGAAGCCGCACTGTTATCCTGATACCTGAAATTCCAGCATTGTCTTTCCAATGTTTGACTCTAGCATGTAATGATAGGCTCCAATACTAGTACTGGGGTCATCAGCATCCTTTAGGTTACCCTTAGGGAAGAAACAAGAGAATGTGATTAGAATGCAAGTGGTTGCTTTTAGATGTGATGCATATTTTAAAGTTATTAACATGTTTTGTTACTGCAATCCTGAGTCATTTTTAATGCCCTTCCATTCCTTTCCCCAGCAAACTGTTTGGGAGTCTGTTTTTGTAAAACATAGTTACCTTGGATGTTATTGCTTTCACCAACGTTTTGTGTACCATCTGATTACTGTGAAATGACCCTGGCAACTGGTAAACTCTGGTTTCTTTCTCCTTAAACACTGACGAATTTAGCATTAGAGATTTCAGTGCCTTCACATGTTCCTGGGTCTTCCCAGAGTGACAGAAAATCAGAGTGCTAAAGTGCCTAATGACCCGTTGGTCACCGGTAGGAGGAAAGAAGTTGTGGGATTAACCAGAAATGCTTTAATGTTTACTTTGCAGTAAGCATTTAGCACTCCAGAGGCTTCCCTAGCTAGCCTCCAATGCAGCTCCTACTGACCCTTAAATATTTTTTCTGCTGATATATTTATAGTTTATCTGATGTGCCCTTCCTCGTGGGTGTGATTTTCACACTACCTGCTCAAGAGTTCTTTCATTTCTGTCTAGCCAGGCTGCCACTCGTCTGATTATTTCTACTCCCCAAAAAAAGAATGGCATTATTGTAAAGAAGACATATAATTTTGGGAGAAAAAAGGCCATTAGGAAGCTTTAATTTCTCTACAAAAAGAAAAATTGTATAGGTGAAGTAACTGGTCATCCTGAAGCTCCTACAAAGGCTTATACTAGGTGTAAAGACAAAAGGAAATACGAGACTGGGGAAGGAAAAGATGCAGAAAAGAAAGGGAAAAAATCTGTTATTGTTCTGTCCAGACTTGTTTTTCCCTCCTCAGTCAAAAAGATAAAATACTCTCTTGCTTTGACAGCCTTAACATAAATTGACTGTAATGGGACTATAATGAGGGACTAGATTTTTGAAGCAGTTCTTGGTTTTTCTTATAAACCAAAGCAGCATCCCTCCTGAGCACTTCTGAAATAAACTGACAGTGATTGGTGGCTCAGCCGTATATAATATTCTTACATTAATACCCTGCTGCCCTTTAACTGATCTTTGAAGTCCCAGTGCTCTATTGATAGGAGAGGCATCTCCTGGCTCCAGGATTTACTAATCTCTGTGGTACTGTTGCTCATCCATCTAAAGCCTTAAGTATAACTGTTCGAGGCGAGTCAACAAAATGCCCCTTCAATTAAACCAGTTCTGTCTAGATTCAGGCATCTAAGAAATTCTTAGTACCCAAATAGTACCCAAATGCTAATACCCAAATGCTGACTGTGTAGGTTTCGTATCTCGTAATGTATGTCTATAGAATGAGTACATTTAATAAAGTATATCTATGACCATACTGATGAAGCATGATGACATGGTCCATAGTCTTACATTTAATTTTTCAATATAATTCAAAAGCTATATGAATTAGCCAGGTAGAGCAAGGGGCTGAGTTTCACTTAAATTCATTCTCTTCCCTCTCTTTTGTAGGGGAAAACCTAGAAAAAGGAATGAGATAATTTTGGACAGATTCCTTTGCATAACCCCAGGTGTTCAATGGCAACTTAAGAAAGTTAAACAGATTTCTACCCAATATGGTTCCACTGAACTGCAAGTAAATTTATGGCTTTTGGATGCTGTAGCGTTAACACACCACTTCTGCAATATTTATGCTGGCTTTTAAATATCCCTAAGGAAATCCAAGCAGAACTCTGTGAAGCATATAACCTTTTACCTCGAAAATTTCCATAAAAAATGATAAATTACTTGAATCAAAACTCCCTTTAAATTGCATACGCAAATAAATCATGCTCTACTTTTCCTAACTTTTATGGATTTTTGTCCCTCTAAAATGTATAAAATTCACAATACTGGGAAAGAAAAACATTCTTTCATCTGTAAAACAGATACAGACCAGACCTCCTTACACTCATCTGTTTCTACATCGTTCCCCAAATACATCTCATGAGGGACTACAACACTTTCTGCTCAGAAGGTGAACACTACAATCACGTCACAAAATACAATAGTGATGCTTCTAAAATTTTAAATGTCTCTTCCACACTTACTATCAGAAATATCTTCTGCAAACATATGAGAAAATCAGTTAATCTTTCCTTAATCTATGATACATGCCTTTTAGCAAATCAATATTTTCATTTTAAAAGATTTCTAATACCCTCAGATGATACTTGCTACATTGTAGTGTTCTAAACTGTGAATATTTTTTTTTTTCAACTGTAAATATTTTATCTAGGTATACCAGAGAAAACAAATCATGAGCAGACTTTAAGGACTAACACAGCTTTTCAAAAATGATGTTTTAATACGACTACATTAAACACAAAATTGACTTGGACAATCTTTACTACCACAAAGGTGAAAAAAATCACTAAAACCTTATTTGTTGGCTGGTGAAAAATCCACTAGTTTTGGAGAATAATAATCATGTATATTTCATTCATTAACACTGTTCTCATGTGCTATCTGTTGATCATTGGTAGAGAAAAGATAGTAGGGTATGTGAAGCTTTGATTTGATGATCTACAAGATCATACATACGTTCACTTGCTTTTTCTCTCCTGGTTTATTTTATTATTCTTTTTGTACTTACGCTGGTTGAGGAAACAGCCTCCCGAACACTTTCTATGATGAATTCCTTTGTGATCCTGCGACAGGGAAGTTCATTGAAGAGAGAGTTGATGAGTGCCACTTTCGCAGCATCTCGCCTTGCTTCTGCTCTGCTTAAGCAGCTCTGAAAAAGCACATAAATAATTTTGCAGGTCTCAGGTGAAGTCTGTATTTCCCATTGCATTTATGTGTGGTTTTTGTCTTTCAGTACCAGAAAGATAAATTAGATTTAAAAAAAAAAAAAAAAATGATTTCTATGACTTATTAATTGATTTTCTCACAAAATCTGACTTCTGAAAACCAACACTTCAAGCAGGAAAGAGCTTTACCATAAATTTTCATACAGTTTGTTGGCTTGAGTAAATATTAATTTATTTTATCAAAATTCTGTAATTTTTGTAAGCTTTTAATTGAATTTTTAAATAGTTACTGAAATAGTTACTGCATCAATTTACTGCTTATCAAACTTTCTACCAACAGCCATGTTGGGAGTGAATTAAATTTCAAAAAAATATTCCAGTGAAAATGCATCTTAAATTTTTTTGTTTGTTTGTTTTTTCTTCAGAACAAGAGTCTGCTTTGCCATCTGTAAAGTAGAGTGACATTGAATTTCTTGGTGATTCTGTGCTTTGCTTCTTTTAAACCAAATATCCTATGTGAGGAATTTTGAGGAGGTCTGACCACTGGAAAGGGACAACTTTGTAACAAAGTTGTCACCCACTGTTCACTCCACCTTGCTGCAGAGCTCCTTAAACTAGCAGCTGCTTGTGTTACCAGCTGCTGGTAGCTGCTGTCCTTGCACAGCTTACAGGGGGCTACTCACTAATTTAGTCTAATCTTCAGAAGTTCCAGCTCACGTTAAATTTCTTTGGTTTTGTAATATGGTATGAAAAATTCTTAGTTCTTTCAACAAGCAAACAATGTGCTCATAATTTTATTAAGGCTGGGATTTTTTCACTTAGGAGGTATGGGAAATTCTTAAACATGAACTCTGTGGGGTGACCTGGACGAAGTGTCACACTGCTAGTTTTGTGGTCTAAGGTCAGAAGACTTCCCCACTTCATCTTGCCCAACCTCTTGCACTACATATGTCATCAGGACTCTTCCACACACCCTACATCAAGCCCAAGACTTTAATTATGTCACAGCTTTTACAAGACTAAATAGTGTCCATGGACAGCTAAAAGTAAAAATCAAGGTACCAACAATGCCTGAGTCTCAGCAACTACAGGGAATTAAATCCATATGAAACTGCACCCCGGGCTTTCAGGCAGGCTTAAAAATGCCTTCAAAGATTTATGTTAAACTGACCAAAGGGTAAAACCTTTCTGGAATCTCAAATCTGGTAAACAGTATGGACCTGAACAAGCAAGTAAGGCACTCAAGATGGAGAGCAGAGTGCAGATGCTCTGTGCTGTTTTAAGTTACTGCTCTGTCCTGGCTGGTGACATAGTACCAGACAGGGCCCTTCTCTGATGATGCAATGAAAAGCAGTCACTCTCAAAATCTGATTTGTCCATTCTTCCAGCTGCTGCCTCTCCACCCCACCAGTTGCATGTATACACAATAATTCATTTGGGAATGGGCTGAGAAAAATATTATATTTTACTGTAATAATAATAATTATAACAACAATTTCCTAGTATTTCAAAACAACTAATTGACATTTGATTTCAATTGTCTTAATATAGAAATGAAGTATTATGGATATAATTAAGTCAATGTATGACTGTGTTCCTCTACTATATTATGAATGGAGTGAAAGAACAGGGGAAATCAGAACCTGCCATGGTTATCAAGACCAAAGCTGTCTTTGTAAAGATGTCCTGATTACATTTTTGTTAGACACGAAGGAAGGCAATCTTTTAAAAATACCTAAATGTATTTCAGATGGCAAGAAACACTGATAAACACCTTTACAATTCGAGTGTTTAACTTTCTTCATGGCTGGCAAGCTGTGCTGGACTTGGAGATTTTATCTTACTTTAATTAATACATCAACTAGTTATCCATTTTCATTTGCAATGCTTGAAATGATAAACTGCATACTCTTCTGTGTTCAGTTACAGCAATATCTACAGATTCTTCTACAAGCTTTTTTTTTTTTTTTTTATTACTAGTATTATTTATTTATTCCTCCAGGCCTTAACATATTCAGTAGCTAAAACTTTTTATTTAATTCTGCTGGATTGCTTCTATCCACTTTAATAAGAGGTGTGAATACACTGTATTGCCTTACTACTGGGAGGCTTCTAATTATGATGTAATCGTTGGTTTCCATCAAACAAACTGCTAATTGTATTATATGCAGTGAAAATGGAAGCATAATACTCTGAAACAAGTAATGGTAAAGTTTAAAATGCTTGTTGTATTTTATGGTAAAATATATTTTTCTTCATTTTAAAGAAAACCACTTTACCATCCCATTTAAAATAATATTTTTTACAAGTTTATTCACAAAAATTTGTTTTCTAGAAGAAAATTGAGTTTTATTTATTTTATTTTATTTTATTTTATTTTATTTTATTTTATTTTATTTTATTTTATTTTATTTTATTTTATTTTATTTTAATTTTATTCCTATCATGCTGTCTCAGAAGCTGCTGTCTCCTTGAATTTGCAAAATATCTAATGCTTTTATAGCTGTTTAAAGATGCCCAGGTCAAGTCTTTCATCACTGTGTATTTTTCTTTCATTATCCTTAAAGATTCTCTTGCAGGTTGCACATGACTCTGTTTTCCAAAAATCTGAGAACAGAACATGGACTTATGTGATTTCAATAATAAATGTTATAATATAAACCAAGCCAAAGAATTTGGATTTAAACCATCTTTGTGCAGATGAAAACTAGTAAAATGACAGATAAAAGAATACTATTCACTTTTAAGTAAGACCAGAAAAGCAGTCTGCATATATTTATAGGCAAATGGTAAGTCTTGAGAGATCAAGAGATTTACAAATCTGTAAGAAGTGAAACAAAACAAAACAAAACAAACAAACAAAAAAAACACCTTAAGATTTACTAAATTTAATGGGAGATATAAGAACTAAACCAAAAATGGAGATTATATTTTAAAGCGATGACACATGACTTTTCTCCGTGATTTTTTTTTCTTTTAATTTATATATTATTTTCTCAGTCCTAAAAGGATGAAACTGATTAGAGCTCATTTTTGCTGGGGAATAAAATGGTAAAATCTTAACATATTTTCTCAGAGGGCAAAGATTTCAATGACTCTTTGGCTCAGTTTTACAAAGAAGCCTTGCACTATCCAAAGCTGAAGCTTTGGTGGAAAATGCAGCGAAGATCTCACAGCCAGCCATACCAATGATCTAGCTCTTCAGGAGCTTCAGCCTCCAGAAAAGATAGGGTAGGGGACATTTCTTCTGTGACGTTATGCTATAACACATACTGAAATATTGGTAGTCATGCCCACTCTTAACATGCTGTTTTTTAGGACTTTTGATATTTTAACTGAAAAGGGATAAAGAAGCCTTAGCCTCGGTCCCCACAGGGAAAAGATGACGTTGACTGGGCTAATATGGCTGGCAATGAGCAAGACCCAATGAAGCAGGTACATCACAGTACTTCTGAAAAGCAGAAAACGAGGAAAGTAACATTCAGTTTAAAGATGATAGTTTTGTTCTCAGTAGGTGAGTATATTCAAAAAGCATGAATGTTTCATTGTAACCCATTCCTACTTGGATAATTGCTATCTGTCTTAAACAGCAAGTTTACCTCCCATATGCCATGGTGCTGTAAGCATTAATGCTACTGGCCAAACCCTGCGTATGTAAAATGCACTTCTGCTGGTCAATTACCCCCTGCAATGTGAGCACATGCAAAGTGCACAAGTCAGCTCTGGCTTCGTCTAATCCCATGACAGCTCCATGCAGACTGCTGCTGCACTGCTGGGGCACTGTGATAAAACCTGCCTCCTGCTGCCAGTCACAGCAAGACCTGAAATCACCCTAGAGGATCACAGTCAAAGCCAGGTACCTCCTGGCTGTCTCCTCCCCTTCTGCTGGATGCTTGACAGGACTTGAAACACTGAAGCATCATCCCTGTAACCAGTGAAACTAGTTTTGGGACTGCTCAGTCTGGAGAAGAGGAGGCTCAGTGGGGAGGTGGTCTGAGGGTGTAAAGAAGACAGAGCCAGGCTCTTGTCAGTGGTGCCCAGCACCAGGACAAGAGGTAATGGTCACAGTCTGGAACACAAGCACTTCTCAACTGCGCAGGTTTCCAAGTACTGGCATAGGTTTCCCAGACAGGTACAGAGATATTCAAAAGTTGCCTGGACATGGTCCTGGGCAACCTGCTCTTGGTGGGCCTTCTTGAGCAGAAGTTGGATCAGATGGTCCCTTCCAACCTCAACCATTCTGTGATGCAAAGAAGAGGAAAAGGCCTGTAAAGGGAGGTTAAAAAACTGACATTGGACAATAAAGTGTGGGGAGCAATCACTTAGACCAAAACATTGGGCGTAATGTTTCAGACCCAGAAGACTTCCCCTGACCTCTGTGAAGTTTTCTACCTCTGCTTCAATAGTCTTTCTAGTGATTCCTTTGTTTCTAGGGGCTGGCTATCCAGCTGTGTCCACCTGGATGAATAAAAGGAGTCCCACTTGTCCTTAATGGCAAAAAGGAAGTCCCTCCTGCCCTGCTGCTATCTTCCCTAACCCTGACATCCAGGACAGGAACTGCTGCAGCTCCCAAATATTACGTCAGCCATCTTGGACAGCTTGGTAGTTGAGGCAGCTGAAAGCCCACACAAGTATTTGCTGGCACTGTTACGGCAACAGTGAGGGAAGAATTCATGGCCTCTTTACCTAATCCCCAATATGAGCCAGCGACTTTAGGAAAACTAACATTTTCCTTGTCCATTTGTAGTGCTGTGGTTTCAGAGTTTAGACACTAGCCTTACCTTGGCTTGTGCCTCATGTAATTCTTTTGGACAGCAAGTTGTAACAAACATCAAATTTATATTGCTGCACAGTGAGCGAGCCTAATTGGTCCTTGCTGACTGCAGGCAATACTGGTAACAAACACTATGCTATTTACGCTGTTTCCTCATGCCCCATATTTGCTGTCTTATTTATACACATGTGAAAAAAATATTGAAACATCTACTGAATTATTCAAACCTTTAAGATCAGGGAGACAGTACTTGTTGATTTTAAATGGCTGATTTTTGGCCCTTGTTAAATCCCTTAACAAGAATTGAACTGAGACCTTAACTAGTGACATCACACAGGCTGCACGAAAAGGTGTTTTTATTTTATTTTATTTTATTTTATTTTATTTTATTTTATTTTATTTTATTTTATTTTATTTTATTTTTAGTCATAACTTTATGAGGGTAAATTTCAGAAAAAAACTTGTAGCCTGGAGCTGGGGAGGGAAGTAGAGCACTGGAGCTTTATGGATTTACTTGGCTTCTTCATTGCCCTTCTTTTTTTTAATGTCCTTTATCACCATTGCACTCTCTTTTTCTACCTAGAGATGTTCCCATCTTTCACCCTGCTTCATGGTAAAGAGTCAGCCAGAGTATGTGTGGATGAAGGCTGGGTATAGAAGTAAATATTCTGTCCTTTGTAGGAAGATATGGTTCTTCTGGTTTTTGGTTGGTTGTTGTTGTGGTGGTGGTCTTTTAAACTGTTAATTCGGCTATATATCACTTGGGAGTGCTAGTAACATATAACTAACGTCCTTCAGATTGTTAAAGTGCAAAAAAATCATAGAGTACATCAATTCAGGGGGAAAAAAAAATGGTGTTCCTTTTTTCGTATGTCTCCAGATGGAAATGACCAGCATTAAAGTAACTTTACTAGACAGTAGACAGTATTTTAAACAGACCCCTTGTTAAAGCTAAGATCTGCTCAGGCTTTACAAGGAAGGTGTTAGGAATGTTTGAATTAAATATGAAGTCATAATTTATTTAAATTAAGATTATATAATAATATTCAGGCCAGATCACAAACCATGTACTATTCATACAATAAAGACTTTGTTTACTTATAACTCCTTTGAGTTATTTAATTTTATAATTCCAGTTTATTGAGACTTAAAAAGGTTCTAAATTCATTGGCTATTATATAGCTCTTATATTGGCTATATATAGAGTTCATGTCTGTCTTCACACCAGCACTTGCAAAGTGTTCTAGCTCAAATACTAGTTACCAGCCATTTTCACTAGCTGTGCAGCACTTTCTGGGTGTCAATATTTTAATGAGCTTGCAGAAGAATAACGTTTTCCCTATTTTGCAATACATGTGGTATTTTCAAACCAAAGACAATAATAGATGCATAAAGCTTAAACTTTCACTGATTTTCTACCACAACATTATTCTAAATTTCTGAAGTTAGCAGTTCTTTCATTTTTAAATTCATAAGTGTCTCCATTCTTTTTGACTCTCAACTCTTTTAGAAGTGTCCAACACTTTGCTGATGATAATTTAGATAATTTTTACATTAATAGAAAAGCTAATGGAGCTCTTGTCCTGTAGTCCTTGCTTCACTGAAAAGTAGAGAAAGGATCATCTCTTGTGTGTGGTCATTTGTGGAATAAGACTACTTTACTTTGGTGGTGGGTTAGTCCATTACAGAACTGAAGCTGTGGACCAAGTCGGGGGGACCCAGGAAAGACAAAAGACAATCCTTGGGTGTTATGGGTTCTTAGTAAATGAATAGGTCTTATTTTAAGAGTATGGGGATCTTAGGAAAAGCAATTTTTTTTTTGTTTTGTTGTGGTGGTTTTTTTTGTACTGATGAAGGCATAGGAAGCCATGTTCCAGACTCGTATTCTAGTTTCTTTGCAAACTATTTATGTTGTGGCAAAAGTGGATACGAAAATTTAAAAATTTAAAATAATGCAGAGGCATGCATAATGTATCTTGTTGAAGAGTTAGTATTTGAGAAGATAATACAGCCTTGTATTTTCTTTAAAAGATAGATAAATAAAAGGTGACTTTCTTACCCTCCTGGTTGTGAAGCTGAAAAATGTGACACTGTCACAGAGACTTTTGTTTTACTCTGTGGGAAGCTCAAAACAATCTTCAACTTAAAGAATGATGTGTTGTCCCAGATATCTGTCTGGGATGTTTATTCTACATCTCCTACACTGTATTTAGCTATGACCAGTTTCTTCACAAGTTGTTGATGAAGAGTTGAAAGTACCACCATGAATGTCACCAATGACCATTACATACATTTTGAAGCTTGTGTACTTTTTACTTTTAGTGAAAGTAGTGTTTGTAGTACTACTTTAAACTTGTAGTACTACTTTAAACTTGTAGTACTTTTGATAGTATTAATATTGTTGTGAGCAAAATCTATGGATGTAATTGAGGGAATATTCACTAGGTAATGACCTTCTATTTAATCAATTAAACTTCCACTAAAGTGGAAAAAAAAAGGATGAGATTTTAGTTGCATACACCTGTGTGTATTCAAGTCCTCCAGATTCAAGAAGTGCTAATGCACTCAGAATCTTGTAATTTTTATTTTTTGCTCTCAGCTATATTTCCTAGTCTAATAAAAGATATAATCTTTCATTATAAAGCTTATTTTGATTAATAGTAGCAGAGAAATGCCAGCAAGTACATAAGAAAACAATAATTTGATATTTGAATCATCAGTTCAGGGAATGTTTAGTGCTTCTATCCTTGGTGAGCTACAAACCCATTGTTCAAAAGAATTCATTGCTGTAGATGATCTCACTTGCAAAGATGAAAGCTAGGCTTGACTTTCAAACCCTTTTCACTGCATTTATAAAGTCAAAATATTCGACATATTTCCCTTTGGTATTAAAAACAAAAACATATGCTAAAACCATGAGCAGTTTGATGCCTGACTTCAGCAAGAGGGGAGCCAGAGGCCGATTAGATGGGCCTTAAGTTGGTCCCTTTGTCATAAGTGAAAATTATTGCAGTTTTCAGAGTTAGTCATGGTATATGATTCCTGATATTAAGTACCCAGAACAAAAACGGGAGAGTAAATCTTTAAAATATCTAAGCATATGAACAATTTTGACTGTGAAGTACCACGAAGTATATAATGTAATACATATCTGCTTGTCTTTAGGCAAGATAAGCATTCGGGATAAGGATTCAGAACATTATTATTATAAGGATTATTTAAAAAAAGACTTAAGCAGGGACATTTGTATTTTGTCCTGTGTTGTGTTGCTTACCATTATTTAGTGATGTCGTAAATATAACTACAATATTTTTTAAGTGATCTGGACACTGAAATCCTTTATATCTCTAAATTAAGATATTGGCAATTTATTACTAAATTGTTCTAAACCTATTCAGTACATGTCTTTGTTGAGACATTTTCAATGAGACCCCTCTGTATGTTCCTAATATATATATATATATTTTTTTTTCCTGAAAGCATTAATAGGACCAGTCTCTTAATGTCTGTCTGCAATAGCTTAGCATGGAAACTGCACTGTCAAGCCGGCTTGCCTCGGCTTCTGTGTCAGTCAGATGCTTCTGAACTGTATTCCTGGCTGAATGTAACAGTGCAGCTATATAAGAGAAATACCTGATTCAGCATTTTGTAATGCACAGTGAATATGTGTTTGTTTTTTTTTTTTTTAAGAAAAAAGAAAGAAAAAGAAAAAAGGAGGGAGCTGGTCTTGATAAAATATTGGCAAAATATGTATAAAGTCAATGACACGCAAGGCAGCATAAGATTTTAGCAAAGAGAAAAATTGTAAAAAAAATGCTGTTTTCCTTTCTTACATCACAGTTTAAAGACTATAACGGCAATTATCTTGCTTTGGCGTCATCACATATTCCTGAAATGTTTGGTATTCAGGAAGTTCTAGGAGCAACTCTGTGAACTGTGCTTCCAACAGTTTCATAGTGAGGGCTGAATCATTAGGAAAAATAGGCCTGGAATGTTCAGAAGAGTCCATGAAGAGGCTATTATTTTCCTAGTGAAAAAGGGGAGCTTTGAAGTAGTTTACTAAAATTGTAACTGATGTTCTGGGAAGAATTCTAATTCTGTGTCAAATATTTGGTAGTTGAAGATTATTCTTCAACTGCTATTCTGAGACCTTCTGTGCAGGCCTAATTCCTGCATAGTAAGTAGGTGTTTCATAGTGTCAATACTGATGGAGTGAAAGTTTAAGCTATTGTTATCTACTGAAAGGAAGATAGAGGGTGGAGTGCTTTACAAGACAACCTTCCTCCTCCTGGAGACTGAAGGCGTCAAATTTAGCTTCAATTGTTATTTCACTGAAAGTGAAATTTGATCTGTATCTGGTTAGTTTTTCTCCCTGTTCTGTATATTTTAGCACAGCTTTAGCATGGATCGGATGCTGCATATTACATTATGGTGAGAAATATCTTCCCATTTAATTAAAAAACACACACAAAAAAAAAAAAAAAGCTATTTCTCTACCATAAAAGATTTTACTATTTTCTGAAGGAAAGAAACTACACACACTTTGGTCTTAGATTCAACTGACAGAAATGCTTGAGTTACTCATAATGTTTCCCTTTGCTGTAGATATGACTGGAAACCAGAGACAAGACTGGTAAAATCATTCCATACTCAATTTATTCCTAGAACTGTGTGTTGTTTTCCTTCTGGTACCTTGTCTCTCAAATCGGTGAGGGCTGGGACAGAAAGAGATTGGAGAAGTCAAGTGTGGAATTCATTGTTACAGAAGTAGTTGCCCTGTATCTTTTATAGCAAAACAATTTTCATAAATAAATATATAAATAAATAGATAAAATTCCCCCGGCAAAGATTGGAAGCTGACACTTACCTGAAAGTTACCAAAGCAACTTCCTCCCGGCAAGGTAACATAGCTCACAAATGGTGGGCCCAGGGAGCTCAGTGATTCATACACAATGATGCCTTCACTTGGGAATACGGCCTTCTGCTTCTGTTTGCTTTCCCAGAATTCCTGCAATATTGCTACGACATTCACTGTCAAAGACATAAAAATGCTGAATGTAGGATGCACTACAAGTCCTTGATCTTAGTGTTTTCTGTGTTACACAAGAAATGCAGACATATGAGCTTGATGCATTTATACACCATTATCGATAATAAAATGTCTGTGATTGTCTCTGCTGGTGTGAAAATATGATTTTGTTGCAGTTTTGGACTTTCTGGGATTACAGGCTACTGTAGAACATAAATTGCAGGTCAGCAACATTGTACTATTAAGTCAATATGTTGGAACTTTAATATCACAGCAGCCATTGAGCTGCTCACTTTCAAACAAGAGAAAATGTTATACTCAAATTTCTCTTTATCCATTCTCAAAAAAAACCCCACATGGTCATGCAAGGAAAGTAGCTGACTTTTAATGCAAAACTTTATGAAGTAGCTGGGAAAAGGTGTTGTATATTGTGATGATAATAGTTGCAGGCTAATGTGAAAATAGCAATGTGAAAACCAGAAATCCAGTTGACATGACTTATTGAGCCAGGGCTTCAAAGTTTTACACTCTGTGGTGGAGTTTTCTCAACACTTTTTGGTTTGGACTCAAAAAGAATTTAGGTGTAGTTTATCTAGACTCCTTTTACAAAGCCATTTGTAGCTTAGAGATAAGTTACTTTTCTAGGAAATGACTACAGAAGGAAGAGCACTATACATATTTTCATTTTACCTTTGTCAAAGCTACCAGTCTTTCTTTAGATCTTGCCATAGAAACCAGTCTATTGTCCTGGTTTTGGCTAGGATAGAGTTATTTTTCCTCCTAGTAGCTGGTATGGTGCTGTGTTTGGGATTTAGGATGAGAATAATGTTGATACCACACTGATGTTTTAATTGTTGCAGAGCAGTGCTTACCCTAAGCCAAGGACTTTTCAGCTTCTCACACTGTCCTGCCCGTGAGCAGGCTGGGGGTGCAGCAGGAGCTGGGAGGGGACAGGACCAGGACAGCCGACCCAAACTGGCCAAAGGGATGGTCCCATGCCATGTGGTGTCATGCTGAGCAATTAATATGGGGATGCTGGACGGGGTGGGGGGACAGGCTGCTTGGGGATAGGCTGGGCATTGATCAGCAGGTGGTGAGCAATTGCATTGTGCATCACTTGTTTTGTATACATTAGTGGTATTAGTGCTGTTGTCATCATCATTATTATTTTCCTTTTTTTTTTTTTTCTGTCCAAATAAACTGTCTTTATCTCAACCTACAGGCTTTTTTTTTTTTTTTTCTGATTCTCTCCCCCATCCCACAGAGGGAGGGAGGAGGGTGAGCAAATGGCTGCATGGTGCTTAGCTGTCTGATAGGTTAAACCACAACACTATGCAAAAAAAAAGAAAAAACAAAACAAAACAAAAACACCAAACAGCTGTGTATGATGTTCATCATTTCTCACTTGAAAATTTAAATTCAGAAGGTAAGAACTATATTTCTTACTTTGGACCTTCCAGTGGAGTATGGAAGCCCTAGGCAACAGTATGTTACTACTTCAGAGTACTGATACTGGTTCAGTATCATGATGCTATCAAGTATTAGTTCATACAGGAATCACTGGCAGAGATAATTTTCCTCGTATAATTTTCTCCTTTCTTCATCTCATCTGAGCTTGTTAGTTGTGGAATAATGGAAAAGTGAATAATTTTGAGACAGTGTCACCCTGGTGGTAGCTCACGTGCAATCTATGGACAGGGCATTGCTCTGTTTGCTGCAGGGTGAGCAATGTGAGCTCCAATATTGTCATCGCCTGTTTCCTTACTTCTGGCAGCCGCACAACAGCTTTTCTTGGCACAACAGCTTTTCTTGGCGTTTAGCCATGACAAGGGCAGACGAACAGAGTGTGGTCATCACCAGTTCCCTTCTTGCTGTGCTCAAGCCATGAGGAAGTGCAGGCAGCGTGGTCTGAGCTCTGGGGAGGCGAGGCAGGGTGGTTGGAGCACACTGCTGTCTGCCACTGGATGGTGTCACAGATGCAGCAGCAGTGTTGGCCCCTACCAGTTCTGGCATTTTGAGCGGTTAAAACTGCAGAACTCTCATGGCATTGGAATATTGTTTCGCCATAAAGAAGAAAGCTACCTGAATAAAAGTATTTGTAACAGGAAACACGTTGGGATAACCACTGTCACGGTGCAGCTGTGAGAAAAACTGAAATATAGAGGAACTCTTAACCACAGAGGAACTCTTAACCACAAAAACTGACTTCTGCTTTTCTAAACGATGATGAATGTGGGAGAAAAACTGGTCTACTAGTCAGGGAAACTGCTACCAGTACAGACTCTAAATGGTAATCCACCTTCAGAAACTGGTCTCTGGCTGAGTACCTCACTGATGTAAACATCTGAGTGTTTTTTTTATGAGACCTTCTGCTCCACAGAGCATGCACACACATATTGGGTAACAACCTAATTTTAAACCCATTGAGTGAAAACTGATATTTGAACATAAAATTAATGAATGTAAAATTTCCAAGTTTAAACATGACAATTCAGTAGACGCTGTTACTTCAGTAAGGGAACAGTATTGGTGACATTCAGTCCTTTACTGGTATTGAAGTAGATAGCAACAGAATGTATCAGCTTTAAGAATACCCCTGGTTTAGGATGTTTCCATAAAGTGCTTTGGTTTTTGAAACAACTGTTGTCCAAGAGTGCAGACTTTAAAAACAATAATGCAAAGTCCACAGGAATAACAAATTTGGTGGTCTAGGTAACCCACAGTACTCTTTCTGGTCTCATCATTCAACCTGTATGCTACAACTTTTGGTAAAATGATTAACAAATAAATTTTAATAAAGCTTGATTTCTCCCACATCATGATGAGATTGATTATTCTGTAGATAATAAACTGCTGAGTCTTTTAAGAAGATGTACACTGCAATTGGCAAAGCTGCACAGGGAAATCCCAAGCATTATTGATCAATTTTTGTCCAGTCCAAGTCCCTAGATTTTAACATCCTATGCCCCTCATTGATGGAGGGGGGAACTACCCATAAATATCATGCATGCTTTTGCTTACCGAGAGGAAATTATACTGGTATAGTGGTCTATAAAAGAAACAGGTATTTAAACTGTTTAGTACCAATGGTAGCAAGACGTGACCTTCTAAATTGCTGTGTGTCTGACCCTTGCTTCTCTTTTGTTGTTAGTTTTACAGAAATTAAGAGTTCACAGTGTAAAATTTCTGTTTTAATTTCCATTTTTGTTCATGAGTCCTTTCGATGGTAATTCAGCATTTGGACAGCCTGCATCTCTCACTTGGCTGAAAGTTTCCACTCTGAAAACTACTACTCAAAAGACTTTTTTAGTGCTATAGAGAGCTATCTCCTTTCACTGCAGTACACCAGCAAAAATACATTTCCCTCCTTTTGCTGAAATCCTCAAACATGCTTTGAGCTGTCTCAAATTTTACAGATAAAGCAATATTTTACCAGAGGACTACTAAGCAGTGAGTAGCTGCTACAGATTAAATTAATACGACTAACACCGAAACAGTAGCTGAGCAGCATCATTTTTATTCTGGTTAGAATTTCTGTCAAAAGAAAACTATGTGTCTATCCAACATTGCAGTTGGATATCTCTGTAATTAAGTAATTAAAGGTGCCTGGGTTTGTACTGAATTGGATAAACATAAAACCTGGCTTAGCTGTGAGAATGGTAGCAGGAAATACTTGCTGATATATATGTAGTAGCAGCATCAAATCATCACTGCAGTTTTTGCTGTGATTTTTTCAACCCTAGCCAAAGCTAGCACCTCAAAACAATGATGAACATGAAGATGCATTAGGTTAAACTACAAAATGCAGACACGACATCAAAGTCTCAAACTTTTTTTTTCCAAGAGTTCTTTATGTTTTGATTTAATTAATTTTATTTTATTCAACTGTTTAGCTTGAATCAGTATGTTTATCATCATGAAATTAAAACAGCATATCAATTTCAAATATATAATTAAAACAATTTCAGCTAAACTAGTAAAAATTCTGTGCGTGTGTGAGTATGTAGTTTTCTACTAAAAAAAATCTGATTTTATTTAAGCCTGACAACCACTAATTTGTGTTTTTCTTTTCGTTATATGTCACATAGATTTGTAGTTGTTTAGGAAGATGTGAAAAATGTATACATATGTTCAGATGCACAATCAAATATACTAAGTTACTATTCTAAGATAGTACCATGATTACTAATGTTATATTAAGATCTCTCAATATTCATTTTTCCTGTAATAACATGCATTGTTTGCCTTCATTTCTAAACATTCCAGGCAGAATGTTGTTCAATCTCTATGCTGTACATCAGTATTTTGCATCCAACTGGCTTTAAGTCTAAAAATGCAGTATGGAAAACAATGAGAATTTTCAGAAATACAAAAATGAAACAGCAAGATTTGCTTTTATCTGAGAGGTTTAATGCAGCAGAATACTGTAATTTACATCTCATTTTGAAAGGCCATTCTCTCATTCTTGTAATTGACTTTTGTATTTTGAAAGATGCCTATGAAGTGGTTGAGTTTTTAAGATAATGCTTACAGTATTTGTATGCACTGACAAACAATTTTCTTCAGGATTAAATCATCCATACTTTCAAACAATTTATTTTGTACACTGTCAGTTGCTGAATTAGTTAACAGTATTGATTTTATTGTAGGCAATGCCAAGACCCCATTCAGACAATATTTTATCCACTTTATACCCCAGATCTTTCTCAATTAGAGTTTCATAGTAGTACGTGCATCACCAAGTTCAAGAGCAAAAATTCCATATAACCTCCTTTAGTACTCTCCCATCTGTGAATATTAAGGGTCCCACAATAGTCTATTTGATGCTGGCTGTAATGCCTAGTTAAGAGGTGAGAAGGTGATTTTTTCTTCTCTACTCTGCTTTTTACTCAGCCGGAAAAGCCTCTTGCCCAGGGGCTGAGCATTGTACCAGGTGAAGCTGTCCTAGAGTGCAAATCCTGGTAGACTGCTTGAAGTTTTCCTAGACTCCAAGGACTTCTTATTTTTTACTTTTTTTTTTTTCCAAATTTTTGAATGTGGGACAGGCTTTAAGTTCTGTGGAACAACAAATATGTGGGTTATTCTGTTGCATTTACCCTAAATGAACCCTGAGCTCTTTACAGAGTTCAGAAATACAGTTTGATGTGAACCGTGTTTGGAAGAGGATTAAATGATAACGCATATTATAACACAGCATTGTTTTCCAGACAATTTCTCAACTTTCAGTAGCAACTGTCTTCCCTCTGCTCAAGGAATTCTGTGGGTCAAATTAAATATCATTCTAAGTGGGAAACAGAACTCTCCAACTTGGATTATGTTAGTAAGTTTGCACTACACTGATGCCAGAAAAAAAAAAAAATAGCTCCAGGTTTCTGTGAATTACTGCTAAAAATACTGGCTAGCCATTCACCTCAACCAAGGCAAACAAACAATGCCGTAAACAGGAGGCTGGCCAACTGGGAGGGGGGAATTTTGGCCAAGACTGCAAGGGCTAATGGGAGTGGGAGCCAAGTGACTCTGCCACTGAAGTGGAATGGAGTCATATACTTGACAACGTCTCACTGCCGAGAGAGTGGAGTATAAAGAACACACACAAGATAACCACCTACTTTGTCATTTTAAAACTTAAAACAGCTGTTTCTAAAAGTCCTTTTAACTGCCTTTGTGGATTTAATTTAATACGTGAATGCAGAGGAAAAATACAAGCTTTTTGAATGAAAGAAATATGTAATATGAAATCTATTAAAGAAGATTCTTCAGTGAGAGGCTAGTAAAGTTGCCTTACATGTCTTAAATCAAGCCGTGGCACATAATCAGTAAAACTATATCGTTTAAACAAAGTTCATAAGTTACAAGTGCACTCTTCCCCAGCTGTAGCCTATTATGGCTTGTAACTTAATGCATACATCTTAGGGAAGCTGTTAAATTGGGCTCAGGCTAGCAAAGAGATACTGTTTAAACCTCTAGAAAAAAAGGACAGCAATTGGAGTGGGATCCAGCTGTTTTGAGGGAAGGTTTTATTGCTTCTCTTTTGATTCATTTTGCATATTTTTAAACATATAAATAATAGCTTTAGGAAGAAGAGGTACAAATGTGAGTAGGCAATATCAATTAATTTTCCCATGATCTTATTATGCATTTATCATACATATTTTGTTATATATTAGCATGTTAGCAGTGATTTCATTAGGATATTCTGGTCCGTATGCTATAATTTCTGTTCTCCATGTATATGTACAAAAATAAAAAGCCCCAAATCCCTACTAAACCAGAATGAAATTAGGCATATTGTTAAATATATATAAAAACATTAACAAATATCACATACTGGGACACCAACAATATGCTGAGAGGACTTTGGGGGCCTTCTTCCTTCTCCATAATGGACTTGGGTGCTAGATGAGTGAGCTGATCTAACAGCAGATTGCTAGATGATCTTGTCTAAAACCCTTAAAAGGCACAAAAAGTAGCAAGATGTTATTTCAGGAAAAGAAGATCTGATTGTGGGGTGAGACTCCATTTGTGAGAAGCAACATCTTTAATTGGTAATGAATCCCTTAAATCCAGCACTGAATGGCGGTTCCTAGACTTCAAGGATTTGGAAAAAGAAAAAAATAAAATTAAATAAATGAACTGGATGGCCTCCTGAGCCATTCTGAACGTGTTACCAAGTAAAGGAAGAAAGAAGGTGTTGGAAGTAAGCAGCTCAGAGAATGGTGTAGGTTTTGTGACATTGGTATGTTCATAGTCACAGCAGATTTAGATGCAGCTAGGGAAAGGAAGGGTAGCGGCTGGGAGGGTTTCACTGACACCACCATTGGACTGAGGCAAAAAGTCAATCCCTGCAGTGTTATGAATTGAGTAAGTAGGTTATCACTTGGAACAGAATAAGTAGGCGTACTAAAATCAGGTGTTTTCAAGTTGACAGTCTGAAGACAACTGTTAATCATTGCTGAGCAGCTTAGCTTGGTCGACATTCTTATTTAGCATTACATGGGAAAAATGATAAAAATTTTGACCAATTTATAATTATTTATTGCTATTTTCAGATATTGAAATTATACCAATCTCTTGTGATAATCAGAAGTATAACTGACTTGCACAGGAACAGTATAATAATAATAACAGTAATCTAGAAAGGAAAAGACTGTTGGATAAAACTTTTAATCTTGTAATACTTCTCCAAGGCAACTGACTTACTCTGGCTATGCTGCACTTCAATTTAAAAGCTTGCATCAGAGAGCTAACATGGTACCCACTGACAAATCTATTTCAAAGTTAAATGAAGATAAGTGAGCTGGGCTGATTCTACTAAAAATTATGGACAGATCCCCATAAGTTAACATCCTTTCTTATTAAAACATCTACAGTCTAACCTGTCCGTCTATTGCTGACCTGAAACCTCTGCTGGTAAAACGTGCAAAGGAAACAATTTGTTGCTGCCAGTAAAAAGAAATGGAGAGACAGTGCTGTTCAGCTGATGCAAAATCACTTTGCTAAATGTTCACAAACCAACCAAGTAGCAATCCAGCTAGGAACCATGAATTCAAGTCAGGGGTTAAAAAGACTTTCTGGAAGTACTTAGCTTTTTCCCAAGTTGTATCGTAACTTCTACCTGATACCAGAATATTTTTTGATGTGAAAAAAAAGCCGTAATAAGGTCAGCATATGAGTTAGACCAGTGCTGGGGTTAATTAGGGACTGCATGGTAGAAGGCATTATCTTTAGGATTTCTGTTACCTGGGATGGGAGCTACATAAAGAGCACAGTTCAGGGAAATGCACAAAAAAGCAAACACAACTCTTGCAGTAGCACGAGTTGAGCATTGGGTTCCTTCTTCTGGCCTCCTCCTCCTTCATGTCTTTGCCTGTCTCATTCTTGCTGGAGCTGCCAGCCCCTCTGCAGCCTGTTGCTCGCTGTCCCCCATGGGTGGGCTGGTGACAGGCCTGCACCCCAGGGCCTTGGCCAGACCCCTGCTCTCCGCCATTGGCTCCGCGGCCCTGCCCACTGCGTGGTTGTGCAGGGACACGAGGGCCCCTGCAGCCACCGTGCTCCTTCACAGCAGCCCAGAGACACTGCGAGGGCACGGTTCCTCCCTGCAGACAGGCAGTTATCAGGGAAAGGAATTTCACACCTGAGGATTGTCTCCACTCAACACGTGCTAATTGAGATTTTTCCAAAACCAGCAATGTGGTTAACTCACATCCTCTTACAGAAGGTCCCTTGTGCTGGTAAACCACAAGATCTTGTCAAAAATCATGGACTACAGCTCTTCAAAGAGAGATGAATAATTTGTTAAATTGAGGTATTTTTTTTTTTTTTAATCTAGTGCCAGTTGGAAGTTTCAGTGTGAACATGACCAGTTCAAACACTCGGGCTCAGTGCAGACAGTAAGAACAAAATTTTAATAGGCAAGGCAACTGCCTACTCACCTCTCTGTTTTATAGATTGACAGGATAACCTAGGAAAGATGATCAAATTTTTTCAATTTCTCTCTCTCTCTTTTTTTTTTTTTTTCTCCCAAAGATTGCCTGTCACTATAAGGATGAAGCATTCTAATGGCATGGAGGACTTGGGAGAAACAAACTGTCCCTGCTGTCTTGTTGCCAAGGCACACAGCCATGGTCTTTCGTCTTTCCCAAATCCCATCATCTCTGCCTCTGCTGGGGAGATGCTAGCCCAGAAGGAGCACTGCTGCAGCAGGCACAGCACCACTCACTGTGTTTGCTCCTGCAAGCTGCATCCAGGAGGACAGGGACTTTTGAACCTCCTGTCTCTCCCTGCTGCTGCTGAAGAAAGCCCTCTGTGGAGGCATTCCCAACAGAACAAAACATTGGGCCAGAGCAAGCAAAGACCCCTTGGCTGGAATGGGAACAAAAAGTGTATGTGGTGCTGAGCAGTGACAAGCAGACTTGCTCTGACATCTTGCCCTAGCAAAATTCAGTCCTGTGGACATACTGAGTCAGACCACATTGTGAAAAAGGTAGATGCTGCTGCAGCAAAGTAGATCCTGAATGGCTTTCATTCTTATTTTGTTCTTTCCAATAAGGTCTAA
The DNA here is from genome assembly GCF_040182565.1 of Anser cygnoides. NCBI lineage: Eukaryota > Metazoa > Chordata > Aves > Anseriformes > Anatidae > Anser > Anser cygnoides. Next base: position 29,754,163 of record NC_089912.1, on the reverse strand, counting down.
AAGTAATGTGTTTGTAAGAGATGTGGACGTGGTCCCATGGGGAAACATGAGCCTTTATCTTCTTTCCAGTCTAATACTTGCTTGCTTCCTTTAAATCTGATTAAAAGTCAGAGATGGTCACCATCTAAATCTAAAGATGGCTTTTTGCTGAAGATAAAAAGAATGCATGTAAATTCTCATCTGACTTCTAGACAAAGCACTATGAATGTCTGTCACCAGTCAGAATTGGTGGCACATACTCACAGCAACTTCAAGCCTATATAGGCTAAACTTATATTAGAATGCCTTCAAAATTCTTTTCATACCTCAGAAAATCTAAAGGAGAAAAAAAAAATTACTCCAAGCCACTTGCACTTTTGTTTCTATTTAATCATCTCTCCCTCCCTTAGATCTGTGGGTGGTCACAAACACATTGTCCAAGCAGCTTGTACATACACTTTCAATAAAAGCCTTGTCAGTAGATCTGCAGGAACTGGTTACCAGTGGAAACTTATGAAAGGGAATGCCCCTCTACTCCAACCCACCCCCCACACTGCACCCCGATCAAATTCTATGTTCCTGTGATGTGTGTACATTCACAGACTGCACCACGAGGTCCCAAGACTGCAACAGTAATACAAACCTACCCAGCAGCATAAAAACCTCCTGTGGGGTGGCCTGAGAAACAGATGTCAGACTCTTAAACTCTGGGACAGAGCCTTATGCTACAGCCACACAAGAGTAGCATCCTTCTACAATAGTAAATCCAACTTAGTCCCAGGGAACTACTGGGTCAGCCTCTGACTTTTCAGTGTGGCTATGAGCATAAGAATCTGGCAAATGGAGTTGTTTAATGCAGATGTACATGGGTTTTTCCCCTAGGTCCCTCACTAGCCATGTCTTGAAGTCTTTATTCCTTCTATAGCATGTTTAAAAGGGAACAGTTGATTGTATGAGACTGATTTTATTAACTCTAACAGAGCTGTTGACAAATGAATGAAGTGGAGATTAAATAAATGTCTCTGCAGTGTACCTTAGGTCACAGAGCAGATTACAATTAGAAGTGAATGTCAAATAAATAAATAAATAAAACTCCCTCCTAAAAATCTAACATTGCTCCAGCATTGTCTGCATGTTAAATGATTGACTAAGTGATGCAGACTGAAATGGCACCCAGCAAAATACTAATTTTACAATCAAAATGTTTATGTAGTATGGGATTTGGGGGCATGAGATTAAGAGATCTCATTCACCTGTGAAGAAAACTGTGAGAACAATGGAATTTAACTATTGTTTCATTTGATCTGTTGAAGAGTTGGTTTTTTTTTTCCGTTGTATGAAATCTGTGGATGTATTTTCTAAGAAATTGCTGATTAAATAGCACTTCATTCCATGCATAGCCCAACTCAAATCATAAATTCACATTTAAATACTCATATTTCCATGATGTGAGTTGCATTGAACTCTGTTTCAAGGGATACATCAGGCCAGTTTATTATGTGCCACCTACTGAAAAGTACTTCAGAACATTTCACAAGGGACAGTTTTTAAAATGAGAGAGAAAGAGAATAATTAAGTGAGGAGTTTTGGCAAGGTTTAAAAAGTGCATCCATAGTCAAGTCTGGTACAGGGCTGGGAGGTAAATCGCATTTCAAATACTTGCAGGAAAACATCTTATGCTTGAGAAGCAGCATTTTGCACTGTATCTGTGTAAACACAAAGATTGTAATATTTGATGTTTTGCAGTTCTACAGTTAAGAAAGACACTTAAGAAAGATTTATAGGACAAACTAACCACAGAAAAGGAGTTGGCATACAGTTTTCCAAAATTGTCAAGCAGTAAAGTTTTTACCATGTTACTAGAATGTAATTAAATATCCTAAGAAAAGGTTGTGAATCAGTTTTCTGAAATGCAAACTTAAAAAATAAGCAGCAACACTGCCTTCAATAGGCAGGATAAAATAAAGATAGTTCATGGTTTGCACACAAATACAAACAAATTAATTACTTCTCTCTCTTAATATTTTGGCTACAACAGACATTTGAATTAAATAAATTCACTATCAAGGAAGTAAAACAGTTATCTTTAGTACTTACAGTCTTTAAATACCAGGGCAGGGTCTCGATGAGGCAGAACGTGGGCAATTACAAGTTGCAGAGACTCCCAGGTTCTGTCCATCTCTGCTCTGCTTTTCCAGAAAGCAGCCACACGCTGCCCTCATGCCTGAGTCAGGCAAGTCCTGTACCAACTTTCTGCAGCTCATTGATGCGCTGGATTCCTAAGGAATCTCCCCACGTCTCCCAATCAGGCACTGCCCAACCTCCACGACCCTCCGGAGGGTCCGCCTCCCCGGACTGCTTATCTTTGCTGTATGCTGAGCTAATTAGCTGTAAAGGCAGACTGACAGGCTCTTTCCTACTCCTTCCTTCTGTTAAACACACCCACCTACAGGCCAGGGAGAGAAGCTAATCACGACGAGAAAGAAGTTTGTTTCATCAGGTTATTGACAATGTGCTGCCACAAAGACTGCTCTGGCTCATACCAAGTGAATAAAGAGACTCCTTTGCTCACCAAGACTCTCAAAGTGTACGAAAATATTGCAAATATAAGGAAATACTTCATTAAGATGTAAAGCTGTACTAAACTCAATAGCATGAAGGTAGTGTGCAGACTTGTTTAAAAAAAACAAATTCAATAAAAAGTATGATTTTTTTCTTCCTTTAACTATGTAACAGGAGAAGAACGATATTAACGGCAAATGGAAAATTAATCCAATTAGCAAAGTTAAACTTGTGATGTATTAGGTTAACCCAACTTGAATCTGTTTTACTGAAAAGCAGTTTCCCACTCCCTATACAGTAAATGTAATAAAATGCCAGTGAATTAAACTATTTATGTATAAAAGGACCTGTGGGATGTGCAGAGGTCTGAACAGGCACTCCAATCAAGACAGACACAGATGCACTGGCAAAAGCTTGAAGCATGAATGCAAATACACTGCTGTTATACACATTTCTCTTAAGAGGCATAAGCTGTACAAATTAGTTGTTTTGCTCAGATTACTTTTATTTCAATTCCAGTAAAGTCTTCCTGATCTGGAAAAAATCCAAAAGCAAGCATGTGTTCTTTAATTACTGTGCAGTCTTTCCCAAACAGTAATAATAATAATAATTATTATTATTATTATTTTATAATTACTATTATTTTATAATTATATTATTATTTTATAATTATAATTATTATTATTTTTAAGGATGCAGCAGTGGAAAACTGCTACACAACCTTGTACCTCCATCACTTGCAAGTTTCAATACATACTGTTTCATCTATAGAGTGTGCATTGTACAATGTGTATCTGCTCTTTATCTTCAGGTTTTGTTTACAAAATAATGAACTAACAAATAATGAACTAACACTTACTAAAATATGTAAAACCCATTTTGTTATAACCCATACATTCCTTGCTAGGTGAATTTGCTAAGACAGTCAATAATGCTATTGTCTTAACCTCTGCATTTTCCTAAGTTCACTCTGAAGAGAGCTCTAAAGTTCATTCCATGTGTAAACTTTGTTGCGACCTTTGATGACTTCAGATATTTCAGGAATTCTGCTGCTTTGAAAAAAAAAAAAAGCTTAATAAAGATATATTAAGCTGTAACTCCCTCGCTAACTCTACTCTCTGAAAAGTCTCGTCTGGCAGAATAAATGAAAATGATAACTTACAGCTATCCATTAGAATACCTTTAAAAGAGTTAATGGATGCTTTAAAGGAACATTTTGAAAATAAACAGCATAGATTTCCATCATTCCATCCTTTCTATTCTCATGGAGCACAATCAAATGGGACAGGCTTTGTATATTTTTGGAACCCATTACCAAGACAGACTTAAGGTCATGCACCAGAAAGAATTCACTCACTGTGAAAAGTTCTAAATTAGAAGCCAGAAAGTGCGTGCACATCTTATGCAAAGAGCAGCAACTGAAATCTTGTTAAGCAGTCACTGAAACAACCTCTTAACAGATGAGTGTAGAAACATAAAAAGATGTTTTTTCCCTTAACATTTAAAATGGAAATAAATTCATTTAGGCTGCTTTTCTGCCCGTGCTAAAAAGAGCTATCTGCATCAGGAAACAGCCCTACATACCTTGATAACAATCTCTTACATGTAAGATTTAGTTGGACTTCCTTAATTCTGTCACCAGACTTTCCTGCAGCTTTGATGCTAAAAGAAACACTTACCTATCGCATCTCTGCACTGGCCTGCCATGCTTTTAAGAATGTATACTGCTGCTAGCTAAGACTATTTTTTTTACAGTAACAGCAAGAAGACAGAAGTTAAAAACTTTCAAAGCAGAGTATGCTGCAAGACAGGACAGAGGCTGTGACTCCTCAATAGACTAAAAGCTGATTTTCAGTTCGGGCAAAGGAGAATAGATAGTATCAGGTGTAAGTATAAAATCAACCTCAAAATCCAAACTTCCTCATTTCCCCAAGCAAGTAAAAGATTTAAAACGTTGCAAACTATAGACTGATGACAAACTTTACCATGTCACACATCGGTAGGAAGGCTCTTACTTCACCTAAATCACAGATACATCAAGGTACTTGTTTTTCTAGGTCTTCAGAGACCCAGGACATAACATAATAAAATACATGGTGATATTTTTTAAAAGAGTTCAGAATGCTTACCACTTCATGTAAATTGTTAAATGAATTAAATTTATTGGTAACTGCACAGGCAAATTCAAAACCTGAGTGACTGCCAGATCTGTACAGCACTTATTTATTTCTTTTCTTTCTGGACAAGATCTATACGAGATCTTGGAGTGAAAGGAAAAATAACAATTGCTTGGTTCAAAGAATGTGTATTATATTGTTTGATGATCCTCGTACAGGTTCAAAAGAAATTTTATAGGGTACTACAAGCTATCAGTTTGTATTTTCTTGTGATTTTTAATTAAATCAAATATCTGTAACACGAGGGCAGAATTCAAATTTAAATTTCATGTCATTGCAAAAAATAGTTTAAGGAACAAAGGAAAAATTTTAAAGAGGGATCCTCTGCACAGTAGAAGATTCTTAATCTATACAAAAACAGTAAAATTGACTTAAGATACTGTTGGAAATACTGTATTTATATGATCTTACCTAGTGCTACTAATTTATTTTAAATTACAGTCAATAATTTTTAACTAGAAACACAAAACAAAATCATGCAAACAAAATCGGGGGAACCACAGTGATGTTTATTAATTTCCAGAAATACATTGTGTTGTAAAGAACTTTTCCTCCACTGTATAAAAGGATTGTTGGTTATTAAGTAACTGTTTCAGCTGTATGTACTGTGAGTTTTCTCATGTTCTGTGGCAGCTATGATAAATTATCCCCAGAAACTAGCTGCATCCAAGCTTGACTTAATGTTGTGCATATTTTCTCGACGTTGTTTGGTATAAACGTTTGCCTCTCCTTTCTGTAGTCGTCGCCTCAGAGCAGACTTTTGCTGTTTCGTCAGCTGGCGTTTTATCTTCCTTTTCACCAGTTCCTACAAATAAACAAACAATTCAGTATCAGAACTTTTTGAAGATCATTTAGTACTAAGACATATCATAATGACACTGTATCATCAGTACTAACATGAACATGTGGTAGTAGTGAACCTGTCGAGAAGGCCACCATGCACTGAGCAGCTGGTGATCCACACCAGGGTTAACTCAAGTTTGCCCAGGCTTGCCCTGTGCTGTGCTGCTCAGACTGTGTGGCCAGCAGGCCTGTGCTGGGCTGCACAAATCCCTTGGCCTGAAGCAAACTCAGTCAACTCCTTCCAGCTCCTTGTGACAGAGGAGCCTGCAGGCAGCTTCCGCTTGGTACCAGTGATTACCACTGCTCTGTGGTCTTGCCTTTAACAGAGCAGCAAGAAGTTCTCATAAGAACATCACCTCTGCTTGACAGTAGAAGTAGAGTTGTTTCCTTGTAAGAAAATCATATAATTATCTCAACTGAGAGAAAGGGGAGAACCTCTGCTACAGACAAGGTCTGCACTGTTGGTATGCGGTTTGGAGTCATGTTCAGGGCTCCAGCATTTGAAGGGGTTTACGATCATCTGTGCTATTTTCTTTCTTTTAGTGTTAGCTCTAATAAAAAGCATCTTAGGTGATATCTTGCAGGGTTTAAGTGCCTTTCTTACAGGAATCATAATGAACTAGTACTTTTCAGTGCAAAATACATGCCTTCAACAAAAATGATAATGTCCTGTGCTTGAAGATTTGACAAACATCTTGTACGTAGAAAAAGGACCAAGAGAGTATTTTATGCCCTACAATAATTACCAGGTTTGTGGCTACATTTTTTTAGCACCTTGATTTTACAATACTTGGATTACAAATGGTCTGAGTACAATTCTAACCGAAAACAACTCTATCACAAGTGCGGCTAAGAGAGCAGCAGTCAGTGATGTGGAATCCCTCCTCTGCTTTTCACCTGCTGTGAGGCACTCTCCCATTAAGGTCAGGACTGCCCCTGAGCTCAGTGCAGCAGGAGGGCAGGAGGTGCTCCAGACAGGCAGCAGCAGTTCCCCCGCGGCCTGTGCAAGGAGAGGCCCCTGGTGGAGCAGGCTGTCCCCCTGCAGCCCATGGGTCCCACACGGAGCAGATCTCCACGCTGCAGCCCCCCGTGGAGGAGCCCCCGGTGGAGCAGGTGGATGTGGCCTGGAGGAGGCGCCTGCAGCCCATGGAGAGCCCCCGCAGGAGCAGGCCCCGGGCCGGAGCTGCAGCCCGTGGACAGGAGCCCATGCAGGAGCAGGGGGTCTGTGGGGAGCTACCGCCCACCCGTGGGGGACCCGTGCTGGAGCAGTTTGCTCCAGCACAAGGAGTGATCTCCTTGTCCTTATCACAACCCATGAATATTTTTTATGTCGTCATGTTTTCTCCCCCTTTTTCCACCTGAGGATGGGGCTAAGAGAAGCATGGAGGACCTAAGTTACCTACCGGTGCGAAATCACCACACAATCTAGTAACATTTCTTTTGCATTTACCCCGATTTCTGTTGCCTTGTTTTTAGTTTATCATAGTGTCAGCTCAACTTCAGTGCAGCACATGAAGTAGTAGTTTGGTAGTTAAGTCAGGAACCAGAAAGAATTATTTTGGCAAGTTACACTGTTTAAAAATTGCTGTGACTAATACAACTAAATTAAGAAAATGCAAGGTAGTCAATAAATCCAGGTACCCAATCCTGATTTCAGTAGGAATGCTGTAGTAATTACATAGTATTCACCTGAACAGTAGTTTCCTAAGCTTTACCACATGCAGGTTGACTATCAAAAATGTGAATAAAAAGAGTAGTATATGATCTGTCCTTCTTTCCTTGGAAATTTAGCAGAACTCAGTATTTAACCAACAGCATTTTGGAAATTAAATCTGTGAATGCTCTTTAAAAATATTCCTGAAGAAATTCCTGTAGAAAGCTGATAAGAACTGGTTTAAACTGGTCCACTGATGTTTTTCTTCTGTTAGTAAAACAACTGTCATCCTCTGCTTTTTACAGGCAGAGCTCTGAAAGAAGGCTTCTCTACTTCTCCCACTTTGGTGGACAGATGACTTCCTTCACAGTTCATACAAGGCTTGCTAGAAGAAATTTTGCAATACAAATACCAGATATTTTCACTATGTAAAAATGTAAATTCACAAAATGCTACTGCTCAATCACAGCATGCAAGTCTCACTAGTTTCTCCATCATCCTAAGCCTGACTGTAAGCAAAATGAATATACAATTTTTTTTTATTATTTAAATTTTTGCATAATTCGCATTATTTCCTATAATTAAATTACAGCAGTCCCTACAAAGATTTGTACAAGCACAACAAGACATTTCATTTTGTCTGGAATAGCTTATTGTCTGTAACTCGTAAGGCTTTCTTTCTGGCACAGTCACCCAGCTATGACTGCACCTACTGCTATTACTACTATTGTTTATACATGCCCATATGAATTCCTTCTGTGTGTTTAATCTGGAAACCTCCTTATGTTTTAATATGTTTCTCCATTGAGAAAGCTGTATAAACAACAGAGAAGTGCTAGAAGCAATAAGAGGCATTGGCTCTAAGCAGCTCAGTGGGACTTACTGCAGTGCCTTTTGTATTTTTAGTTTTGCAATCACGTTCTTATGTTACAAATAGCTCATCATGCATATCCTTCCTTTAGTTCTAGTATTGAAAACTTCAAATAAGATTTAACAATGGGCAGAAACGTTTTACTTAGCGTAAGAACGTGTAAATGGAAAGATTACACAAAGTAAATTGACACAGGATGTTTATGTGGCTGAATCTCTCAAAAGCCGCTTCTGCTTTTATCTTTCTTTTAGAACAGAATATTAGGTACTTAAATGCCATTTGAATATTTTAACACGTTTGATGTGTCTGCCTACAGAAAAAACACGCATTTGCTAAACAATCAGGAAGGTTTCTACAGTGAGTGACCACTGCTACCACCTCCTGGTGTACAGAAATATAATTTCAAATAGAGATCTATAGGAGATTCCAAAAGAAATCCTACACATTTAGGTTAGCAAACTGAAAGGGAAAAAATATATATTGTGTGGATCAGAAGCCAGGCAATTCCTAGCTGTCATCCTAGCTCTTCTTTACTTCAGTTCATAATTCAAGGCTAATTCTTTTTCTCCTTAAGAAGATACAAGGCCATGTCCTACAGTGAGAACAGGGATGACTAACAAAGTCTCTCTCTTTCCTTCACATGAAGTCCTGTAAAAATGTCTTTCACAACTTGCAAACATGCTGTTCCCTAACACATTTATTTATACATAAAACTGGCCTTTCTTCCATTTAAAATTTAGATACACTTGTTAAAATGTGATAGAGGTAGCCATACTGGATAGTATGCTGAGTAGGGATGAAGAAAGATGTAAAATTCTGCCACAAAGTATTGGTTTATATAATGCTGAAAGTCAAATTCATATTGCCAAAGACACTAGGACTACAATGAATTCATATATATGTTTCAGAAACATGTTAAGAGATGCGTTAAAAAGACAGACGAAAAAAGGCCAAGGTAAATCTTTACTCAAGCATGCACATTTAAAATACAAAAACATTAATTATGGGGAACAGAACTCATTTCTAGCAACAAAAACGAAATTAAAGTTGCTAATGCTGGAGTAGAGCTTTTGTGAAAGAGCAAAGAGCAACACATGAAGTACAGCACTGGATATAATTCACTTGTAAACACTTAGAAAGTATCAGACCTATTTTTCTGTGAGCAAGGAACTACAAACCAAAGAGGTACGCAGTACACAGTTACTGCTAGAAGATATTTTTACAAATACCTACTAACAGCTACACGGCAGGACGGTATCAGAGTAAACTAGGTAATAATTACCGGTGGAATGGTTGAACAGCTCCCAACACTGCTGGCTGACGTACTTTTAGTTCTTGTTCTGTGCTCCGCAATATGAACCATACTGTCTTCATTTCTAAAATACGTAAATTAATGTTTTATTCCATTTAGTGAGATAAACATCATTTCCCTTTATGACCATCATGTTTTAGTCAATTTTTTGAGATATACTCAAAACTGCTAGCAGAACATTTGAGTACTACACAACATTTACATTTGAAATATTAACACTAGTTCAAAAAACACTTATTATGACAGGAAGGATTATAGTGCAATAGCCACATATATAGTACACAAAGTAGTGTAAGAAAAAGAAGCTTCAGAACACTAAAAAGATTAATTCAGATTCTGTACACTGCCTAGGCATAGAATTTCATGAAAAAGGAAAAATGCAAAAAGAAAAGAGGGTGTATGAACTTTGTATATGCATTCAGGTACATGGGGGAGCTTGCTAACTAATAGTTTGAATTTCATATAAAAAGGAGTTAGCCTAAAGGTAAGCAAGAATTTCCAAGTGTGTCAGTAAAGGCATTAAAAGCCAAATGGTATGACATTCAGGAAAATATATTTGAATAATATATTGCAAAGAGTTTGTTCTTGCTATTTTCAGATGAGTGAGGAGCAGAGGCTGAGAAAGAGCATTCTAATTATAAACTTATTCATAGAAGTCACTTAGCAGCAGCAGCATTTTAATATCAACGAATCTTTTACTCACATTATTACCAGAAATAAAGGAAGAAAAATTCACCACACTCCTAGACAGTAAATATAAGTATTTACCTGTAAGGCATCAATTCCTTATTTAAAGTTGACAAGTCAACCAGATCAGGGCATTCATCTTCGTTGTCCTTACCACTGCAGCCCTCTCCTGGACCCATCTGATTTTCAGCAGCATTTTCAGGTATTCTTTTGTGCTCAGAAAATCCAATTGCACAACTCTCTGCATCTTCACTGGACTTCCAAAGCACAGGCTGCCCTTCAACCTTTTCTAAGGCTGAACTCAACTCTGACATACTCAGTCTTCGTGAATTTTCACTACTTTCAGTGGCTTCAGCATCTTTACTGTGATACAAGTCTTCAGAGGTTCTGCTTTCAGAAACCACTTCATATATGAAGTCTGCATTGTTTTCTTTATCTTGGCTGAGGATGCTGGCGTTACTTTCAGCATCTTCTACAAATTCCCTCTCCTCTGTTGTATGATCATCCTCATCAGAACCCACTGGGTAAAGCAGTTCATCATCTTCCTGCATTTCTTTTGTATAACCACTAGCAGCAATCTCTATGTCAAGAGAACTCTCTCTCCTGAGAGAAATAGAAGTGAACTTTCTTTTAACATATCAAATCATTATGCTAGATTTTGGATTAAAAATACTATCAAGTTAGACTATAATTACCATGCTATTAACAAAGACAGTATACTCCACTGGAACATAGGCAACACATTACAGTGCAGGGCTTTGGGTAGTTAGCAGAATGTGGCTTGACAGAACCAAACTTTCATACAAGATGATTCCATCTCCATAATCAGCACTTACTGAAAGTAAACAATTTGATTTTAACAAATATAATACTTAAATTATGCTTGTGCATACAGAACAATGAAGGATACGTTGACACACACACAGACAATTCCCCTTTGAGAAAGGGCTCAGAGTGGTATAAAACCCTTTTAACTGAAGCAGCTTTGCTCTTAAAATACATGAGAATAGTTTGCTTTTCAAAAGGGACAAATGTCATTAGGAAGAGAACTTTGAGGATGATAATATTTGAAGAGGCAGCCACCACATGTACTAGCATTTTGAAAATTAAATTTAAAATTGAAAACTAAATTAATACTTGATACACCAGGACTGTTACATATGGTTTTAAGAGTGAGAGAAACTAATTCTGTGTCACCGTAACATTTACGGCTTTTGGATGGATCTCCTTCACTTAGCTCTAAGAGGTAAGACAAAGGAGACAGCAGAAGATTTTAAGACATGCTTCAGGCTTTGGAAACCACTTTTAGTAACTGCCAATGAAGACATGAAGACAATATGGATCCTTTTAACTGTAAGAATGACAAAAATATTTCAAATTGCATAGTTAGGCTCTTTTTCCCCCTCTTCACTTCTCTTAAAACCATCTCTCAGAGGCATCCATTTGTCTCATAAAACCAACATAACTACCATAACATGGGAGAACTAAGAGTCAGCTGGCATTTTTTACCTGATATCTTGGAATGATGGAAAGAGCTCACTCTCGTAGTTGAAGCGTTTCTTAAAGAACTCCTTAATGCAGTTAACATCTCTGTCAAAATACCTGTTTAAAATATACAGGATTGTACAAATGCAATAATCAAGGTAATTAAGTCTACTGGTATGACAAACTTTTACTCTGCATTTCTTGTCTTTTATTTGAAAATTAACAACCATCAGTGATCCCAAGTGAAAAAGCATACGTATAGGTATACATACATAAATATAGATTATTTCTATTAATTTCTTAACTGAAAGAAATAATTTTATCTGAGAAGCAATTAATTACAAATTTATCCTAAGGAGTTTTCCACTCATTCATAAAAACAAATAGCATTTGTAATGTATGGTGAAAACATTACAATTTGAAGCAGGCGTATGAAATCACATCATGGTTGACTATTTGTTGGTATCAGCACTTAACTGATTTATTTTGCATTTTGCATACATCCTTAACTTTGTACGTACCATTCAGCATTTGGATGCGATGTTGATACCATCTGAGGGAAATCAATCATAGTGACATGATCATCATTATCCAGTATGAGATTAAATTCATTGAAATCCCCATGAATCAAACCATGATTGCCAAGTTTTACAATTAGATCCATTAATTCACTGTAGACAGCAGCAGGGTCTTCTATTTGGTGTACTTGGCATCTGGAAAGTTAAATAAAGAAGAAAATGTCCTGAACCCTGAAGGAATTAATTTAAAAATATAGACAAGGCATATGAGTTACATCTGACAGAATGACAGGGTAATTTGAGTCATAAGGGATCTCCAGAAGTTACTAGTCCAATGCTCTGCTCACAGCTGGGTCAATTCTGAGATTAGACGAGACTAATCAGAGCATTCCCAATGAGGGCTCAAAAGTTTCCAGGGATGGAGACATACTGTGCAACCTCCGCCACACTGCCTCACTGTCCTCATGGGGAGAAACCTTCTCCTATCTCCAGGCTAAATCTCTCATTTTAACTAAAGCCCTTTGTCTCTTGTCCTCCTACCACGCATGATGGTTATGCTGCCTAATTTAAATAATAGATCCACAAATTTTTATGTCTGGATTGTTCTAGGTAACTTAGGTCTTCCTGTATTCAAATACCTCACAAAAAACATATTTTCAAGACTAAGTTGGTGGTGAGGAAAAGCCAAAAAAAAAAAAAAGCTTAAAGCACTCCAGAATATACACCAGTAAAAGCAAAGTATATATTTTGCCCCAGAAGTGGGCAAAATACACATCACCTTATCACACCTACACATCACAAGCAGAGTAAATAGGCAGCTGTCTCATTATACTAGGAACTGTCAAGAAGAAGCCATCATTTATAGCTATTCTGTGGTATGTTTTGGCCTGAATGCAACACTGTAGTGTTATGAGAATATATCAGTTGCACATACTAACAGAAAGTACAAGGGAATTCTAGCAGCTCTGTAATAGGCTGCTGTTGATATTTTCATATTGATAGCAAAATTAATTGGTGACATTTCTTATAGCCAGAGGTCTGTATCATAAACTATATCACTTCTTCTTTGAATTTGGAAGTGATCTAAACTGGTATCTTCTGAGATGTTGATCATCTGAGATAATTCTCATCTAGTACAGCATCTCCTTCAGGTTAAAACTGCAGAACAGGGAGAGCATGGCAAACCTCCCCTGCAGATGCCCACATGTAACTTTAAAGCTTTCTGTCTACAGGACAGATGTGGAACTACTTAACAAACAAAGGTGGGGAAACAGGATAAAGTCTTAAAAGGCACTTCTCCAATGTAACTCTTCAACTGTATACTTTGGGATTAATTACACTGAACCTTTGTTATTGTACATGATATAGAGTATCAAATAGGTATTTTGCATTCTGCTATGGAAACAAAACAAGCCATTCATTCACATATAAAATTCAATGTTTTTTCATGTTTCTGGGTGTTGAACAACTGAAGAAAAGTAATCTTCCTTGAACAAAACACAGAGTGTACATGGTGTTCAATGCACACAAATAAATTAAAAAAAAAAACAACACAGAAGTTCTAGAATTGCAAGTTCTAATCTTTCCTGAATCTTTACCACATCATGGATCATGAACTGGGGTCAGAACATGAAGGATATACAAGTCAATACTGAATATCACCACTAACATATAGAACATACAATGTCTGTGTAGAAAATGGTTGTAGCACTAACCTCTATATCCCATTGCTCTTCTCTACGTATTCGTACTTAAAAAAATTAAGTCTATCTCACCAGTCTCTTTGGACAAAGAAAATATCATTTTAGTTTTCCTTCTCTCACCAGTTTCTCCAAATATAATGAGGCAGAACCCTAGCCATTGTGGGCCTGACAGCTTTACTCAGCATGGTCACAATTGACTCATACGGTAAGGAAAAATGCCATCCCTGCTGCCTTACTGAACCTATCATTGCTAGGGTTTCTGTAAAACAGAGACTTCAAGCTTCTAAACTTACAAAGGGTAGCCATCAAGGAGTTCCATAATAACTGCATGCCTGTTGTAGTCTACAGGTTTTGGAACAGGAAATTCTCTGTCATACAAAGCCTGGAAAAAGACAACATATTGAAAAAATAAAAGATAACCCTTAAGAAAACATTACATACGTGACAAACTACAAATCTAAGATAAGCAGTATCATTGTGGAAGCAGCATCCTACGGATCATTCAAGTGCTAACTGTAAAAATCAAATCATGTGCTTAAGAAGGAAGAGCAATCTGAACTTTCACTACTAAATATGCTTCTGTATTTTCCAGAGTTTAGTTATCCTGCATGTGGCAGGAAAACACAATGGAATAGAAAAACAGCAGAGTCATATCTGGTCTGTTAGCTTAAGAAACCACCAGCAGATAACTGGGAATAGGGTGTTAGAAAAAGGTTCCACAGTTCTTGTAAATACAGTTTGGCCTGGTCAGGTAATCCACACTCAGCTTCAGTAAGGCGGAAGTTTCTTCTTAAATATTAATATCCAGTATTACACTACATTAAAGATTAACTAAAGGTAGGCCATAGTATTTTGTAGCTCTGTTAGCTTGCTCTAACCATATTTACCAAATCATTCACTTGATTCATAGAATGGCTCAGGTTGGAAGTAACCTTGAAGACCACCTCGTTCCACCCCTTCTACCATGGGCAGGGACACCTCCCCTAGACCAGGCTGCTTAAAGCCCCATCCAACCTGGCCGTGAACACCTCCAAGGCTGGGGCATCCACAGCTTCTCTGGGCAGCCTGTGCCAGTGCCTCACCACCCTGAGCAAATAATTTCCTCCTAATATCTAATCTAAATCTACCATTATTTTAGTTTAAAACTGTTACTCCTTGTCCTATCACAACACTCCCTGAAAAAGAGTCCCTTCCCCAGCTTTCCAGAAGGCCCCCTTTAAGTACTGCAGGCCGCTATTAGCATTCCCTTAAGCCTTCTCTTCTCCAAGCTAAATAACCCCAACTCTCAGCCTTTTTTCACAGGTGAGGTGCTCCACCTCTCTGATCATCCTTGTAGCCCTCCTCTGGACCTGCTCCAACAGCCCCACGTGCTTCTTGTGCTGGGGGCCCCAGACCTGGATGCAGCACTCCAAGTGGGGCCTCACAAGGGCAGAGCAGAGGGAGACAATCCCCTCCCTCCAACTGCTGGCCACACCTCTGCTGACGCAGCTCAGGATGCAGTTGGCCTTCTGGGCTGCAAGCACACACTGCTGGCTCACGTCGAGCTTCTCATCCACCAGAACTCCCAAGTCCTTCTCTGCAGGGCTGCTCTCAGTGAGCTCTCCTCCCAGTTTGAAACTCACTGCTTACAGCCCTAACAAATACTCTGTAATTATGTTTGTGGAAGTAATCTAAATTGACAAGACTAAAATACCGCTAGATATTTCACGAATTTTCCCTAACATATAGGAATGTTCTTCACTGCTTTTCTAAGACAAGGTTAAGTGAAATGACGCCAGTTTATTCACTGCCTTTATTAAGACTCAGATGACTGGACAGCTTCACCTGAAATTTCATGGAAATTGCTTCAGTTCCCTATGACTTCCATGGCAAAGTTTGATTTTATCACTTGAAAGTATACAAGATACATTAGCACTGTCATTCTCTGAAATGCATAATTTAAGTCCACTAGAAAAAAAAAAAGCATAAATCCTACTAGTGCAAATACGAAGTGATGAGAAGATAATCTGAGAACTACGTTCCAGTCTATCACATCCTTGTTAATATGGTGCAAACAACTACCTACCTTCATGTAGGCAAACTCCTTCATGGCTGCTAGCCGGGATAAATACAGCCATGACATTTTGTGTCTGTGCTTATGGTAGTCACGCTTATTTTTCAGGCTGCGAAAGGAAGTTCTTCCAAGCCTGTGCAGTTTCATTGCAAACTGCTGCTCGTCTTCATTTGCAACAATATAAATATCTACGAGAGAAAACAGCAGCATAGATCTGATAAATAAATGGTATCTGACAGGTATATAATGAAACAGTGCAGTGAGAAATCTTACTTGACTTCTCATAACTGCTATTTCTGGAATGGCAACTACACTTCTTCTAACAGAAAAGACAACTAAACTTGTATATTATACATTAAAGATCCAAACAAGAAGAAATTATTGTTGAAGATATGCTGCTCCATTAGTAGAAATATCAATCCGATCTGAAACGTCTTTCAGACTACGAGATAAGAACTAACTGAAATGAAGAACTGAGATGATTCAAATTCTCCGACTTACCATTCCTATACTCAGGATAGACCGGTATTTCTCCAGACTACCTGTAAAGCCCAGACCAAATAAAAGCTCCCCCAGAAGTGAAACACAGGGCAAATGCTGAACTCCAGTGGTTTTAATAACACACTGGAAAAGACTTCTTTCTTTTGACTGGACAGAAAACTCAAAGGACCTCTTACTTCAAGCAGTGTTAGCAATTAGCTAATGTTTCATTCCTACTATTTGTCCTCAGTAATCCTCTGCTCATTCTTTAATGAGAAAAGACATGCTGTGCCAAATCACAATCAACATATGAGCACGAGAAAACAAGATAGCACTCCAATAGTTTGTACTGCATATTACTTTTTTTTTTTTTGGTGGGATGAAAAATCTGATGTTAATCTTTTTGACGGAAGGCTTCACAATTCTTCGCAAGGCATGAGACAACTGTCACCTGTCTGCAAAATACCTTTTAAGGAATCATCCAACAATTGTACGAAATAGTCAGAGTAGAACAACACTTGTGGAAAAATTCAAATGCAGTCAAAAGACTCGCACAGAACTCCAAGCGACCCATAAATTTTGGTGTTTGACAGATTAACTGATATGATTATCCAAAGGGAAATTCACCAAGTTTCCAACAAAACATTAGCAAAAATACAGACATGTTTCCTCTAAAAAAATTAAATACTGAAAACATTTTTTTAATTACCTGATTCTTTGCCAACACCCATCTGGTTTCCAACAGAACTGATGACTTGCCGGGAAGACAGAGTTCTCAAGGCAAGGTAATCGTATCCTGCATTAGTTAACCGATAGCCCTGGACTGCTAGATAAAAATAAATGACAACATTTAATTCCATATTATGGATACATTTCTTTTAAAAGAACTTCTCATCTTGGTCTCTCTTCTTTTTTCTGCTTCTGCTACACAACACCCAAATAGTATTTTTACTGTCGGCTAGTATCAACACAACTTGACAGTAAGTTTAAATTCCTGCATGCCTTACGAAAATTAACTGGATAAAAGGTAGACATTTTGTTAACTCCTTGCTAACGCAAGCAATGACAGTACTTCAAATAGCATGGGATTACTCTGAAGGATGATTACTTCAGAGACACTGCAAGGATTCAGAATTGTTTTAAAGACCTACACCAAGCCTTAATGCTCTGAAAAATGGGGACTAAAAGGAGATGAATCTCATGAACACTCCCACATTATGCTTGCAAAGCCAGATGGAAGTGCAAGACTGAAGGAAACCCAACGCTACTAACACAATGGGACAGAATAAGTACTAATTTAGTGATTGTTTCTGACTGGGTGAAGGTATAAAGCTTTTGCAGTCTGTTCCAGTTTGTCTGCTAGAAGACACATTTGGGTTGATTCCTACATGAACTTGAATATTATATTAGCTAACAATTATTTATTTTTTTCTATTAATTTGTTGACTGAGCAAAAAATCCTTAACTGTTCATTTCTTTTTGGCTTGGCATCTTTATTGGCACCAGCAGTTCAGAAATCAGCAACGCCATTTGTTGCTGAAAGAATTCACATTCCCAAGCTAGGCCCAAGACAAGATGAGGCTAGCAAATGCTCTGGATACTTGAACGTACCAAGATAAGATATAATACCTCCGCCAAGCAACGGTGCTGAAAAACTGGGAGGAACAAGAGAAGGATCCCAACGCAAAAAAACAAACTCACTTTTAGTCCGTTCGTAAGCCAGGAACTTGTGCTTCACTAGCTCTCTCAGAATCTTGTTACAGCCGCCGTGCTTCAGGCTGGCGATGGGCGCAACCAAGCTGGCAGGAACTATCTCGTGGTTCTTCATGCCCATTTCCACCTAGCAGGGCAAGCGAACAACGGATCCGTTACCTCAGGACGGGAGCTCGCGGGTGGCACAGCGCCAGATCACCCCAGAGACTGAGCTTATCACCTCCCCCCGGGGCCTTCCCTTCCCTTCCCTTCCCTTCCCGTCCCGTCCCGTCCCGTCCCGTCCCGTCCCGTCCTCACCGCGGTGAGCACCCTGAAGTGCTGCCCGCTCAGGTACCGCAGCACGGCCACGTTCAGCTTCCCCATGGCGGCCGCACCCGCACCCTCAGCGCAAGCCTGACGGGCCTCACGCGGACACACCGCGCATGCGCATCCCCCTTCCCATTCGCCCTCTGCTCCGCCCGGACGGGCGGAGCCCGTTTTGGGTCCTGGCAGCTGCATATAGACACGTGTCCTCGGATGGATCTTCGCACACGGAGCTGGTAACGAGGTCACTAGCTGCTCAAAATCGAGAGAGAATAAGCCTCTACCCCTTGGTGATGGCTTAACCCCTCGCTCTATTCTAAAGGAGTTAATTGCGTTGCGTGTGCATCTGCCCAGACCGACTCCAGTGGGCACACCACCCACGGCACGAACCATCGAGAGAACTGCCCCCGGCTGCAACTGCGCCTGCGCGGCGCCCGGCCACAGCCGTGGGGCTGTGTGGGGGGAGGCTTCCAGTGCGCCTGCGCCTGGCAACCCCGCTCAGTGCGCAGGCAGAGGGGAGTGGGTGCGGGCCGTTTCGAGTCCCGGGAGCGGCGTGCTCGAGCTCCAGGAGCCGCCGGTTCGAATCCCGGCGGCGGACACAGGCCGTGAAGTGCGGCCTTTGCTGAGGAATCCTGTTATTGTCATAAGTAATACTGGGACCTAATGAGGTGGAAATACAGCTGCAGCTATTCCATCTGTGTGTTGTTAGGTGGCAATACTTGGAACCAAATCATGTCTAACTTGCAGTGTGACGTTGCTCACAGAGGCTGTTTTTTTGATATATGTTATCAAGGTTAAGTCTGTCTACACCAGTTAATGTGAAAATGCCCAGCAATGTTTCTGAGGGCTCTCAAAATTTGCTTCTTACATTACAGTTCAAATATACCACCTACTGAGGAATCTTTATGTGCTTTCATAAATA
Source organism: Anser cygnoides (assembly GCF_040182565.1). Lineage (NCBI taxonomy): Eukaryota > Metazoa > Chordata > Aves > Anseriformes > Anatidae > Anser > Anser cygnoides. The sequence continues at coordinate 29,734,901 of NC_089912.1, read as the reverse complement.
CGATAACTATGTTTGTATTTCAGAAAGAATCCCATTTACCCCGGATGGTTTAGGGCAGCACCCCAGGCTGTGCAATTTATGGCCCTGAGGCTGGTGACATCTGTCTCTCTCTCTCCACAGACAGCCTCTGGTGTCTTGCCCATCAGTAGTCCCTTCAGATAGGGCACTACGGCTGCCTGGTACTGAGCCACCTTGCTTTCCCCAAGCCTGCCTAGGGAAAGGCAGAGGACCACCTTCTGTCATTTTCAAAGAAGTATATGTGGTTAGCATGCTTAGCAGTGGGCAGTTTGACCTCTGATGGGTCCTCACAACTTCCAGTTCGAAATGTTATGTGTGGTTTTAAATAATACTAAGGAGCCACGGAGGAAGATCACGAAGAATGCTAAATGCACCACCACTTAAGAGTGTCCAAAACCAGCCTAGATGTTATTGTAAATCCTATGTAGCATGATCCCCTAAAAACTGTCATAGTATCAGCAGATGAAGTCTTTGCACATGCGTAAGTGACCTGTACATAAATGAGTCTTCAGACAATAACTACATTAGTTTACTTTATCAAGCTTTTTTTTTTTAAAAAAAAAAAAAAAAAAGACCCGAAAGCTGTTTGCTGGGGGTGATTCTCCCCCTCTGCTCTGCTCTCATGAGACCCCACCTGGAGCACTGTGTTTGTTAGCGTAGCAACCACATAACCACCAAGTGATTATATGAAGGTGCTTTATTCAGCGCTGGAAGCCGGGGCAGGTGCCCAAATCTGGCTTCAAGTCCCGTTACTTCCCAGCCATTATTTATACATTCAACATTACGTAAGGCATACATATTCATTACAGGTTGCAACATCAGCCTCGCATTCCATTCTAATTAGCTCTCCTCCCATTTGCACATGCGTGGTGCTCTCTGGTGGTCGTCCAGGTGGTCGTCCAGATGAAGTAAGGAGTCTTCCTCTCTGCTAAACTTTTCACCTTTCTCACTCGACACATGCTCCCTCCGCTCCTTGGTTCTGCTTCAACTCATTTCAGCACTTCCAGGCCCTTATCCAAGGTCAGGTTGTACCTGTTCCCTCCCAAGGCTCCCCTTCAAAGATTCATTTGACTGTTCAGTATACTCCCTAAGTTTCCCAGTATACATAGATTATTTGATAATATACTCCCTAAACTTCCCAGTATACATAAATTAATTGATAATGTAAGTACATTTGGCAATGCTTAATTATACTGTATGACCCATCACATAAGAGACATTAATAAAACATCCATTCGATTCTCCCCAACACTAACATTTCCCCCCTTTGAAAATACTTCACTCATACCAAGAGCAAGTATTTTCATTACTATTAGGTTGAATCAGGTTAGTAGAGGTTAGTGAGTATAACTTGATATAGAGATTAGTAAGTATAATCTTAACGCATCTTCGTTAGTCTACTATCTTATTGATTCCTCTATGCCTGCTTGTTAACGCTAGTACTATAGGATGGGGGTGGAGTAAGTGGGATAGGGTGTTCTGGGTGATTCCCAGTAAGGACTCTCATTATTCGGCGATTCCATGCACTACTCCTAACTATTTCTCCTTTCACACACGAGAACATTACTCCCATTGCAGCGAATACAATTAGCAGCAGCACAATGCTTTGTAGGAGGGACTTGAGCCATCCTTCCAGATGAAGGCCTAGTCCCTCAAAAGTTGCTCCCAACCAATTTTGCTCAGCTTCTTGCTTTTCTTCCTCTAGCTCACGTTCCACATGAGCTAGTTGGGATATGTCATTTTCCACATCTGTAGTTACATTTGGAATATGTACACAGCAATGATCAAGTCTGCCTTTCAAATATCCACACACCCCATGCTCTTTTAACAAAAGCATGTCCAGAGCCATTCTGTTTTGCAGGGTCATTTTGGTTGTGGCCTGTAATTGTAAGTTTAAATCTTTGAACCCCTTCTTGGTTACCTTTGCCAACCTGTTTACTTGGCCCATTAAGCTATATATTATTTCCCTATTCTGGTATGTTGCTATTGGGGCAAATAGTGATTCTATCACCCATCCTATCCTGATTGCAGTTGAGGGGTCTTGCCAGTCATCATCTTGGTCTACCTCCCTTCTTATTCTAGTTCGCAAGTTTGTCGAACTCCCTTTAAAAGGAGATTTCTTCCAGAGCGGACACAAGGTGGGCAAGCCTAGTGTTATTTCTTTCGCTGGACCATCTAGTTCCAGGTGTGTTGTCCAAGTTCCATCATTAGCAGCCCATACGAAGTGTCCCATACTCCGTATTGTTGAATATTTGCAATTTACCTTGATTCTCTTGTTGCTCTTCTGACTGGTTATATTTCCGTTGACTCGCAGTCCCCTACATGCACATCCGGTCGCTAAAGCTATTTTTACTGGGAGTAAAGGTATGGTTTTCAGGTCCGTATCGCAATTCAGGATCTGGGTGCAGTTCCACCATGGGACTGCCTTCACTCGTTCTCGACTACTAGTTTCCCTCTGATCTGCCATATATTCTTGGTCCCTTTGGCTATCATTTGTCTTACCAGTCCACTGTATGCACCAGGGAGTATTTCCTCCATATTGATATCTCTGCAGTATGCTCATGGTCCATGCGCTATCCCAGCCTTCTAATTCTCCTGATTCACTTACTTCCTCGCATTCCCATTTAACTTTCTCCCGTGATTTTGTACGTTGCTCATCATACTCACACCATCCTAGTCGTCTGCTCATGGTGTTTAAATTCGTGAATTGATAGTTTCTTTTCTTTTCGCATTGTGAGTAGTAGGCAATTATCTTTTCCCTATAATATCCCTCGATCTTTTCCGTTTCCACAGTCTTTTCTGCTTTACATTGAATTGTTTTATTCCGCTCAATTTGGGGCAATGAAGATGTTATTATGCCCCGTGGTATAGGGTCCCCTGCTGACTTGGGTATAGGTAAACAAGCAGTTACTTGATTCACATTCTGCATTTTTGCAAAATCCCTAATCAAACCTATCATCAGATTTTCTTCTCGATTCTTTACTACCCATTGCATTCCTGGTGTTGTAGGCTGAATTGATCTTTTCCTTCTGGTTTTGGAGACTGTAATCTTACTAAATCCTCCAGCAGTTCCGTTATTATACGAACATTGATATTCTTCTAAGTTCTCCCTGGTAACTCCTCTAATTGTTAGGGTCATCTGGCCTCCCAATCCTGTATCTGTCTTGTGTTTCTCATCCTCCTCAACTGGATCGTTGTTCCTTGTCCAGCTGGTATTGGCTCTACTGTTACCCTGTAACCTACAACAATGACCAGGCCTAATTCCATAGCCCTCTTTTCCTCTCAAATTCTCGCCAGTTCTTACCAAGCACCTATACTTTCCTTGGTCTTCGAGAGTCAGGTTCCGGGGGTGCAGCTCTACACTTCCTTCTTTCCCTTGACATTTTTCATTTACCCACCTTTTCTTTTTCCAGCGTTCCCATAATCCCTCATGCCCGCCCTTGTTGTTGTAAATTGTATTGGGGTCTTGCGGGGGGTCTCGAATCTTTTCCTGTACAATCCGGGCTTTCGACAGATCTATCGGGGAATCACTTTTGACCCTGCAGATCAGAGTGGCATTATTTCCGACATATACGGTCTTATTCTCTTTCTTCTGAGGTATTTTCAGAGAAGCAGCATTTGTCTCACTATAATACTATAGTACCCACCAACCCCAAAACACTCCCAAAATTTGATAAACAATCATATCAAATACTCTGGATCTTTAATTTCGTAGGGCCCAGTGGCTGTGCCTCCCAAAGTCTCGGTACTCGTTTCACCCGAGTATAATGTATCCAAGCATCTACCCCTTCTACCTTAACAGCGGTGAAGGTTACCAGTAGAACTTGGTAAGGTCCATCCCACCATTCCTTCAAGGGTTCCTCATTCCAATTTTTGATGTAGACTCTGTCTCCTGGCTGTATATCATGCACTGGATTCTCCAAGGCCAGGGGTCGGTTCCACACCAGAACGCCGCGTAGTTGAGCTAAAGTCTTACCAAGGGATAAAACATAATTATATACATCCTGTTTACCGATAACATGCATATTCGGGTTCGGTTCAGGAGACTCATAAGGTTTTCCATACATGATTTCATAGGGACTTACTGACATCCCACTTCTTGGCTTTATTCTAATTCTTAGCAAGGCTACTGGTAAGGCCTGTGGCCACTGTATCTTAGCTTCCTGACAGATTTTGCTTAATTGTCCTTTTAAAGTTTGGTTCATCCTCTCTACCTGACCACTAGATTGAGGCCTCCATGGGGTATGTAAGTTCCAGGTAATTCCCAGTAACCTACTAACCTCCTTAACCACATTGGCAATGAAATGTGGTCCCCTGTCTGAAGAAATACCCAATGGTACACCAAATCTAGGGATTATTTCCCGTAGTAACCATTTTACCGTTTCCTTTGCTTGGTTGGTGCGACAGTGAAGGGCCTCCGGCCATCCTGAAAAAGTATCAACCCCTACCAATAGGTATTTATAACCTCTTGCTTTAGGCAGTTCCACGAAGTCTGTTTGCCAGTAATCTCCAGGCTCTATACCAGCCCTAGTTCTTCCCATCTCAGCATGTTTTCTCGCTACTGGATTATTCTTTAAGCAAAGCTCACATTTTGACATTACTGACTTTGCCATTGTTAACATGTGTACCGAGATGACACCTCGTTTCAAATAGGTCACCGTTGCTCCTGCACCCCAGTGACATTCATTATGTTTTATTTGTAAGATTTCTCGCATTACTATAGGAGGCACTATGAGTTGTCCTGTCGTAGTCACATACCATCTGTCAGGATTCTTCTGGGCCTTCATCAAATTTGCAAGTCTCTCATCTTCTGCCGAATACTTTGGGTCTTTAGGTAATTTAAAACAAGAGAGGCCTACCTTTGATGGAATTAGAGCCATTACTTTCCATACTTCACGCGCAACCTTCCGGGCCGTCAAATCTGCCAGTCTGTTACCTTCTGCAATCTCTGACACCCCTCCTTGATGGGCTTTACAATGCATTATGGTCACCTGTTGGGGTTTCTGTACAGCTGTTATTAATTTCAATATTTCTTCCTGGTATTTTATATTAGTCCCTTGTGAGGATAGCATTCCCCTTTCTTTCCATAATGCCCCATGTACATGAACTACCCCGAATGCATATTTTGAATCTGTCCAAATATTCACGTTCTTACCCTCGCTTAGTTCCAGGGCTCGTGTCAGGGCAATTATTTCTGCTCGTTGGGCTGAAGTTCCCGGAGGTAGGGAATTTGCCTCAATCACTACCTTTGATTTAGTTACCGCGTATCCTGCATAACGAGTCCCATTTTCCACAAAGCTGCTTCCATCCGTGAAAAGTTCCCAATCCGGTCTCTCCAGAGGCTGATCCTTTAAGTCTGTTCTGCTGGCATAGGTATGTTCGATGATCTCCACGCAATCATGACTGAGGTCTCCTTCCTCCGTAGTTGTTCCTAGAAACACTGCTGGGTTCAATAAGTTAGTAGTTCTTAAGATTACATCATCTTGCTCAGTTAGTATAGCTTGATATTTCATCATTCGGCTGGGCGATAGCCAATGGCCCCCCTTTTGCTCCAATACCGTAGTCACCATATGTGGCACGAACACCTCAATTCGTTTCCCTAATGTGAGCTTCCTGGCTTCCTGTATTAAAAGGACTGTGGCTGCCACGGCCCTTAAACACGAGGGCCATCCAGCGCTTACCGCATCCAATTGTTTAGAAAAATACCCCACAGGTCTTTTCCAGCTCCCAAGTCGCTGGGTCAGTACTCCTAATGCCAATTGTTGTCTCTCATGCACAAACAGCTGGAAGTCCTTTGATAAGTCCGGCAAGCCCAAGGCAGGCGCCTTTATCAGGGCTTCCTTTAATTTCTTAAAGGCCTCTTGTTGTGGCTTTCCCCAGGTAAATGTACAGGCCTTTTGGGTTTCATAGAGGGGCTTTGCTATGAGTCCATAGTCCATTACCCACAGTCTGCACCACCCGGCCATACCTAGGAAAGCCCGTAGTTCATGCAAATTTCGCGGCTCGGGGATTTCACAAATAGCTTGTATTCGGTTAACTCCCAATTTTCTTTGTCCTTGAGAAATTTCACATCCCAAATAAATTACTGTTGTGCACGCGATTTGTGCCTTTTGTTTAGAAACCTTGTACCCATTTAGTCCTAATTGATTCAAAATATCAATAGTTACCTGAATACATTCTGACTCTCCTTCGGTAGCTATTAATATATCGTCCACATATTGTAACAGCAGATATCGATCCTTTGGTACCTGAATCTGTCCTTGGTTAATCCAATCTTCTATTTCTTTAGCTAGTTGACCGCCGAAGAGGGTCGGGCTATTCTTGAATCCTTGAGGCAATCTTGTCCAGGTCAGTTGCATCTTTCGTCCGTTCCGTGGATTTTCCATTCAAAAGCAAAGAGTTTTCTACTATCCTTGTCAATGGGTATGCAGAAGAAGGCATCTTTTAAATCAATTACCGTAAACCACTTATATTTCTCTTTTACAGATGTTAACAATGTATAAGGATTAGCCACCACTGGGTGAATATCTTTTGTTATTTCGTTTATTGCCCTAAGGTCCTGCACTAGCCTGTATTCCCCATTAGGTTTCTTTACTGGGAAAATTGGGGTATTATATTCGGATTTGCATTCCTCCAGAATGTGGTAGCTAAGAAATTTATCTATAATCTTTACTATTCCTAGCCTAGCTTCTAGCTTCAATGGGTACTGTTTAATCCGTACCGGTCGGGCCCCTTCCTTAAGTTCAATTTTTACTGGCTGGGCAACTTTTGATTTTCCGGGCACGTCCGTTTCCCAAATCGTAGGCATTACTGCATTTTCTACCTCTTTTGGTATATGAGGAACAGCCTTCTCTTTAATCATTAATATTTGTCCCACTTTTGATTCCGGGACTCTCATGATCAATTCTCCATCTTCAAACGTTATGGTAGCGTTTAGTTTAGTTAACAAATCCCGTCCCAAAAGAGGAATAGGGCATTCTGGTACATATAAAAATTCATGCGTAATTTCTTTACCTCCAAACCGTAAATCAAGGGGTTGTAAGAACGGCCGTATTTCCTCCTTCCCGGTGGCACCTACAATAGTAGTTTTCCTTTCCCCTATCTTACCACTTAATCTATTGAGTACTGAATATGTGGCCCCTGTATCAATTAAAAATTTTACTTCCTTATTTCCTATTTGAATTTTTACTAAGGGCTCTTTAGTTTCTGCTACCGGATCTCCTAGTCAGCTACTATATTCCCCCAGAACCATCGCCTTAGCTGCTTCTTGGTTTCGGAACGAATTTCCCCCACCAACGATCATCTGTCCACGGAGAGGGCACTCGTTTTGCCAATGACCCTCCCCCTTACAATGGGCACATTGGTTAAGACCCAGCCGGTTTCCCCCTGAGCTCGGGTAGCCTCTCCCTGTTCCTCTACCTCGACCATTAATATTTCCTCTTCCCCTGCCCCTTAATCCTGCATGTTCTCTCCCTTGAATTACTGCTAATAAGTTCTGTTGTTGCCTTTTTGTCGTTTCCTTTTCTCTGTTATTATACACTTTCCAGGCTATTTCCAACAGCCTATCCAAATTTCTCAAATCTGCACCTTCCAACTTTTGCAATTTCTTCCTAATATCCTCTTGGGCTTGTCCCAGGAAAATGAGTGCTAATTGAGCTTTAGCTTGCTCAGTCTCTACGTCTAAATCTGTATATTTCTTAGCAGTTTCTTTCAATCTCTCTAAAAAGGCGGAAGGTGATTCCGCTTTTTCTTGCCTGACATTATACAATTTTGACCAATTTATGGTCCGGGGCATGGCATTCTGTACCCCGACTTGTACCCAATCTTGATATCTCTTCAGCCTCCTTATTCCATCCCCTGTGTTATAATCCCATTGGGGATCCTCAGTGGGGAAGTTTTGATCTAGATTTCCAAGCACTAATCCATTTCATATATCTTCTCGGGCTCTCTCTCTGGCTGCCCGCAATACCATGTCTTTTTCTGTTGAGTCCATCAAAGTATCCAGGATCACCTGGAGATCATCCCAATCGGGATTTTGGGTTTTAATTATCATTTTCATTACCCTGGCTACTTTATCTGGGTTTTCCCTGTAGGTGCCGGCTGCTTGTTTCCATATCATTAAGTCCCCAGCTGAAAAAGGCACCATAACATATAC